>NC_089821.1:131750823-132052169 GCF_035046505.1 Tiliqua scincoides | reverse complement strand
CTGTAAATCGTTGCTTAAGTGTCTTCTATTGTTGTCTATTGTGTAAGTTCTCCTAGCTAGCAAGCCATTAAACCCATTGAATTTGCTGATAAGCTACATCCTGACTCCAAATTCCCCGCAGTGGCAACAGAAAGCAAGCTACCCCCCCCTCCAGGAGGCCAGTCCTATCATCCTGTTTTTCTTGCATGCTCCACTTGTCCCACTGTGTGTAGTGAGCATGCGCATCCAGGACAGCATTAGGCCACATCCGGGTCATTCAGGTCAGCAAAAACCCTTTTAAGAGAAGGCGGGCACATGCTAGCTCTCTCTGGCTGCCCTCCCAAGGCAGAGGTCCTCCATAGGACTCTCCACCCCCCCAACTGTTTCTCAGTACAGGTAACTATATCTTGCGTCCGGAATCTTTTCCCTTCTCCCCCCCCCTTTTTTTTTCTCCCCTTCTCTCCCCATCTTAGTTAGCAACTGGGTTATGCAGACCAAGGACCCCTAAAATCCTCCCCTACAAATTTCCCTTTTCCTGATCTCCTCGGATGCACCAAATACTGCCCACAGGCAACCACATGCTAGGTACACATGCTAGGTACACTAGACACATGTACTAGAAACATATACTTATCAATTTTCCATGTGCATTATGTTTACCTGTGTGCTTTGTAATAAAAATATAATCTTTTACTGAAAGTTGTCTTTCTCTCAGTCTCTTTTCAAGCTAAAAAGGAATTTCTTTGCATTATGCTGTCTTGTTATCTAGCCTGCGATCCTGAGTTTCCAGTAAGGGCAGTGTACTAATTCCCCTAAACAAAACAACCCTTTTTAGTAACAACAGGGCTGTAGTGGCACCGAAAATGGCTGCCACTGCATCTAGCACACCTCAGACAGTTGCTGCCGCCTCTTCGGGAGAAGGGGACATTCATCCCCTTCCCCCAGGTAAAGCAAGTAGCTCCACAATAGGGCTACTTGATTCTACAATGATCCAAATGTTGGCATAGAATAAAGAGCTTCCGTGATGGCCTGATATGGAGGCTTAGGATCCAAAGCTCCTAAGCAAAACGTCCAACAGGCCTGCCTTCCTTCCACCCTGCTCCCGGCATGCCTCCTTCCCATCTTCTCCCCACCCTTCCTCCATCTCCTCCCACCCCAGAACACCTCCTCCCCCCTCCCCCCACCCAGTGGCATCGCTAGGGGTGTGTGGGGGGTGTGGGCCAAACCGGGTGACGCGCCAGGGGGGTGATGCGCTAAAATCACGCCGTTAGGAGCTACCACATCATGCCATACACCATTGGATGTGGAATCCCCAGCAGAGTGCAATGCAAAAAACAGAATTGAAATAGCTCCTTTCCTTCAAAAGTTATGGCCAAAAAACCAGAAGGAAAAAATGCATGAAGTCCTATGGAAAGTGAAAGTGAGCCACATCGCTCGTTTACTCGCGAGTAGGCGAACATGCCTTAGTGCATCGGAAAGGGCATGCTGAGAGGAATCCAACAACACCAGAATGGTCCCGATCCAGTAAATGCAGCTCCCAAAAAACACCGAGAAGGAGAAATTCAGCCCTATGGAAAGCAAGTGAAACCACACGGCCGTGTTTACTCGCGAGTAAGTGACCTTGAAAAGGGCAGGCTGAGAGGACTCTAACTCAGAATGGTCCTAATCCAATGAATGCAGCCCCCAAAAACACCTGAGGAGGAGGTCATTCCCCCCCAGCTGTGAGTGTATGGAGCCCTATGGGAAGCGAAGCAGCCTCAAGTTTGTGTTTACTCGTGAATAGGCAGACGTGCCTTGGCTGGTGGTCAGGCCAGGCAAAGGGGAATGTGAGGACACCAGAAGGGTCCTGATCCGATGGGACAGGAGCACAACAAAAGCCCCAGAAGGCAGCCTCCCCCCCCCCCACTAGAAAGGACCAACTAAGAGGCTTGGACTGGTAAGGGGAATGTTATCTATTTTGCACTTGCAGTTTCCCTCACAGCCCACTCCTACCCACACTTTCCTGGGAGTAAGCCCAACTGAGGAGTAAAGGGACTTACTTCTGAGAAGACATGCATAGAATTGGGCTCTGAGGCTGGACTCCTATCCCCACTTTCCTGGGAGTAAGCCCCATTGACTCTAATGGGACTAACTTCGGAGTAGACAGGCAAAGGATTGGGCTCTCAGACTTGTAAAGCCAGGTGGGTCTTTGTATTGATGTGCCTGAAATAGAAGGACTTTAAAGTGGGCACTGGGGAGGGCTGGAAATCTCACTGATTCTTTGGGGAGGGGGGTTATTGCAGGCAGACTACAGAGAAAACTCACTTGGTGGAACAGGACTGGCTCCCCCTTATTTAATTATTTCTTTCATTTTAATTTAACTATTTATATTTATTTATTTTAATTCGCTTGATGATGTCACTTCTGGCCATGACATCACTTCCAGTGGGTACTGGACAGATAGTCATTCTAAAAAGTGGGTCCAGGTGATAAAAGTATGAGAACTGCTGCAAGAAGGTGTTAGTAAGTTGACACGGGCTGTGTGTGTGTGACCCTACAAGTTTTCAAAATCACTAAAATCAGAATTTGGAGGAATAAGTGTTACCAAAAGGCCTGTTTTGTTTAGAGGAATTAGTATACTGCCCTTATTGGAACCTTAGGATCACAGGCTGGATAAAAAGACGGCGTAATGCAGAGAAATTCCCTTTAGCTCAAAGAGGAGACTGAGAGAAAGATAACTTTTAATAAAAGATTATAGTTTTATTACAAAAGCACAAAGGTAAACATAATACACATGGAAAAATGATAAGTATATGTTTCTTGGTCCTAATGCTTGAATCCAGTGTACCTAGCTTTCATGGTGGTTGCGCGTGGAGAGTATTTGGTGCATCTGAGGAAATTAGAAAAAGGAAAGGTTGTAGGGAAGGATTTTAGGGGTCCCTGGTCTGCCAAACCCAGTTGCTAACTAAAGAAGGGGAGAGAAGGGGAGACAAAGGGGGGGGGAGAAGGGAAAGCGTTCCAGACGCAAGATAGTTACCTGTCTGTAGAGCAGTTGGATGGGGGGAGAGAGTCCTGTGTGGAGGACCCTCTGACACAACACAGATGTGTTGGTCCTTGGAGGGGGAGCCAGAGAGAGCTGAGCTGGATGGTAGCTTGCTTACTACCAGCAGGGTGCTTGGGAGTTGTGAAAGGATTATCAGCAAAATTCAATGGGGTCTAATGGCTGGCTTCCTAGATGGGGGAACTTAAACAATACAATGAGTCAGCAACACACAGAAGGCAGTTCAGGTTTGCATTCAGTACTTAAGCAGTGATTGGGTTAAAACAATACAATGAATACAGTAATGTAGGAGACACTTAAACAATGATTTACTATGCCAGACTTACTATGCCAGACTTACAGACTTACTATGCCAGACTTAATGATTTACTATGCCATCATGGGGAGGTGGATTTAAGATGCCAGACTTCCTCCTATAATGTGTAATCACAGGGAGGTGGAGGTTGTGTAAGCTTGTGACTTGACCTGATTGTGGCCTGTGTGCTGAGGTTTAACTTGCATGATATTTTAGTCCATAGTACATAACCAGATAGAGATAAAATCACCACTAAAAGGCAAAAGGGGATTTTCACGTAACATAAGACATGTAACATGATGTAACATGATGATGTTACATCAATCAATGCATAATTTCATGCAGAATGCAATGAAACAAACCAAAAAAAGATCCGTGTTCAGCCAAAAACCAAAAAGGTACAGCCAAAAACCAGTGAAGGCGGGGCGATGGTACATCACCATGCCCACCACCTAGGATGTTGCCCCGCCCACTGCATGGGGTGACACGCAGGCCTCCCGCACCAGGTGACGCGAATCCTAGTGATGCCACTGTCCCCACCTACCTCTTTGCTAACTGGTGGTCCACGCGACTGCTAGCTGGTCCATTGGCCAGCGCTGGGCTAGCACTGGTGCTCCACCAGCACTAGGGCCTGCAAACATGCCTTATGACACGTTTGTGACAATGCGTACTGGCAGGAAGCCAGCACGCACTCTTTATGATTTGGCCCTAAGCGATTCCAGGATTTCAGAAGAAAATTATCTTGCCACATAATACCCATTTTTCAGGTGATCACAACCAGAAAGGTGATCCTATAACAGGTGACCACATAAGGTGACATAAGTCTAGAAATCAATGCAGGTAGCTAATCCCACTGGGATACATAGCAAAGCAAGCTGATTTGCTTTGCCAAATTCCATGGCCTTCAATTCTTCAAACTCAAATAGACTTCACTCATCCCAACTCTCTTTCAGAAGAATGGCTGCCACTCTGGCTAGGTCTCCAAAGAGTTTCGGTACAGAAAGAGAGGGGAAACCCCATGAGCAACAATCATGCCCTGTAAGAAGATGGCAAGGAGATCCTTATCTGACGGAAACTTTTTGAAACCTATTGATAAAAAGAAGTTTATAAAGGACTCTTGCAACAGTGCATCCAAGTTGATTTCATGTGGGAGATTATTCAGCCTTAGCTTGCAGTACAATACATGTCAACAATAGAAAATACCTGCATTATTTTTGTTCTTATTACAGCACAATTCTATGCAAGCAAGTCCCATTAGATTCAATAGGGTTTGTACCTTATATATCTTAAATATAATGTCGGTAATAATGTTGGCAAAATATTTAGACTACCAGTTCCCAAGAAATTTACTAAGCAGCACCCTGGATTCCTCAAGTACATGGATGTACACACACACACACACACACACACACACACACACACACACACACACACACACACACACACAAATAAATAAATAAATAAATAAATAAATACGAGGAGGCACACACCCCAATCCTGAGCTGCCTGGGGTGCTCAGGCTTGGCGGCACCGAGAATGGCTGCCGCCAGAACTTGTGCACCCCAGGATACTGCGGGAGGTGCCTTGGGAGAAGGGGATTTTCATCCCCTTGTCCTGGGTAAGGTAAGCAATGGGGCCTGCAATGGGGCTACACACTTTACCGCCGACCAAAAAGTTGGTGGTAAAGTAAAGATGCTTGTGTAGGGCACTGAACTCTCCACGAGCACCTTGGATCTGGTGGAATGGAGCTCCATGGACCTGCTTCCCTCCCCCTCCTGCACGCCTCCCACCCACCCCGTCCCGGCCCCCCCGCCTCCCTGTCATGCCTCCCCTGCCCTCTCTTCACCCCCACCTCCCTCCCCCCTCCCCGGAACACCTCCTCCCCACCCCCCTTTCTGCCCCGCTTACTGTGCTGCGGCTTGGTGGTCCATGAGACTGGGCGCCTGCCTAGCATGGGTGGTAGCCCAGCGGTGAGGCTCACAAACGTGCCTTATGGCACCAAACCACGGCACCAAGCCCAGGATTGGGCTCTCAATGGGGGAAAATGGCAACTACAATACCCATTTCAGTTTCTTGCATTTGAGGGATTTCTGTGCCACCATTCAAAGAGCCCTGTTAATCAGGCATATTTCTAGATATTGTCCATGGGTTATCATCTCTTTGTATCAATAGATTTCTGAATGAATTCCTGAGGGAATGCACTGAGATTGTTTTCATTAGATACACCATTTGACAAAAAAGAGCACATGGTAATAACTAGGTTGTGATATCAGATGCCTCTTGAACAAGAACAGCTTTGCTGCTGTGTCCTGGGCATATAATGTAAGAGGTATGATGTATCTTCTATATTTGGCTTGCCTCCTACATGCCCTTGAACCATCCAGTTTGGAGATCGATCCCACTTCTTCAGTCAGAATTTAGTGAAAGCAAAAACAGCACCGCCAAGCTACTCTGGCTGAAAGCTGTGAGAGTTTGGCCATGAATTTAAGCATGGGTGGAATTGTACTAGTCTAATTTCTAAATCTCAGGAATTAATGTTTCTCTGGCATGCTACCAGACTTGAATTTGCTCCTGCAAAATGTTTTGTCACTTGAATGTAAGAGAAATGCAAAGTGGATGGTTTTGCGCCTGAGCAGGACATATTGACCCAACACAACATTGGTGAAGGTATGAAAAAATGTTTTGGTGCTGGAAATCATTTGTATAATTTGTTTGCAAATGCTTGAACAACACGAAAACTCAAAAGCATGCAAGCCATGACATCCCTTTATCTGTATAGTGTAGATTTAAATAGACTCATGTCTATTACAGAAAGAACTTATTGTAGTCTAGGAACGTGTGTGTTCTGGAAAAAGCTGCTGCCTGGAATTAAAATAGTTCCTCGCACAAATCTCTACATAAAACAGTCTGGTGAATAGCTGACCTTGTCAAGCTATATATATTTCTACACGTAATCAGTAGTAAAATGCTTGTAGCTGGAACCAGCAGCCCATGTGATCCTAATTGTATCAAGTAACAATTATCAATTTAAAAACAAGCCGTGTCAGAGTCCCAACTAGAATATAATTGGATCATACATATAGAGCAATTAAAATACCGCACCCAGTTGACACAATCAGATTGGGGTCTAAAATAGGCTGCAGGCAGCACAATGGAAGAGCTGCCAGGACCGACTGTAGGGACATTGCAGATCTTTGAACAAGAGGGGTCCAAGCTCTGGATGAAGTCTCATGCCCCTGTGGACAAGCACTACAAAGCTCTAGTTACAGGAGACCTGGAGAAACTCAAAGCTTTCACGGATCAGTACTATGAGGATGTCAATGTGGTGTTTGAGATAAGTCAAAATGAGCTGGAATGGCAAGTGAAAAGCCCAGCTGCTTTTGGACTGTCAGGTACTCAAGATTTCAATGACTACTTCCAAACTTAAAGAGGCATTTACTAATCCCAATTGAAAGAAGTGGTGCTCTTTAAAATAAAAAATAAAAAGTGCTGTTTTACAAGCCTCTTTGCACAGACATGTGCCTGAGCTTGTTGCCCTGTACTCTGCATGCAGTAGTTCCCTGCCTGTGATCTCTCATCTCCATCATCACCTCATCCGCATGCGTCAGGGTTCAATGTGTCAGGGCTTTAGCCAGTAGAGTGCATGCTGCATGAGCATTTTATGCAATGAACAAGCTTGTTGCCACGTGTGATCTTGACAGTCCAGAAGGAATTGGGCAAAATGGCAATTGTGACACGCTGCCCCTTCTAAGTCAGTGCTTGTTGTCTGCAGTTTTTATGCAGTGTAATATCAAAAATTGCCCAGTTAATGAGGGATCCCTTTTTAGTCAATTTAAAGGAATTGTAATCAATTAATGTAACTGATTAATTAAAGGCTCAGATAACACTCATTAATGGCTTCGGACCCCAGAATCAGCGTTCAGGTCTGATCCTTATGGGGTCAACAAATTGAAATTTCAATTACAGTATAAATGGAAACACTGACATTTAGTACTTTATTAAAATTGACTCCTGGAAAAGACAGTCAGGTTTTGCTCTAAAAGTAATGAAAACATCTTAATAGAAGGCAAGATTACAAATATAAATCTTTGTAAATGATTTGAATTTAAACAATGTAAATGAACAGTGTAAATTTAAACAGTGTAAATTTAAACAATTTAAACAGTGTAAATGAAATGCATTTAAACAAAGTTTTAATTGGGTCTTTATATAATATCATTAAGGCAGAGCATAAAGGGAGAACCACACCTCTCCAAAATAGTCAGCAGAATCCAAAACAACCCCTGCAACTAGGTTTGAATGAGATTTTTACAAAAGGGCTCTAGAAGTGTGTGTTTTGTGTTTACATCTGATAGTTTATGTAAACTTCTAAATGCCTAGGATTATCCACATAAGTTGCATAGGAAGCATGGTCTTCATTCTAAAAGAACTTCATTTGTCTTTCGTGGAGTTCGCAAATAGCCATATCTGGTTGGCTGTATAGCAACATGATATTGTCACATCCAGTATGTGATCCCTGATTGGCTTGAATTACTGGAGCTCATTTGCTCCTTGGAACTGTGACTGATGTGCCACCCCACTCACCAAGTTCTGCTGCCCCCCTCCACCTGCTCGTGTGCACACACCTTAGTGTCTATGCTTCTATCTCCCCATGCTAGACCCAGAGTCCCCCTCCCAGCTTCAAGCAGCATGCAAATGTGCATACACATAAATCTCTCTTCTTGTTTTATTGGCAGACATGTTATATTTTTCTGTCCTCCAAATCTTTGTTCTGCTACTCTGTTTTCAGCTGGCTGTAAGACAGAAATTGGGTGAAGCACCGCCCTTCCTCTTAAATAGGATTTTTCCCCTTTTGTGGTGGGGGGGCAGTGCTTCATCCAACTTCCTTCTTCTGGCCCACCTGAAAATGGAGCAGCAGAGCAAAGACTTGGAGGAGCTCACTTCACCTCGCCACCTCATGGATAAACAAATTATGTTGAGGAGTAATGTATCCAAGAGATATGATTGCTGGAGTGGTAGCAAAGGGGGGAGGAATGGCTGTGATCAATAATACAAACTAAGAAAAGTGGAACATTAAGGAGAGATGGTTGGTTGGTTGTAATCTCCTCAAATAGTGATTGAGCTCAAATATCTTCAAGCTCAAAAACAAGATGGTTTGACTGAATCCCAGTTCATATTAGACAAAAAGACTAGTACAGTGATGCCTCGCAAGACAAATGCCTCGCGCAACGAAAAACTCGCAAGACGAAAGCGTTTTGCAATTTTTTTGGTGACTCGCAAGACAAATTTTTCTATGGCCGTGCTTCGCAAGATGAATTTTTTTGCATTTTTTTTTGTTTTGGTTTGTTGTAAATCGCACAACCGTTAATACCCAGGATGCATTGAAGTTTTGTGCTTGAAATTTTTGAAATCCTCTGTACAGTATGTATGCCTTTAAAGAGCACTTAATAAACACTTTGTAAACCAAATTTGACTTTGTTCTGACTTTTTTTGCCCATAGGAACGCATTAATTAAATTTCAATGCATTCCTATGGGAAACCGCGCTTCGCAAGACGAAATTTTCGCAATACAAAACGACTCACGGAACGAATTAATTTCGTCTTGCGAGGCATCACTGTATGTTGATAACACAATGGGAAGGGGAACTATTCCCATTGCCAGTAAATTTCTGACTAGGCCTTAGAGTAAACATTCAGGGTGCTGGCTCAATCAAGATTTGTCAAAATGGGTGGTGGGCATTTTAGTGATTTGAAAGAGGTGTGAAATTGCTGCGGTGGTACTTTCCCCAGTGGCCACAAGCTATCATTTTTGGGGGGAGAGGGGTGGCTACCAGTGAGGCCAAAAATGCCACTCAGAATGTTGCTATGTGATTATGGAGTGATTCAGGGAAAAAGATGTTAGGCACCAGTTGATGGCCGCCAGGATTAGCATTGCTGCTACCTTTTGTACAACACACAGCAGCAAAATAATGACAGTCACAAGGCCCATTTCAGTCCTATCCCCCTTTCTCCCCAGCCCCTCTCCCAAATTGAAAGCTGAAAGTTTTCATCTGAGAATTTGGGGATCTTTCAGTTTTGTCTCCTTATATCCCCCTCTCCTGCAGGTTTTCCACAGATGACCAGAATGGGTGATATCTGAGGCCTAACCGGTAACCCATCTGCATTAGATGCAGGAGGGCAATTAGTGCTGGGTCTTTTCAAAGTTTCTCAGTATGGGCTCCAGGGAGATGTTAAGTTTACAGCTTGTTACAGGCATAATATCGATTTGTCCTTCATTACAAGAAGGTATCCCTACTATGTGAAATCCAGACCACTGATGTGTATTCACTAGGGACTTTTTTCCTTGTTGATTGTGCCGATATCCTCCACAGCTCACACTGGTTCACAATTTTCAAGAAGACTTTTCAAACCCCAAGAAGTTTTCAGAGGGCAAAAGTGTAGAGTGCCACCGTCATATTCAGCAAGGGCACCTGGCAGCACACACAGAACTAAAGAAGACATTGAATTGATCTAAAATGGTTGAAAATGCCAGTGATCCTTTTTGATAGCAAGATGCATTGAGAATGGCTACACCTATCACTTCTCTGGGCTGAAACTCTCCCCAGCTCCCTTTCCACACATTGTTAGACCAGTGAACCAAGAGATACCTGGTCTCTTGGCTTCACTTTGCATCTCAGGTTCTTTTTGTTCTTCACAGGTGCATATTCCACATGCTCAAGATGCTTTCCATGCTGCTTAATAAAACCCTCAGACACAAAAACTCTTTCTAGGCATTGCTTTGCTTTCACTTGATGGCTCCGATTTTAACATTCACAGTCCCAAAGGGGCCCAAGCACAAATTCACTGCACAGATGAGAAACAGAGCTCTGTGGAAGGCTTGCACACGTCTCTTTTTTTCCAGTACTGCAATTTATGGCCAGAGAATATTCTGAAGGCATGTGACCTAGTGCAACTGCTGAAGCTAAGCAGGTCTGGCTATGCGTGCTACCTGGATGGGAAACCTCCTGAAAGCTCTGTGTAAGCTGCTTGAAAGAAGAGCAGGTGATATATGCAAAAAATATTAACTTCTATTGTTTATGTAAAAAGCCAGACACTCCTATTGAGAGCTGGTGTAATGTCTAAAAGACATTAGTCTTTTAGAGCTGGTGTAATGTCTAAAAGAGCTCAGTCTAAAAGACTGAGAGGCAAATCAGGAATTTTCCAGTTCAACTCTTGCCAATGCCATCAGTTCACTAGGTGACTTGCAGGCCCCATTGCAACATTGTCATGAGCCTTTTTAGATTTTGTTTTTCAAGAGATGCTAAACAAATGCACAGCACTGAAGACAGGCTGAAAGATTCTGACATCTCTAAAGTTAATTTGAGAATGTCCAGCTTCAAGCATGGAGTACAGCTCCAGGAGCACAGACCAGTCTTGCCTAGCCTTTTAGACAGATCTTCATGTTTTCCATGGACATCAATGGTGCTATTAATGGTAGTATAGCATCATAGAGTCATGACTCTATGAACAGTGACAACAGTAAAGCAATCAGTTGGAGGGTAGGAGTAAGAGGAAGAGCACCAGATTGGCAGGTTGATGGCATCCAAGAGGAGGAGGGAGTGATGCAAGGAGGAAGATATGAAGAGCCAGCAAAAAGGGTTAAAGGGGAACTCAAGAGAGCAGATAATCAGAAATGGCTGCCAAGAAAACAAGGGAAGATATGCATAACTCCCTCATTAGAGACTGAGATAGAGCAGGGCTGGCCACTCCGGTTGCAGGCTCATGTAGGTATAATTATCAAATCATGTAGTAGTTGGCAACCTTCAGTCTCGAAAGACTATGGTATCGCGCTCTGAAAGGTGGTTCTGGAACAGCGTCTAGTGTGGCTGAAAAGGCCAATCCGGGAGTGACAATCCCTTCCACACTGGGAGCAAGTGCAGTCTGTCCCTGGTCTGTCTCCCTGGCTATGGGCCTTCCTTCTTTGCCTCTTAGCCTCAGACTGTTGGCCAAGTGTCTCTTCAAACTGGGAAAGGCCATGTTGCACAGCCTGCCTCCAAGCGGGCCACTCAGAGGCCAGGGTTTCCCACTTGTTGAGGTCCACTCCTAAGGCCTTCAGATCCCTCTTGCAGATGTCCTTGTATCGCAGCTGTGGTCTACCTGTAGGGCGCTTTCCTTGCACGAGTTCTCCATAGAGGAGATCCTTTGGGATCATCCATGGCCATCATCCATTCTCACGACATGACCGAGCCAACGCAGGCGTCTCTGTTTCATACATACATGAAACAGTGCATACATGCTAGGGATTCCAGCACGTTCCAGGACTGTGTTGTTTGGAACTTTGTCCTGCCAGGTGATGCCGAGAATACGTCGGAGGCAGCGCATGTGGAAAGCATTCAGTTTTCTCTCCTGTTGTGAGTGAAGAGTCCATGACTCGCTGCAGTACAGAAGTGTACTCAGGATGCAAGCTCTGTAGACCTGGATCTTGGTATGTTCCGTCAGCTTCTTGTTGGACCAGACTCTCTTTGTGAGTCTGGAAAACGTGGTAGCTGCTTTACCGATGCGTTTGTTTAGCTCGGTATCGAGAGAAAGAGTGTCGGAGATCGTTGAGCCAAGGTACACAAAGTCATGGACAACCTCCAGTTCATGTGGAGAGATTGTAATGCAGGGAGGTGAGTCCACATCCTGAACCATGACCTGTGTTTTCTTCAAATCATTTCTTCTGTGTTTATCAAATCATAAAGTAACAAAATAACATAAGGACCAATTTGCAAGTGAATGTAATCACTTCTATGGTTTTATGTTTTTGATAACCATAAATAAATGTATGGTCAGCATTTGTGTTTCTCACAAGGGGTCTCAAGCAATAGCTCAGACTCCTTCAGTAAGATCCCTGGGCTGGGCTGGACTTGATCACCTTGAGGCCAGCCAGGCAGACTTCCCATGGCAATATGGAGGTAATAATGGGTTATCTTACAGGGTTATTGTAAGAGTTCTGTCAAGTAAAACACTCTTCACACTCAAAGGGCGCAATCCAAACCTGCCCTGGAGCAGGTAAGCCAGGAGGCTTGCACTGCATCCATTGCAGTTTTGTTGGCTGCAGCTGCTCAGTCAGAGGCAAGGGGAAGCTCTTCCCCTTACCCCTGGGTAAGGGCTGCTCGCCCCAATGTGTCTCCTCAGACCTGCGCCACCTTTGGAGATGACGCAAGTCCAAGGAGAGCGGAGTGACTTGAAGCCGGTCCATTCTCCCCAGGGACAGGGGTTGGGATCCGGCATAACCACCGGGTCCTAGCCCCGCCCCCGACTCCCCATGCGCCTGCCCCCAGGGCCGCCCATCACCCACCCTCCCCCACCCAGAAAAGCCTCCCTCCTGCCTCCTCCAAACCCCCCCCACGCCTACCTTCGGGTGGTGCACTACCAAGCAGTGGCGCAGAAGCAGCCAGGGAGGCTTCTGCTGGCCTCCGTGCGTCAACGCATCTAGATGCGCTGATGCAGCTTCCTCCCACGGAGGCGCAAACATGCTTTACAGCATGTTTGCAACCCTCCCAGGGCACCTATGCTGGCATAAGTGCTGGTTAGGATTGCACCCATAAGCAATGGGTACAGATGATGATGATGATGATGAGTTTTTCACACAATCAGGTAGGTGTTATTGACTGATTTGTTTTATCCAGACATTGAATTCTTCCCAAGGACCTGGGATGCCTGATTTTTATCCTATTTTGCTGTTATAAATATCATCACAAGGTGTAAGCTGTTCCCAATAAAGCTACTTTTTGTAGTTGGTGGATGGTAATTTCTGCAGCCCCTATGCTGTTCAGGTGCTCTTCAAGGTGTTTTGGAAGAACACCGAGGGCACCAATCACCACTGGGATAACTTTGGTCATCTTCTGCCATAGCCTTTCAATTTCTATTTTTTACAGATTTTCCAGTGTATTGCTACCTTGTCATGTCTTCATTTGTAATCAGTTTGTGCAATCTTTCTACAGCAACTAATGAAGTGACCCACTGTTTCATCTGTTTCTAGATGGCACTTGCAATCTGTTATTTTTTCTACTTTTGCTTTTTCTGCATTTGTTCATAATGCCTGTTCTTGTGCAGTCGTTATTAGACCCTCTGTTTCTTATTTTCAGGTTGTCTTTTTTGAGCCACTGCCAGGTCTTGGTGATGTTTGTTTTTCCAGTCATGTCTCACAAATATCGTCCATGCAGTGGCTTGTTTTCCCGCTTTTCTGCTCAGTTATTTATTTGTTCTTTCTTATAAGCCTGGTTTGTTTAATTGGTAGTCAATAATTTCTTGTTGTTAAAGCAATTGTTGTGGTGGGACTTGTGTGCTTCAGTGAGGCAGGGGACTAAGCTGGACAGGGCCACCCAAACCAGACAGGCCTCTGCTGGGAAGTCAGACTAAGGACGCAATCCTAACCCCTGACATAAGCAATATGTCAATAACATAAGCAATAAGCAATAACCCCTGACATAAGGGCAATGAAGCTCCAAGGTAAGGGAACAAACATTCCCTTACTTTGAGGAGGCCTCCTTGAGTGACACCCAACTGCAGGATGCAGCACATGTCCCATTGATACTGCTATGCCAGTGCTGACATAAGGGGTTAGGATTGCGCCCTAAATGTGTCCCTAATCCTTTCCCAGTATGGTGCAAAAAATGAACAGAAAGTCTATACTGGTTCGATCGTCATCAACAAGGACTGTGTCAGGTGCTGGAGTTCCTGGGCACCTGATGATAAGTGGGCTATGGGACTCAGGGTCTCTAGTTGAGCAACCAGAACTGGAAACTGGCTACTGGAAAAAAATGTCACTTAAGCGGAAAAAAATTCACAAGAAACACCAACAAAGAAGTAATGATACACTATTACATTTCTAGCCCAGCCAGAACAGGTTATGATAAAGGAATGTACCGAATTTGGAAACACAAACAGATTCAAAAATATCAAAACAAAGGTTAGCAGATCAGTGAAGATTTATAGAAAGGAATAAATTATTCACAGCAGTTGAGCTGGAAGAAGTGCAAAGAATAATGCAGGCTCAATAAATGCAAGAAAAATTACCACCAAGGGAAGAAGGTGCCCAGGCACAGATGGAGGAGATGCTGGTGGCAGAGAATGCTATTGGTGTTCAACCATCTCAGATTCCAGCTCAAGCAACCTCTCCTTTGCCTTCATCTCAAAAACCTGAATGCCATTTAACACAAAAGCAGCAAGAACTAAAACAAAAAATAACTGAACATATGAAACAAGCAAACACCAGGGTACAACTTCCATCTTTAAAAGCAGTTGCAAAAGAGCATCTTGCTCAAGTATTGAAAGATGTAAATGCTGCACTTGCAGAAATAATAACTAATAATTTGTAAGAAATAAACCAATTTATGTATAGTGCAGCAACAATACAACACAAGAGCTCAGATGTAAGATCAAGAGACCTGCAAAAAAGAAGAAGAGAGTGCACCATTTAAATGGAAGACTAGACTAGAAAACAAAATTGCCAGTCTTTGATCAGATTCTAGAAAATTGAAAGATATGAAAAACAAGAAGTTGAAGAAAGAAAATATAAAACAGTATCTGATCCAAAAATACCATCTAGATTCAAGGAGAATTGCAGAAGTACTGGAAATCGTGAAACAGCAAATAACAGCAGTGTCAAAAAAAGATGAGCAAATACAAAGCCAAAATTGCACCATATAGGCAGAATTCGGTCCAATCAAAAATGCTTCTACCAATGCATAGATGGAGAAACTGCAAGAAACACAGAAACAACAAATAAAGAAGAAACACGGCAATTCTGGGCAAAACTATGGGACACTCCAACAGATTACAACAAAAAAGCAGGCTAGATAAACAAGGTCAAAAAATGTAGTCAACAATTGCAAGATTTAAAAATAACACCCAAATTAATAAGTAAAAGGGTTAATAAGCTTTAAAAATAACTTATTTAAATAAGTTGTTTAAAAATAACTTATAAGATTTAAAAATAACACCCAAATTAATAAGTAAAATTAAAAATTGGACTGCACCAGCTGATGATGAACTGCATGGCTTTTGGCTTAAACATCTAACAAGTCTCCATCAACACCTAGCAAAGCAGTTTAATCATATTTTGCAAAGAGGCAATTTTGGACAATGGTTATCAACTGGTAAAACTCACCTCATAATGAAAGATCCAGCAAAAGGTGCAGTTCCAAATAATTATAGACCAATAACCTAGCTGCCAACCATGTTTAAATTATTAACTGGTGTAATAGCAGATGAAATAATGCAACTCTTGTTACTCAATAAGCAGCTATCAGTTGAGCAGAAAGGTGCAATTCAGCAGCTATCAGTTGCCCAGAGGTGCAAAAGACCAATTGCTGATTGACAAAATGAGCTTAGAAAATAGCAAAAAGAGAAAAACAATAAGTGTTGCATGGATCGAAGGCCTTCAACTCATTATCTCATGATATTATCTCATATCTCATGATATTAAAATGTTTAGTAATAACAGGTGTCAGCAAAAATATTCAGGCATTTGTAAAAAAGGCAATGAGCATATGGAGCATATGGAGTAGTTAACAATCAGTTAACTGTGTAGTTAACAATCAATGGCAGGATCTTGGTCAGGTGAACATCAGGAGAGGCATCTTCCATGGGCACTCACTGTTGCCTCTGCTGTTTGTTATTGCCATGACTCCATTTTCACAGATATTAATAAAACAGGCCTTGAATACCAAACATCAAATAAAATAAATCATCTGCTTTACATGGACAATTTGAAGTTGTACAGAAAGTCCCAATCTGAAATAGAATCACTAATAAACACTGTTCGTATATATACAGGTCCAGCCTATTTATACATGGAATTTTTATGCATGTATTTGACTCAACGTGAATGGCCACTGCAAATGAGAAGGAATGTGCTGATCCCTGGAGAAGGGGAAAAATGCATCCCTTTAAAATCAGTTTAAGCCTCGTTAATGAGAGAGAGAGAGAGAGAGAGAGAGAGAGAGAGAGAGAGAGAGAGAGGGCAGCTGGCTAACAATCCATCAATCCTTCTCTCTCCAGCGGATCCCTCCCTTCCCCCTGAGCACGTGAAAGAAAGGTGATAGGTGAAGGGAGGGACTGAGTTAAGCACCTTTGTAAAGCTCTTGGAGGATGACTGATTGATGGATTGTCTTCTTAATGACTCTTATCTTACATCAGCACCAGCGCCCACGGAGGCATCTGTAGAGCGGCACCCAAGACAGAGCAGGATGCAGGAGACAATGAGCTGTGTGTGGGAGGGGGGTGTCTGATTGAGGGAGAAGCAGTCATTTGAAACAGCTGAGTCCATCTCCTCTTTCCTTCTTGTTCCCCCTTCCCCCCTTCCTACTGTATTTAAACTTCAAGCACTCCCTTGGAAAGCCCAAATTGCTAACCCCCTTCCCATCTCCGACAGGGTGGGGGAAGGGGGAGAGAGATCCTTTCTCTCTCTCTATTTTTTAAAATCTTATGCTTGAGAAATTATCTCTGAGTATTTTCTTGATCCTTACTAGTAATAATTAAATTTTGAAAGGGTCAGGAGAGAGAATAATTCCTTTAGGTGGAATAGGTGCTTTGATGGCTGCTAAATTCTTGCCTTATTTCCAGTGGTCTTCCTTCACCTCATCCTCTTTCAATAGTCAAAAGTGGGAGATAACTGGACTAAATTGTGAGGTCAGAGCATGCTGAATTTTATAGCAAGAGATTGATAGTGTATTAATGCTTCTTAATATATTTGAATTAATTGTAGAATATATTATTTAATTTTTATTTCATTGTATAGGACCTGCCAAAAATTTATGGGCCTCAGGTGCCAAATGACCTTTGCATGCCATTGATTCAGACACCCCCCCCCCGACTTATCTGAGGTTCATAGAAAATTCCATGATTTATGACTCAAAACTTGCCCTCGACTTATCTGTGAGGTCGACTTATGGTTGAGTGCCTGCAGTGTATGGTGAACTCTTTGATTTCTTTGCACAATCGGCATTTTGCATCATTTGATGATTTCTCAGTTCTGACCTTTATTGCATTTGTTTGAATAGCCTGCTCTTGGGCTGCTAATTTTAATGATTCTGTTTCTTTCCAAAAAGTCTGCCCCTGCTTTAAAGTTCCAGATGTTAATCATAGCCAGGTCTTTTCATTATTTGTTTTATCTTTGATCTCTTCCATATATTGGCAGTGCGGTGCTTTATTGTACCAGCTTTCAGTTCTTGTTTTTATAGCATTTTTCCTATACTCCTGTTTAGTTTGCTTAACTTTTAGTAAGTTCCTATTCATTACTTCAACAAGTGCTTGTTCCTGACTCTATTTTACATAATAAGCCAATGCATATTTCTCTTCCTCCACTGTTTATTTTACTTACAAAAGCCCTCTGCTGCCAGATTTTCGAGGCAAATATAATCTGTCTGTATTGCTATGTGGATGTAGAGCATAGTGTCATATGTAGAAACATATGAAGAGTGTTCATATGAACACTCGGAAGAGTGTTCTGATCCAAAGTATTCAGATCAGCCTGAGTTCAATTACCATATTTTTCGCTCCATAAGACGCACTTTCCCCCCCCCCCCAAAAGTGGGGGGGAAAGTGTGTGCGTCTTATGGAGCGAATACTGCAAAAAAGAGTGCACGTTATGTTATGCTTCGTGCCAGTTTATGCTCACATTCACCCTAAGAAGGGGGAGGATCTTCATGCCAGTTTATGATCACATTCACCCTAAGAAGGGGGAGAATCTTCATGCCAGTTTATGCTCACATTCACCCTAAGAAGGGGGGGGGATCTTCATGCCAGGATGGATGGATGAAAATGGAATGAGAATATGGGTTGAAAAGGTGTGGTCCAAACGTCCTGGAGGACTTCTGAAAAAATGGGTGAAAACATCATGGGACTCAGTAAAGGAAGAGATCCTTGTACAGTCATTCAAAAAATGTGGCATTAGCAATGCCTTAGATGGAAGTGAAGACGGTATCTTATATGAAGACAGCGAAGAAAGTGATGTCAGTGATTGTGAGCAAATGAGCTTCATAAATTCTGACTCTAGCGATGATGAGTTCTTGGGGTTTCCAGAAAACTGGAGTACTCAAACCTTTAAGTCTCTCCATTTGTTAATGACAGTGATAACAGTTTTTAATGCCACTGTTGACTGCTGTTCACTTTACATGGTTCAAATGTTATTCTATTATTTAATAGTTTATTAAATATTTTATTACACTATTTGGTTCAGAATATTTTTTTCCTGTTTTCCTCCTCTAAAAAATAGGTGCGTCTTATGGTCAGGTGCATCTTATGGAGCGAAAAATACAGTAATTATTCTAGCAGTATATCTTATGACTGGTATGGCCCAGCTGTTGATGGCCCTAACTGTGTTCCCACCATTTAGTTTGGATTTCAAGATTTTTCTGACCCTCTGGGTATATTCCTTTTTGATAATGGTCTTCACTTGATAATGGTGTTCATCTTCAAGCATGAAGATGCTTGATGTTATTGAATTGTAAAATGCCAAGATATTTATAGGATTCTTTTTGGTTTTTATTATTATTATTATTATTATTATTATTATTATTATTATTATTATTATTGGTTTGCATAATAAATTTCAGTAAGTAGGTCCACAATGAGTTGCTCACAGCCCAGCTAAGACTCTATTATCCCAAAACGCATCTTTGAGGATATTCTAGCTTTATCCTTTTTAAATTTTGTTCCCCCCCCAGGCCTGTGGACTCTAGAATACAAGAGGGTTTTGACCAATCCACTCTGCATCTCAGCCAGCCATGGACATACTGCCTGTCTCCGTCACCTGCTGTTTTGGCGGGCAAACCCCAATGCAGCTCCGGGAGGACGAAGTGCCCTTCATGAAGCCTGTGAGGGGGCGTACACAGAGTGTGCACAGCTGTTACTGGAGCACAAGGCCAATCCCAACCTTCTGAGCCATGATGGTCAAGCACCTCTGCACCTGTGCACCAGCCAGAACACCTTTGGGTAAGAAGCAATGTGTCTTGGTGAGAGTCTAATCCTTCCATAGTTTCATTTTAATAATTCTTGGAAGTAGACTTCTGCACAAAATGTTGTTTTGATTTGCCTTTGGATCTTATTTAGGCAGTGTGCTGTAACTCTGCAAGTTCAAAAAAACTGTGGGGAGGGAAGAGCAGTACTGTTATGGTGATAGTGACGATGATGAATGTTATATACTGCTTTCTGTAAACACCGGGTGTGCTTTTAAGCATGCATAGCATGCACACATGGGGAAAAATTAATCATGCGCAGAGATACTGTGCAGTGGCTAATGGCATCGCTCTATGGTTGAACTGGGAAGAACAAGGAAGCGAGGGTGAAAGGTGCAGCAAAGCAAATGTATTGCAAGGATAGTTAGCAATAAAAGGGAAGAGAGAATCAAATTGAAACAATGCCCAACTAAGGCCCAGACCAAATGTGCAGCTATCACTTGGGAATACACATCTGTGAATCATATCCATATGATTCAACTCACTTGGGAAGATTGCAACTACATGTTCACTGCAATCCAGGTTTCTTTAAGGGAAGAGCTGTGCTGGTCCCTCCTCTCTGCTGCCAATCATCCATCAGCATGAGCCTCTTTGAGCATCAGAGTATAATAATTTCTTGGCTCCATTTCAGTGTTATGTGTTAGTAAGCACAGACTCATTAAAATAATATCCTTGAAACAGAACTCATTTGGGTAGCTGAAGTCATTGTCAGTAGAAGAATCAGGAAAAGAAGAAATGGGTAACACACTTCTTTACGTTCTCTTCCAAAAACACTTACAAGTGTAGGTGTTAAGCTCTTCCTTATAAAATAGTCACCAGCCATTGTTGCATCATGTACCTCAGAGGACATGGAAAGAAATCCAACATCTCTGGACTTCTAAAAGAAAAAAAAAATCCTTCATCATTCCAAGGGAGCAAGGTTTTGAGCCTCCATGTCCAACTGTGAACACATCTTTGTTGATTTACATCATGTTTTACACAAGTGGGAAGGGGGGGGCAGCATTTGAGCTGCCAACCAACATATCTCCCAGATACAGTGTTGAAAGAACTGAACCAACTCTAAGCCCTTGAATAGTGTGGTTTTATAATGGAAATGCCATCAGACCCTTAACTACAGCAGCGCTACTGGATGCCTCTACAATAACTAAGCCCTTGAAGGATCAAAAATTAACTGACGTTTCAGATGCGTTTTGAGGCTTCGACCACTGCTTTTCAATAGCAAAGACTTGTGCTAGTTAGATAGTGAGGAGGTCAAGCTTTGGGTAACAAACATTTTCTCTTTGATTAGGGGAGACTACTCTCCCCCTGATTTTTTTTTAAAGTAATATATTTGAGGTCATCCTTAATTTTTTACTGACAGTAAAGAGCAGGTCATCGACCTACATAGAGAGCTATTTTATTTGGCTCCATCTTTCGAACAATGGCCTGAACACCTATGTGTCAGGTTCTTCTATGTTCCCATATAGTCTGCAATTCACCGTGGGGGCAGGACTTAAAACCTTTGAGCCTCTCAGTGACTACGATAAAAAAAAATTATCTGGGCTTCCTTCCAACCATTTCAACTTTCAGAATCCATGAGAATTCAACCCAAAAAAAAGAAAAAAGAAAAAAAAAAAGCTGGATATAAGAGCTTTAATCTAGAAGCTTTTTGAAGACATTTTTGTTAAAAAAAAGTTCCAGCAAAGTTCATTTCTATCTTCTTCACTTTAGGAGTCATGCATGCCAACTTCACCCTATTTAGTAGAGTTCCTCTCCTTGACCTTCTTTTTATAGTAGTGGTAATTAACATGGTGGGGTAAGAAGAGTCTATACATTCACTGCACTCTCTTTGCTAAAGCTGGGATGATTAAAAAAGGAGAATCACATAGGCTTTTGAAGAAACTAGAATTGGGGGAGAAAAAGGTCTTTGTTTCTACGCTTTCGCCAGGCCACAGGGCAAAAAAAACCCCAAAACATGTTAGGGTTCAGTCAGGAATAAGTCAAAAAAGGGCACTCTTCAACATAACACTGGGGAAGCTGATGCAGACTAGAGTAGAAGTAGAAAAGTTAGAAGGGAAATTAATAGCCTGTTGATTTCATACAGGTAATGGTGAACGCAAGTATATTTTGTGATGAGTGCAGTTATTCCCAATAAAACCGAACTGGAATTTCAGTTGCAGAGGGCAGTGCATCCTATCCTGACGAGTACTTTTTGAAGAGGAAACTCTCTGGACTATAAATGAGCTGTGGGAGTTGTTTTGATGATGCTACACAACTGCCACTGTTCTCACTCACACACCCCTAGAAACTGTTGTAAAGACATATGCACCTCTCTTTGTCTACATCTGTAGAGAGTCCTTCAAATGTGAACAAATGTGGAAGTGATTTTCTTTAATGAAATGGAACATGTTGGTACATGTCAGGATTTGTCTGACATTTTTGAATTTCTGAATTGTCTGAATTTCTCATTCCATCATGATGGTGCTTGTAATGCTCAGGTTAAGAGTCACGGCCTCAGCTCCCACTACTCTGTAGTACAAGCAGCAAGTAGTTGCTGTCCATCTTTTATACTGTTATTTTTTGAGAAGGAGCATTTTACCATGCTGCTTCTTGTGCCTACGGTGGCAATCCTAAGTATGCTAATTCAGAAAGGAATGCCTATTGAACTCAGTGGAATTTACCCAGAAAACTTGTAAGTTTATTTTAAAACTGACTTTTGCGAAAACAAAACCTTAACCTTGAGGGTGGAGTGGGGTTACATTCAGGTAAATAAGCAATGCTTATTGACATAAGTGATGTACTGTATATTAAGCTACAAGTATTTATGGTATAGACATGATGAAGCATGCAACAAAAGTCATTGTCCCAGTTTCAGAAATCTCCTTCTGCCCCTGCAGCAGCATGATCCTGGGGATCATGCTTCCCCCTTCCCCATCCCCTTAAAGGGCCAGAAGCTGAGGTCTTCAGGCTGAGGCGTCACAATGCCCCAGTTTGAGAACCTCAGCCTTTATTGGGAGTCAGTCCCATTGAACACAGTGGAAGTTACTTCTGCGTAGATATGCATAGACTGTGCATATCCTTGCACCAGCTAGGAATCGGGACATACCTGGTTTAAATGAAGTACAATTCTGCTGTGATCTCAGGTGGTAGACTTTAGGCAAGCAACTCTCAGCCTCAGCCCTCCTGTCTGCAATATGGCTAGAATATTAATAACATGCTTTAGAGGCATTCCTGGAGAGGGGGGAAATGCTAAGTTTCTTCAGGCACCAGGACACCCACATAAAGCAGCCCCTTCTCCTCAGCTTCTGAGCCAGTTGGGCTGCAAAAGCAAAGTGGAGGCGTCTCCTCTGCTTTGCTCTCACCTTTCCAAATGGCACAGAAGCCAAGGGGGAGGGGCTGCTTTATGTGAGTGTCCTGGTGCCTGAAGAAACTTAGCATTTCCCCCCTCTCCAGGAATGCCTCTAAAGCATGTTACTAATATTCTAGCCATATTGCAGACAGGAGGGCTGAGGCTGAGAGTTGCTTGCCTAAAGTCTACCACCTGAGATCACAGCAGAATATGCTGTGCCCCCCTCCAGGAACCAGAGTCTGCTTTGCCCCCCCTCCAGGAACCCCTCTGATATGCCTTACAGGACTGATTTAAGGATTAGAATAAGGTAATACATGTAAGGAACTCAGAACATTCAAACTACTATAAACCTGCTGGGTGTTGTTACATGATTAAATGGGAGTGATTTTATTTGGGGGAAGAGAAGGATCGGTCTGTGATTGATGTAGCAAAGTATGATGTTGCTCACATGGTTGTTGGCAACCTTCAGTCTCGGAAGACTATGGTATCGTGCTCTGGATGGTGGTTCTGGCACAGCGTCTAGTGTGGCTGAAAAGGCCGATTCGGGAGTGACAATCCCTTCCACACTGGGAGCAAGTGTAGTGTGTCCCTGGTCTGTCTCCCTGGCTGTGGGCCTTCCTTCTTTGCCTCTTTGCCTCAGACTGTTGGCCAAGTGTCTCTTCAAACCGGGAAAGGCCATGCTGCACAGCCTGCCTCCAAGCGGGCCGCTCAGAGGCCAGGGTTTCCCACCTGTTGAGGTCCACTCCTAAGGCCTTCAGATCCCCCTTGCAGATGTTCTGTTGCATGGTGCAGAGTTGTCGATCCGCTTGTCGGTTTTCACCCTAAACCTCACGCACCCCATGAGGTTAACGGACCGTGGCAAGGCAACACCTTACTGGCTGGGGACTGCCCCGCTTAAGGCGGGCGGTAGCTGCCCAATGAGATGCAATGATCTCTCCCACCGTCGGAAGCAGCCCCTGGCGTCATGCTCTACGCCAATCGAGCAAAGACTTATAACCGGTAAACTGCTGCTTCCCGTGTTGTGCCGATGCCGTATGGCGAAGTTGGAGTGTCCTCTCCAGTGCGCGAAGCCTGGGTAAAGAAGGTATGGAGGATAGGCTGTTACCCATGCAGCAAATCCTCCCTCTCCACATCGCAGGAATGGTCCAATGGAAAGGCAGAAGCCAATATGGTTGGTTCCAGCGGCGTCGCAGGAGTTGCCAGAGCGTGACTGTGTACAGCCGCGAACTGCCTCAGGGACTCCGGCTCCTGATTTTGCCTCGAGGTTGACTCCTGAAGCCTTTTCCACAACTGGATATAGCCACAAGGCAGTGGAGGTTTGAGGTTTGAGGTCCTTAAAGCCATATCAGTGCAAATGTTGCATCTGTCTCTTCTCTTGCCTCCCAGTGAAAGGAGTGTCCCAATGTGATAGTTAATGCCTGTGACTGCTATTTCATGCTATTTTCTGCCTATCATATAATAAAACTTCATCATGAAAAATTGGTCTTCTGAATGGTCTATCTGAGTTGACCTGATGATAATGATGATTCCATATGTATTGTGCTTTACACAGAGTGAAAAAAATACAGATTGTTATCACAAAGGCTTATACCATTTACAAATTATCTTTTCTTATGATCTTACTATTTACATTAATTAATTCTGAATACTGGCTGAACACACTTGTTAAGAACCCTAGGATTCATGAAGTGCTACCCCTGCTAACTGGGTAAGAGGCACTTTTTCAAATGGATGCTCCTCTTTTAGTTAGCAGGGGGAGAGTAACTAGCCCTCTTCACCCCGGCTGTCTTTTCTAGTGGTTGTCTGCTGGTGTTCTTTTGCTTCTTTTTAGAGTATGAGCCCTTTTGGGACAGGGAGCCATTTAGTTATTTTATTTTCTCTGTAAACCACTTTATGAACTTTTTGTTGAAAAGTGGTATATAAATACTGTTATTAATAATAAGAATAAAAATAAGAAGAATAAGAATAAGAATAATGATTGATTACAACTTTCTTGTAATATCCTGTTTAAGAACTGGATCAGCCCAAAGTGTGCTTGTCTTTCCAACCAGCCAAATACTTCTAATGAATCAGAGGTAGGACAAGAATGTTACCTTCCCCCAGTATCTGGTATTCAGATGTTTGCTGTTTCTGTGCATGCTAGATACCTGGTCACATCACGATACTGGCCTGGGATGCCAAAAGGAAAAGAAACCAAAAGCCAAGATCATCTGCTAAACTCTTATATCCCAGACTTAGCTACCTAGAAAGAGCATCACCAGGGCTATCATTCCAGTAAACAATGCCAATTCATTCATGGTAGCCATGTTAGTGCATTCCATTCACGTCTGTTTTCAGGGCTATTTTTAACTTAATAATGTTGGTTACTTAAAACAGAAGAAGTCTCTTGCTGTTCAGGAGGCACCCTGCAGAGCCTCCAGGGAGCTCAGCATCTGAGGTGTTCACCTCTATGCCTCATTTTTATCACCACCTCTCTGTTAATTATGTGGAACAGCGGAAAAGGGTTCAAGAGGTGAATGCAGGGGGCTAGACCTTCTTGGGCTGCTATGTGACATTGAGTGCTTGCTGGCTCATAGGAGGAGGCCAACAGACACAGTGAGCTGCCTTAAAGGACAAAAGGACACAGTGACATCCATGTACTTCTAGGCTAAAGAAATTGTAAAAGGCAGACATGCAGCTTCCGCTTCTCTCATCAGCCAAAAATGGTATATGTTCTAGCAAATGTTTGAGACACACTCTTTGAGGGGGAAAAAAAGCCCTCCATCCTCATAGCATATTTAACATGTACTTTGTTCCCGAGGATCAGGATTTTTTAAAGGGTCTTTTTAAAGGGTTTTTTAAGGGTCAAAGACAAACTCTTGAAGCTTGCTTCCAACTTATACCTATCAAAAATCCAGAATGCATGGATTTTTCTCCATGGCACAAAATAATTCATTGCCCACAAAGGTATATTTTCCAGACTATGCCTTTGGCATAATTACACAGGAAATCCAGGACCACTATGTAGAACGAGTGCCTCTATTTTGTGGAGAATCTGGTGCCTGATGTCTTTTGCCTCTACAAATAATGAGAAAAAATTATCCACAATCTCATAATTGCATTACCAGACATTATAGAGATACAGCAGATTTTGCAATCTCCTTGCAAACTTAGCTGTGTTAGTGGCTGTCTCAATAATACAGAGTCCAGAACTGTTCTGTTTGCTAACGTTGCTTTTGTTAGACAACTTGTTGCTAAACAAGAAGATTTTTTTTTTTTGCTGGTGATAATTATGTCTAATTCAGGCTATTCTAAATGTATCTTATTTCTGCATGTAAATTTTCACCCCTGGAGAGAACCATGGCGACCTTTGGTTGATGCAATAAAGTGTTTGAAAGAGTTAGACTTTTTTCTATACAGTTGACCTGAAGGAGGAGCTCCAGTTCCAGAAAGAATGAAAGGAGATGACCCTAATCTCAAAGTCAGGGTGTGGTGTTTACATACTGTACAAACCACTCCAATTGCAGGTCACCCATCCCTCAAAAGTAATTGCACTCTGCTCTGCTTTCATAACCACTAGTTTGATTCCATTTCACAAGCAGGTGAAAATGTTCACTTAGGCTGGCTTCTTAATGAGATGGATTGAACAGAAATCTGGCATTCCTAAAGAATATAGGGAGTCTGTGCCTCCTCGCTGGTTTGGGTTCTGTCTCAAAACTTGTGAATACAAATATTCACACAACATTTTCTTTACCCCTTGTTTTATATGCATGATCAGCATTAGCTTCTTTATTTATGCCAAAGAAGAGCTTTATAGAACTCAAAACCTTGTATACTGCTAATCCTTGATTTGTGTTAAAATTTGTGTTGCCTCTCTCTCTCTCTCTCCAAAAGGGTAAGGGAAATGGAAAGGGAACAGAGTGTTGATACCTTGGATGTGCTTTGTTGCTGGCTCTCATTTCATCCATCTACTGCAGAATTTGACCTTGTTGTGTGACTAAGTCAACCATTTCATCAACGGCAATGTCAACATCTCATAGCAGAGCAGCAGTCATTGTGATTCATTTAGACTAGCTTATCACATTAATTTACTTCCACTAAAAACATTGCTGTGGACAATGTTTAGGCTTCTCCTGTTTGCCAGAAGGTATTTTAAGCAGTGAATATAAAGTATTGTGAAGACAGAAAGTGACAGCTTTTGCTGTCTCAGAAAATGCTGCAGAAATGCTTCAAAATCGTTTGCATGCTTACCTGCAAGTAAATTTTACAGGGTGAAGAATAACTTCCATCCCAGTAAATGTTTAAAGAATGTGGAATGTGCAGCGCAATCCTTGTGCTGACCCAGGGGTGTTGCAAATGTGCCGTAAGGAACGTTTGCACCAACTTTAGGGAGTCCAGCGCTGGATCCAGGCCTGGCAGGCTAAGTTTCTTTCGGCTGGGCTTGGCCAACGCATAGGTTGGGGGGGCATAGGTAGGGGGCAGGGTGGAGGCATTTTGGGATGGGGAGGGCGGCTGGTGAGCGTTCCCAGGGGCAGGCGGGGAGCGGAAGGTGGGGCCCGAATCCAGAGGTTATACTGGATCATGACCCCATTCTTGGGCAGTGTGGAGCAGCCATTGGCTGCTGCATTCTGTTCGGATTATCCCACCTTCTGAGGTGGCACAGATCTGAGTAGACCCATTGGGGCCAGTGCAGCACAACACAGAGTAAGGGGAAACTTTTCCAGCTTCTGGGAGGCACTGCAGTGCATTTCTATGAGGGATCTCTGTGATGCCTGAATAAGGACATCATTGACAGCAGGAGGCTAGGAGAGTACTACAATGTGAATTGGTAATAGGTATTAGACTGCCTGGAACCTATTTACAAAACGTATTTTCTATATAATTTACACCCGTGCAAGAAGAGAAGAAATATTGTGTTAAACACATGGTAAATGTGCAAAATATGACCAGATTTGTATCTTATGTGAAAAGCTCACAGAAGACTGTCACAAAGAGCTCCTCAACCCATTTTTGGGTTGCTTTTTTATATGCCCCCCCCGCCACATGCCAGACTGCTCTTTTCAAATAAATAGATGTATGGCTTTAAGTTTGTGTTTTAATGATGTAGAATATAATGTGAAGTTTGACCCTAAAGTTATTTATTGTTTTGGTTTTTCTCAAATACAAAGTTGTGCTAACTATTTAAGTGACTATGATATTAACCATATGACACTAGATTTGCATGCTGGAGTGATAAATTGCAAGCTGCAAAGTTCCTCCATATTAGAATGAGAGTATGAATAAATTACTTACATTTGGGCATTTGTCAAAGGAAGCAAACACTAACATTTGATTTGTGAGTTTTAGAAGCATTCAATATATTTTTTTAATTTAGACTTCTTAACCTCCTAGTCTTCAGGGCTCAGTATTCCTCTGCTTTCACAGTTTCAAAAACTACAGTGAAACAGCACTAAAGTTCAAGCTGGTGGTTCTCAAACTGTGAGTTTTGGCTCGCCGGGGAGCTGTGGAAACCAGCCAGGGGAGCCACAGAATCTTCACAAAAACCCTCCTGCCCTATACAATGTATATGTATAGGATTGAAGCCCTAATGGGGAGCCACAACTAATGGTCAAGGGAGCCACCAGTCAAAAAAATTGAGAACCACTGATTTAAGCTATTGTAAACAGAAACCATCCCATAACGGCTACACTTAATACAGAGAAATCAAATAAGGTTTTTTTTTCATCTGTCTTCATGGCAGAAGACCTTGGGCAGATACAAACCCTTGGCCTGAACAAACCCTCCTAATAAAAAAATTAAGAGTGCAATCCTAAGATTGCGCTGGGCCAGTGTAAGTCCCTTCCGTCAGCCTGGGAGTGTTGCAAATGTATTGTAAGGCATGTCCATGATGACTTGGGAGTAGGCCACACCAGTGGAAGGACACACACCGGCCTGCTCGATCTAGCAACAGAGGGGGCAAGGAAATGCCGGTCTGGGGACGCCAGGTTGGGATTGGGGAGGGGGTAAGGACATTTCAGGGCAGGGGAGACAGACCAGACCTAGGAAGGGGGGGGGACTAGATTCCAGCATTTAGGCCAGATCCTAACCTCCCTCCCAAGCAGCCCAGCATTACACCAGGCTGCTCAAATCTGCTCCAGCAATTTCACTGGCACAAATTCAAGTAGCCCCATTGAGGTTGCACACAACATGGGGTAAGGATCCGCCTCAGTCTTTGCACTGGATACAGTGCAAGCCAGTCAGCCTGCCTGTTCCAGTGCAAGTTAGGATTGGACTGTAAGCCCCAAAGCCCAACCCACTTTCCAACACTGGCATAGCTGTACCAATGGGATGTGTGTTGCATCCTACAGTTGGGGGGATGGAGGCGGTCTCCTCAAAGTAAGGGAATGTTTGTTTTTTTATCTAGGAGCTGCATAACCCTTATGTCAGTGCTGGAAAGTGGGTTAGGATTGTGCCCTGAGTCAAATAGAGGTTAAAATTGAAGACATTTCAGACCTAATTGACAAATTAAAGATCAATAAGTTACTGGGTCCAGATGGCATTCACCCAAGGAACGAAAGAATGGCCACGGTTCCAGAGGACTGGAGGACAGCAAATGTCATAGCAACCTTTAGAAAAGGATGGAAAGGGGATCCAGAAAGCTCTGTAGCTTTCTGTAGCTGGACAGCCTGTTTCAGGTAAGATGGCAGAAAGCCTCATCAAAAGTAAAATCTTGAAACATATAGAACAAGCTTTGCTGGATATTATATATCTGGATTTTCAGAAGGTGTTTGATAAGGACCCTTACCAAAGGTTTCTGAAAAAAAACTCCACAGCCAGGGAATAAGAGGGTAGATCCTCTTATGGATTAGGAACTGTGTAGGCCAGGGGTGCCCAAACCCCAGCCCTGGGGCCACTTGCGGCCCTCGAGGACTGTCAATGTGACCCTCAGGGTGTTCCCAGTGTCCAATGAGCCTCTGGCCCTCCGGAGATTTGTTGAAGCCCGCACTGGCCCAACACAACTGCTCTCAGTGTGAGGGCAACTGTTTGACCTCTCGCATGAGCTGTGGGATGAGGGCTCCCTCCACTACTTGCTGTTTCGAGACTGAAGGTTGCCAACCATTATTGCAAGACCTTCATTCATTCATATAAGTTCATCTTTAATATATCCATTTATGTAAACTTATGTGAATGTATTCAAATTTTAAATGTAAATTAATTATTTCCCCCCCCGGCCCCCAACACAGTGTCAGAGAAATGATGTGGCCCTCCTGCCAAAAACTTTGGACACCCCTGGTGTAGGCTATATATGGTCACATAGAAATACTCTCATTCCTTGCAGGTTGGACCAAGTGGTGAAAAGTTTTATGACTCTTTTTGAGAGTACAGAATGCATGGCTAGCTTTTTGTATTGTTCACAAGAAACTAGTCAGGTATACAAAAATGTAGCAGCAATTCTTGCCCAGATGCAGAAGCTCTGAGGTATTTCTGCCCTGAATAATGTCTATTATCACATCTGAAGGTTTTCCCAAGAATTCTATGAGGGAGACTTGGCCATGGAATCACATGTCCATGTCCTCCAATTAAATGCCATGGCCGACTTGGGAGCTCTTCCCAAAGACCTTCTGGGACTTTTAGAGCGCAATCCTAAGATTGCAAGTCCCTTGTGCTGGCCCAGGAGTGTTGCAAACAAGCCATTAAGCATGTTTGCAGCTACTCCTGAGTCAGCCAAGCCGGCGCATGTGCCAGACCGCAGAGGCTGCAGCCAGCCTCCGCTGTGATGCAACAGGGTAAGTTCGCGCTGGCCGAGCTTGGCTGACACTGGTGGGGTGAGCAGAGGGCAGGAGCGAGGTGTTTTGGGGTGGGGAAGGGCAGGTCCATGGGCTGCGGTGGGAGATGGGACCAGAATCTGGCACTTGTGCTGAATCCTGACCAGCCTGGCACAGCTCTGGGCTGCTCTGATCTGCTCCAACTCTTTAGGTGGTGCAGATCCAAGTAGTCCTATTGGGGTAAGGGAAAGCAATTTGCGCTGGATACGGGGCAGGCCTGCCAGTGGATCAGGACCCACCAGTGGGTTGCGATTCAATTTCTGGTGGGTTTCAAAATGTTTTTGAACCATTTAAAAAGAACCTTGCAAGTACTCTTAGAAATAGTTAGCTGGTATGAGATGACCTTCCTACCCCCAAATTAAAATGTCACATTTTTAAATTTTCTCTAGTAAGTAGTGTGCCATACATCATGCATGAACCCAGTTTCAGCCTTTTGTCTGGCCTGGATGTCCCTAACTGCACATCTTGCATCTTGTTCAGCCTTCTGGATACCCTGGAATGACTGTAAAGGTTTGGGGGACAGTCTTTGAACTTAGTCTTTTCTAGGAAGAGACTAGCAAATGTTTACACACACACACACACACACACACACACACACACACACACACGAGAAGTAAGGTCTATAGCAGCCTCAGGAGTACAGGACTCCCATTATTATTAAATAATAATTTATTATTATTAATTTATAAAATATTATGACTTTCTATATTTCTTTTTTGTCTAGTGCAGGGGTGTTCAAACTTTTTGGCAGGAGGGCCACAACATTTCTCTGACACTGTGTTGGGGCCGGGGAAAAAAAGAATGAATTTAGATTTCAAATTTGAATAAATTTACATAAATGAATATATTAGAGATGGAACTTATATGAATGAATGAAGGTCTTGCAATAGCTTAAGGCCTATAAAAGGCCTTGCACAAAGCAAGGCCAGCCTTTTCTTCATTGCTGCTGCTGCATCACAGATGTGAAACAGCAAGCAGTGGAGGGAGTCTTCATCCCACAGCTCATGTGAGAGGTTGAACAGTTGGTTTGTCATGCTGAGGGCAGTTGCATCAGGCCAGCGTGGGCTTCAAAAAGTCTCTGGAGGGCCAGAGGCTCATTGGAGACTGGGGGCTCCCTGAGGGCTGGATTGGGAGTCTTCAAGGGCCGCAAATGGCCCCATGGCCAGGGTTTGGGCACCCCTGGTCTGGTGGGTTGTGATGGAGTGCCATTTTAAAAAGTGGGTCCCAGTGCTAAAAAGTTTGGGAAGCAAACTTCCCAAACAAACTTCACACAAAGCTAGAAGACAGTCTAGGATAGAAGAACCAGAACACTGGACTGGCCTCAATGGCTCAAATACCACGTTCTCCCAAGGGGTTCACAATCATGCAGAATTATGTTCTTACTCTTTGGCAGTGCTCATTGTTGATTAGGCAAGTAACTGAAAAGCAGGATAGGGTGAAAACTCAATAGCTTTTCTGTTTCCTCTCTTCTCTCAAGTGCAGCTGCTATAAATATTTCCTTTTCTGCTAACCATATTCTATCATCTTTCCTGCAAATGGAGCAAGTGCCTTCTCACGCAGAGCACAAGTGTGTACTGTAGCTTTGGATGACCATTTGTGAAAGGTGGGTTTGGGGTGCTTTGATGGAGAACCACAGTTCAGCTGCTGTCTCCAATCCTGTTCTTTCACCTCAACACCTGTAGTTGCCTCTTTCTTGCTGTTGTCATGCCATTCACAAAATACCTTCGTGATGCAAAGTTTCTCAAGTTTGGTCAGTCTAGAACACACAAACTGAACAGCTACATGTGTATTGTACGCTGTGCTTGCAAAATTTTAACTTACAGTGGGACAGAATTAGAGAGAATTTGATTTTAAAAAATTACACAGATTACAATATAAAGGTTAGTATTTGCTCAGCTAAACTTAAAGAGTTTAAGCACACTCTAATATGCCATTTAGTAATTTGATTTTCTCTCTAAACCACTTTCTGAATTTTTTGTTGAAAAGCAATAATAATAATAACAATAATAAAAGCAGTTGATAATGATGATGATGATATTGCTATATCTTATATGGTAATATCTCACCATTTCTTAAACTCTTGGGTAAAGTTCAAATTAGTGAATGCTCAAAAATCCCAGTCCTAACATCTGGTGGTCTGTGATACCACTAATGATGATGATGATGATGATAATGATGATGATGATGATGATGGGTCGCCCCTGTCTTTTATAACTGTCAGCACGATCCTAAGCTTGTCTTCAAATAAATAAGTCCCATTGAGTCCAATGAGACTTACTTCGAAGTAAGTGCATATAAGATTGCGCCCTATATGTGTATTTCCACAACTATATATCTCAGGAAATGTAAAATACAGCAATATAACAAAGCAGTAACAAATTTCTCAATGTCCTTTATTGTGAATATAACAATGATATCACTACTTTGTAGGTGTGCCAAAGCTTTAGTGAGTTATGGTGCCGTGGTGAACCAGCCAAGTGAAGAACTCCAAGAAACACCTCTTCATGTGGCCGCTAAACATGGCCTTTATGACCACATTCACCTGTATTTGAGCTGCGGTGCTACTGTGGATAAGAAGAACAGCCTGGAGGAAACAGCACTCAGTATAGCTTGTAGAGAAGCAAAGACAGTGAAGGACCAAGAGAGCTACTTGCAAGTGTGCAAACTACTCCTTACACATGGAGCAGAAGTAAACACTTTGGACGAAGAAGTCAAGAGCCCCCTTCACAAGGCCTGCAGGAATGCTAATCATGGTTTGGTCCAACTTCTGCTACAAAGAAACGCTGATGTCAATGCTATAGATTACAATGGAGCTTATCCAATGTCCTGTGTCCTACAAGCTGCAGCTTTCAAACAGGATCTCAAACCACATCTTACTGTGCAGACCTTGCTGAACCACGGCTCTCAGAAAATATGGCCAACAGCTTTTGTCAAGGTATTTAAGCACAGGGCAGAGAACTGGCTTTCCATTTCCTGACACACTCCAGCTTCCAGCATCTCCATCACCATTTATTGCCTTTGAGGAGCAAAGGAACAAAGAGGAAGGACTGCTTGTGATCTTGTGAAGGACCCACTTGTCAGACAGTCCTGTCCTAGATGGACAGCTGATCTGACCCTTGACAGCATCACTCTTTGTATCCTTGTCCTTGTTACCACAACCTCAGACAGTGTTCACACACCATCAGTGAGGGAGCTCCTTCTCCATGATGCCATCTCATAGCATAGGGAAATGAATGTGAACATTACAGCTTTCCCACCCAGTGAGACTCCTAGAGAGGTGCTGATCAGGAAAGACCTGATCACATGCTCAGATGGCTGAAATATTCCTCTAATTCCCCAATGGAATGAGTCTGCACTCAAGTGAATGGCTCTCACACCACTTGGAATACTCTGTACGTTAAGGGAGCTTCCAAGTACTGCTGTTTAAAAGGAATTAGTGAAGAGATGCAGAAGAATCTGGATGCGTACATGACAATCATCAATGTGCTACACAAATCTAGACCCAAACGTGTTTCACATGGCAATTCACATTGCAAAATTGACTTTCAGTTAGCATATCAAAGAGAAATTATTTTATATTTGAAATAAAAACTGTTTATCCCATTTCAAAAATGCCTGTGACAACTTCATAGTTTATGTGACCATTTTGGTCATGTTCCAAACAGTAGCAAGTTTAACCCACCCACCCCCAACATGCACTAATTGGCACTCTGTAGTGTGTGTCTCTTACCCTTTTAATTCCTATGGGAATGGTTGGTCCTAACGGTCATAGTGCTGGATGCTCACATTCTTAATTCCTAACCTGCGTTTCTAATTTTAAAAAGCTTGCAAGTTAACCCTCCAAAGCCATGACTCCAGCACCTTCATAGGTTGTAATAATAACTGCTTTAATGATCTGAGGATCTCTGATTCAAAGAGAAATTTATCCCTGCTTGTTAACATCTGTGTAGGTATTAAATAATAGAGGAACAAGCAGGCAGGTGGATTTGCCCTAATAAGAACAGTTTAAACAACCCCATTTCACTGACAGCCCAATACTGTCAGCTTGAGCTTGTACAGGATTCCAGACACCAGCTCAGAGTGTTGCAAACCATGTTTGCACCAATTCAAGAGCAGGCAGCATTGGTAGAAAGATGTGCCAGGCAGTGTGGGGGGGGGGGGTGGGAGAAAGTGGTGGTGGGGGCAGTGTGAATGCAGGAGGGATTTCTGGGCAGGGGAGAGCAGAATGGAGATTGGGCCCAGGAGGGGGGATGGGATCAGTGGTGGCAGTGCACACCATATCCGCATTCCCAGGCTGGGCAGCCCTACACAGGCTCTTGGATGTATGCCGGCTAAATAGCTGGTGCAGACCTAAGTAGCCCCATAGAGAGACTGGATAATTACTCAGGATAAGGGGGAAAATATCCCCTTACCCCAAGGTGACCTCCAGTCTGCTCCTAACCTGCATTGGATACAGTGCAGGCCATGCAGAGTCACCTGTTTTGATGCAGGTGCTATGACAAGGCAGGAAAAAGGATAGGATATCATAAGATAGTTGAACCATAGTAAAAAAAATTTTCCTATATTAACAATGGCATTGTAGAACATTGTGTCACATTGTGGTTGTGACACTCACTCAGAGACTTGTGTCCAGTCAATTACCACAGATACTCAGGTATAGTACTGTGAAATTTTTGGCAAGTAATCAAGCTCCAATTCTCACTTCGCCTTATCTCCGGGTCAATCAGAGGCCAGAGCCTTTCAACTCTGAACAGGTTCTTTCTCCGCTAAGCTTAGGCAGGCAGCTGGTTAGTTGCTATAGTTATTTTCCTGAGACGTTTCAGCCAAAGTTAACCTTTTATTCCCCTCCGTTCCCTTTTGCTGCTGCAACCCAATTCCCTTTTGCAAAGGCTTTGCATTTGGCAGAGGTCTTTTTTTTCAACACTAGGATGGGATCCCCTTTCCATTTGAAGTAACAATTCCCAGGCTACAATTCAATGCAGCATTACTTCAGAATAACACCCATGGAAAGCAGTGGGTCTACTTCTGAGTAAAAAGGATTGCAAATATATGCAGCTGCATCTCTCGGCTGTGAATTGAAATGCACACTCTCAGTTATATGTTATGGGTTGTATGTTGTATGTAGAGCTTCTGGATTAACACACCAGACACCTTAAAGGTGGATTTGATTCATGGTTCTCCTTTTTCACTTGCATATCCCTTGGCAATAATAAATTGTACCCTTCATATTAGCAAAATGTTTGTAATAATACAAGCCCTCATCTCCTCTCTATGAAAACCCAGACTTCATGTATTCATCACAGTGTTTTCTCTTTTTATCTATTTGAGGAACAGAAGACTCTGCCTTTGCACTGTTTTGCACCAGAAGTGTGCTGAGAAATTCTGGGTGATTGATCACTTTACATATTATGTTTCAGCTTTTTTATTGTGCTGGTTTTCAATCACTGGTTCGTACATGAATTGATGACCAAAAACTAGCTCTGGGTGGGGCTTTCAAAGCCAACTAGCTACCTCCCTTCCTGCCTTGCTGGTCCTTGCAAGGCATTCTGGAGCATGACCTGCCTTTTTCTACCATTATTCCATTCTTTTTCAAGTACCCCAAAAGGTTCTGTTGATTGTCCCTGGGAGTACATGAATACCAGGTTGGGAACCACTGTTTTACTGGTATGTTGTTTACAGTGCACTTACTCTGATAATGTTTACAAAAATGTGGTGAAGACCAGAATTTAAAAAGAATAAAAATGTATCTTATGATCTTTTACTATGTTTTTAATAAATTAGAGGCTACAGTTCTTAGGTAACAATTAGTGGTAGGTTATTTTTCAGGATCTGGCCTGGGGTAAAATCAGACAAAACTATAGTCAGACACCCCTCTAAGTTTAACCCCCGACTTATCTGAGGGTCATAGAAAATTCCATGATTGTTGGCTCAAAACCTGCCCTCGGCTTATCTGTGGGGTCGATTTATAGACGAATGTCTATGGTGTGTGCCCACTGAGCTATGTTATCGATTTTTTAATCTTTTCTCATAAAAAATAGAACATTTTTGGGAGTGGGGGTGGGTCGAATAAGGCAGGGATGAGAAGGAATGGGGAAGTGCCTGGGCAAGGAGGGGAGGTGGAACAAGAGAGGGAGGTGCGTGATCCCGGCAGCACTGGGATCAATATCCCAATGTCATTTCTCTTTCCTCCCCTCTCCTTTATTCAGCAAAATGGCTGACACTGACCCAAGGAGACCCATTGGGGCAGCAGAGGGTTGCCCCAGTGTAAGGGAACTAAAGTTCACTTACCTCAATATGGCCTCCAGGGTTGCCCCTCCCCCGTAGGATGCTGTCCATTGGTGTGGCTGCATCAGCAGGATGGGTTAGTTGGTGCAGCAGGGTGCGGTAGTTCTGATTGCGCTGTATCTACTTTTGTGAAGCCCAAGAAGGGATTATCATTTTGTTTACAATGATATTGATACTTACCACTATAAACATTTCTTCTTTTGACCAAAAACAACAAAAAACACATTTTAAGTCCCCTTCTAGATCTCCGCAACACTGCATCTGCCATAATTACAATATGCAAATATTAATAATTAATTTACAATAACTTACAATAATTAACTTTCAATAAGCTTGGGGCGCTTCCAGGTATGCTCTTTGTAGGGCTGACCAGTTCTTGCTTTTCTCATTGCAGTCACATGTGGAATTGCAACAGTCCTTCCCCAGGGTGACCAGATACAGAGTACCTATACTTTTAACCATTGTATAGAACAGGGGTGCCCAAATCCCAGCTTGGGGGCCATTTACGGCCCTCAGGGACCCCCGATCTGACCTGCAGGGAGCCCCCAGTCTCTAATGAGCCTCCAGCCCTCTGTTGACTTGCTGGAGCCCATGTTGGCCCAATGCGACTATTCTCACAAGGGTTGACTGTTTGACCTCTCATGCAAGCTGTGGGCCAATGGCTCCCTCCACTGCTTGCTGTTTCATGTCTGTGAAGCAGCAGCAGCAGCGAAGGAAAGGCCAGCCTTGCTTTGCACAAGGTCTTTTATAGACCTGAGCTATCATCAGACCTTCATATAAGTTCCATATCTAATATATTCATTTATGTAAATGTATTCAAATTTTAAATGTAAATTAATTCTTTTTTTCTTGGCCCCCAATACAGTGTCAGAGAGATGATGTGGCCCTCCTGCCAAAAAGTTTGGACACCCCGGTACAGAAGAAGCAATTTTGGCATTTGCAGCTTTTTAAACCCTTCCATGTTGAGTCACACCTGCCAAAATTCCCTCTTCTATACAATGGTCAAAGGTTAAAGGAGCACTCTGTCCTCCATTGAATCTGGTTATCTTTTCTTTCCCACTCCACAGTGGACGTAGCTTGTTCTGAGACACAATAGACTGACCGTCACACTTTCTCATTGATGTTGAAGTCTCTTGTGTCCCTCAAAAAAAAGAAAATGAAACAGCTGTGTTAATAACAGTCCACACTTGAGGTCATTTCACTGCTGTACCACTTTTTTCAGAAAAGGCAGGTGTTCTCTGTTAATCAATAAGAACATAAGAATGTGACAACACAACTGTTGGGAAAATACCAGTGACAAATGAATAAACAATGGCATCATGTGAACCCTCTTTACAGAGTGAGTTCCCAGTGTGTGACAGTTCCAGGCTAAGCACCCCACCTGGATGTGTCCTGAAGCATACATTTATTACAAGTAGCAAAACTAGCTTTGGCCAGCAAATATCCTAGACAGGCTAGAATCAAAGAGATGTATTATATGATGATAGGTGTGGGCCACTGGTGTCCTTATCTAGCGTGGCTCTTCCCTCCTAGGTGCTGAAATCTTGTGCTTCAGTGCCAGAGATCATTGAAATCCTCTACAATTCCTACCCTCATCTTCCTGTCTCTGAAAAGTGGCTGGATGCTATTCCAAAGGAAGATTTTCAGGTAAGAACTGCATGAGTGATGTCACCACCACAGTCAAATTTGTTGAGATGTTTTCCTGGAATGAAGTTATTTAGAACGCCTTAGAAAGAAGCACAGGCTTCCTGTGTAAGCATTCCAGTCTCCCTGGAAGCCACATACTTCTGTTCTTTGAAGTTTTCCCCAGATTGCTGACTTTCCTGGAAGGGGGAGGGGCAAAATGCTAAGTGATTTTAAGTGCTTTTAAATGCTATTTAAGTGATTTAAGTGATTTTAAATGCTAAGTGACAGCCTCCTGATTGCCAGGGTAAAGTTGCCCCTCCCTCTCGCCTGCAGAGCCAGTCACAGCTGCAATTGGCTCTGCATGGGAGGGGGAGGAGCTGTTTTACACCCACGTTTGGGAGGTTGTAATGCTTAGCATTTTGCCCCCTCTCTAGGAACATCTTTGCCCCAAATACTTTGGAGTTTTGGAGTGAGGTTTTGGAGTGAGGTTTTGACTGAGTGCCAAGGAAAGGACACCCTGCATGTTTTCTGAAGAACTTCCCCCTTGGTAGTCAGTATGCAGTAGGAATGAGTTGCATATCCACCATTGGTGGCATGTGCCTTCATACTACCTGAATCTCCCCCAATGCCACCTCTGCACATGTCCCCCATGGAGCAAGCAAGTGCATCTCAGCCCCCTTCCCTTTAATTATCGAGAGAGTAGTGTACAGCCTTTCTGCTCTGTACCACTTCTGCTTGAAATGAATGGGAGCAGTGCATCATGGGAACCCAGCATACAAGAATAGATTACCCTAAAGTGGGTAGGCACAGCAGGTCTAATTGGGAGCACTTAGGGAGCACCCTTAAACACTTAGAAACCAGCGCACAGTTATGACTGTACCTGAGTCAGGGTAACACCTGGTGGTACACTATCAAGAGTGAACGTATAAGACAGGGGCCTCCAAACCACAGTCCGGGGACCACATTCAGCCTTCTGGAAGATTTTATCTGGCCCTCAAGGTATCAGAGCTAAAAATAGCTTAAAAGATGCACTTCTGAGTTTTCCAGCATAGGTATATACTGCATTCAGCCACTAGAGGTGCTGAATGCAATGCAATGTAATGGAAAGAAATTATTCCATTTCATTCCATTCCATTGCAGTACATTCAGCACCTCTAGTGGCTGAATTTGATATATAACCAGTTATATTCCTCATTCAGCTACCAGAGGTGCTGATTGTAATGCAGTGGAATTATTACATTACATTGCAGTACATTCAGCACCCCTAGTGAGGTAAATGCCAATGCTGGGAGATCAGGAATACAAATATAAATTAAAGTTAATGTCTACGTTAAACTTATACGGAGCAGAAACTGAGACAAAAAGAAGTTTGTGATTTGAGATAGGTTGCTTGAGGCTTTTTCAAAATCCATTTCCCCTCTTCCTGTGTAAGTCAACTTTGCCCTTTGCTCTCCTCCTCCTTCCACCGCCACCCTTTTATTGTATTCAAACTTTCATTACATCTGTTCTCCCTGTATTTATTATTTATTTTCCAACCCTCAACATATATACAATACAATATATACAATATACAATACAGATATACAATACAGCCCTCTTGCAAAAAGATATACAATACAGATATACAATATACAGATATATCTGTATATATCAGATATACAATATATATACAATATATCAGATATACAATACAGCCCTCTTGCCAAAAAGTTTGGAGACCCCTAATATAAGCTATGCAGTAGTCCTGCATCATGGGACTTTTCAGCAGTAAGTCCTCGTCCCACCCCCCATTTGCCTCTCAACATAACCCACAATAGAAAGATAACAATTTTCTCTCTCCTTCTACAATGGATTTCATTTTCTTTCTCACTAACATCCTAATGTTCTCCTAATGTTCTCCTAATTCATCCTAATGTAGATGAATCTCTTTCCAAAGTAAACAGAACTACCCTATAAAAACCAATTAGCAAAACTCATAAAGAGCCCCTTCATCTCAGGTAGTCCAAGACTACCCAGTATTCATCCTCTTTGAGCTAATATGTTTCATCTGATTGTATGGAGGGAAGTTTCTGCCTCTTCCTGACTTCCACTAAATCCTTGATCTCATCCCTAATTTGGGATGGTTATCAGAATCTTGTGTGGGTGTCTATCTCATGTCAACATAATCCTTTGTAAACAGTACCTGAACCTTTAATTATCTAATCTTTGGGGGATGGTTTCCCCCTGGGCATCCTGGGAAGGAAGCATCCTTGAAGTGTTGGCAGTTGGGGTGGGGGAGGTAAAACAATGCATTGTTTGATGCTTCCATGTCCCTGAATGGCAGCAGGTAGTTTGAGAGCAGTTCTTATGATGTTAGTTTCTTTGTGCAACTGGAGTAGTGGAGACTTATTGTGTATTTGCACTGTCTATTTACAAAAGGCACCCTGGACAAAGGGATGCAGGGAGGACTAGACTGGTCTGCAAATGATCATGCTCTTGTTCTGCTATGCAACAGGGGAGATCATAGCTGTGTATTTTGCTGGCTTTGTTATGTATTTTCCAATTTCTGTTGCTGAGATTTGGATTTCAATTGTTTTAGCTGTTTCACTGCCTATTTAACATGCACATTGCTGGGAGAACAATTTTGAAAAGTAGTATAAATGGTAAAAGAAAAATAGAATGGAAGTGTGATAAATAAATAAATGGTATTGAAATTGCACTAGTTCCCCAAAAGCCACCTTGAGACCAATTTAGGTGAAAGGCAGGATACAGGTGGAAATAAAATAAGTGAGAAAGAAGCAACAGCATTTCCTTGCAGGCTCTCAAGAATGATACTTATCCATCAGTTGCAAAACTAAGCTTCTCTCCCTGGCCAGTTTGCTAAAGTTGTGTGACACAAATCCCAGTGACTCAAGTAAAGGCTCTTAAGCAAGTACCTTTGGCTGTTCTATCTTTTTCCCCAAGATTCTTGGGAATGGTGACTAAGGGACACAACAATTATGTGAAATAGGGGTGTGTGTGGGTGTGTGTGTGTGTGTGTGTGTGTGTGTGTGTGTGTGTGTGTGAGAGAGAGAGAGAGAGAGAGAGAGAGAGATTGGCCCAAGACAACTAACTACCCAGCACATTACCCACTGCATTCTAGCTCGATCAAGCTGCACAAACATCTGCAATCAATGTGCATAATCAAACAATTCCGAAACAATGGTGACGCTCTCACATCTTAATGCCAAACTGGATGTGGCGTTATACAAGTTGTTTGATGCTGGGTTTTTTGTCAATAGCCACAATGCGGGGGACAATTCAGACTGGGTCGATACCCCCGCACTAGCCTATGCTCATTTGCTCATCTCTGAAAAGTGTGTGGACTTTAGTTATATTCCCCACACTTCAATCCCAATTTTTTTGTTGGGGGGGGGATATGACTACTACATACAGTAAATTCTTGTTATCCACTTGTTAGGTTCCTGGGAAACCCAGCAGATACCAAATCAGCAGATACTGAATCCTATGAGATCCTATGAGATTAATGGAATAAGGGGGAGGAGAACGTAGAGCCCAATCCAGAGCTGCGTGGGGTGAATGATTGCGGCGGCATAAAAAATGGCTGCTGTTGCATCCTCTACACCCAAAGCAGCCTCTGATGGCACCTCAGGAGAAGGGGACCTTTGTCCCCTTCCCCTGGGTAAGCACAGTAGCCCCACAATGGGGCTACTTGATTCATCGCCAGCATAAAGATTGGATGTGAGGTAAAAACCTCTGTGTCAGGTGGCAAGCCCAACACGGAGGCTTTGGATCTGGCAGAGCAAAGCTCCACTGATCCCCGCCTGATAGTCATGATAAGTCATGATAAATCATGCCTCCTCCCTGCTCTCTCACCACCCTCCGCCCACTTCCCCTCTCCCTGGAATGCCCCCTCCCTGCCTCCCCCCACCCCCGCTGACTTCTCCGCTGCTTGGCAGTCCTTGTAACTGCTGAGCAGCGGATGCTCAGCTAGCACCGGTGCTTGACTGGCATTAGTGCTCGCAAACATGCCTTATGGCACATTTGTGACAGTGCACACCGGCAGTAAACCGGCACACAGAGCTCAGGATTGGGCTTATAGACAGGAATGCCAACAGTGGATAGCTTCAGAATGACACAGAGAGCTTAAGAATGGCTGCCTTGGATGCAGCCTGACCACCACAAATAGCTTCAGGATGGCTGCGGATAGCCAAGAACAGATAGAAGATAAGCAAATCTGCAGGAATTGAGTGGACAGCAAGAATTGACTGTATCTTTTTTTTATAAAACCACCCCAAACACAACATACAGGGCAAAATAAAATATTTAAAGTCACACCTAGTTTGCCCCACATGCACAGGTAAAAACACAGAGTAAAGGTACTCTGGTATGGCCGGATGATCTGCTTGCACTTATATTCATATTTGATTTGAAACTCATATCACTCAAATTTTATCTACCATGTTGTGGATAATTTCTCTTTACTATGCTATTGTTTTTCTGTATTGATTTAGATATGACTTGTCAGGAATTGTGTTTGCAGAGGAAATTAACTCATAGTAGTTTAATTGTTGCCCATTTTAATTTTTTTATAGATATAAAGCTCCACAAAACCTCCACCAACCTCCATAAAAGCTTCTGACTACTCCATTTAAAAAAAAAAAAAAACTCTTTACACTAAAGGTCATAACCTTCACAACTAACCCTTCAGCTTCTTTTCAGATTTTCAAGCTTCACAAATGAATCTCTTTTTCTTTCAGAGACATCTGCCTTTCTACAAGTCCTTCCTCAAACAGATGTACACAGTCCGGCATTTGCAACATTTGTGTCGTTGTGTAATTAGAAGAAAGCTCAGCAATAGGTGCCATGATCTCATCCCCTTACTACCTGTGCCCAAACCCCTACAAAGCTATCTGCTCTTAGAACCAGAGGGAATATTGCTGTGAAAATCCCTCAGAATTACAGTTTATGGACTGGGCCTCATTGGGATATAATAATAAACTTACTTGTGGATAAAAGCTTTGCCATTTTCACTAAAAATAGATACTGTACTTTCAATGTTAGTGTTGGATTTTACAATCAGTTGGCTTTGTACTTTTTATAGCACTTCTATATACCCTGCCACTGTATGTGAATGTTTGTTGATTCATTTATCTCTTTTTTAGTGATCCATTGGTATATTGTAAATAGTATATGCAGTACAGTAAGAAGAAATAAAGTTAGGAACACTTTTAATTAAAAAAAAAATCCTGTTGAAATGCAGGAAGTCTATCAAAGGCCAATGACCACTGAGTTTGTGAAATGTTTAGAATGGACAATAAATTAGTGACACCATTTTTCACAGTGCTTACGGTGAAATTTTTGCCAAGTAATCAAGCTCCAATTCTCACTTCGCCTTATCTCCGGGTCAATCAGAGGGCAGAGCCTTTCAACTCTGAACAGGTTCTTTCTCTGCTAAGCTTAGGCAGGCAGCTGGTTAGTTGCTAACCAGCTAACTATACTTAGTAACTGTATACTTCTATACTTATATAAAGTAACTATACTTTCCTGGGACATTTCAGCCAAAGTTAACCTTTTATTCCCCTCCGTTCCCTTTTGCTGCTGCAACCCGATTCCCTTTTGCAAAGGCTTTGCATTTGGCAGAGGTCTTTTTTTTTTTTCCAACACCAGGATGGGATCCCCTTTCCATTTGAAGCAACAATTCCCAGGCTACAATTCAATGCAGCATTACTTAAGAATAACACCCATGGAAAGCAGTGGGTCTACTTCTGAGTAAAAAGGCTTGCAAATATATGCAGCTGCACCTCTCTGCTGTGAATTGAATTGCACACTCTCAGTTATGTGTTATGGGTTGTATGTAGAGCTTCTGGCTTAACACACCAGACACCTTAAAGGTGGATTTGATTCATGGTTCTCCTGCAGTGGATCCCAACCTTTTTCACTTGCATATCTCTTGGCAATAATAAATTGTACCCTTCATATTAGCAAAATGTTTGTAATAATACAAGCCCTCATCTCCTCTCTATGAAAACCTGTTACGTGAAAATCTCCCTTTTCCTTTTAAGTTGTGATTTTATATCTGGTTATAGGCCAAACTTCTCACAGGCCCAATTTCCAAAAACCCTGGTAAAAATCACAAGTTTACACAATCTCCACCTCTCCATGCACACAGCAACAAAGACTTTAGCAACAAAGACTTTAGCAACAAAGACTTTAGCAGCAAAGTCTAAAGAGTAAATCATTGCTTAAGTGTCTCCTATGGTTGTATTGTTTAAATCAATCACTGTGTATTGTAAGTTTCCCCAGCCAGGGAAGCCAGCCATTAGACCCATTGAATTTTGCTGATATGCTGATAAGGGACATCCTGACTCTGAACACAGTGGGTGGCAGTTCTCCCTCAGCACAGCGCCCAGCCCATTTCAGTCACAAAAAAAATCCTTTTAAGAGAGGGCTTTGCCTCATGCTCTCTCTCTCTCTCTCTGGCTGCCCCTCCAAGGCAGTCCTCCCAGGACTTCCCCCCCCCATCCATCTGCTCCTCTGGACAGGTAACTATCTTGCGTTCTGGAACTCCTTCCCCTCTTTCTTTCCCACCTATTTCTCCCCTTCTCTCCCCATCTTTAGTTAGCAACAGGGTTTAGCAGACCAGGGACCCCTAAAATCCTTCCCTACAAATTTCCCTTTTCCTAATTTCTTCAGATGCACCAAATACATGTCACATGCAACCACCATAAAGCTAGGTACACTTTTCAAGTACTAGAACCAAGAAATGTGCATTATGTTTTCCTTTGTGCTTTTGTAATAAAAATATAATCTTTTATTAGCAGTCATCTTTCTCCCAGTCTCCTCCTTAAGCTAAAAAAGGAATTTCTTTGCATTACGCCATCTTGTTATCCAGCCTGCGATCCTGAGGTTCCAATAAGGGTACTGTAATTATTCCCCTATATAAAGCAGCCCTTTTGGTAACAAACCCAGACTTCATGTATTCATCACAGTGTTTTCTCTTTTTATCTGTTTGAGGAACAGAAGACTCTGCCTTTGCACTGTTTTGCACCAGAAGTGTGCTGAGAAATTCTGGGTGATTGATCACTTTACATATTACGTTTCAGCTTTTTTACTGTGCTGGTTTTCAATCACTGGTTCATACATGAATTGATGACCAAAAATTAGCTGTTGGTGGGGCTTTCAAAGCCAACTAGCTACCTTCCTTCCTGCCTTGCTAGTCCTTGCAAGGCATTCTGGAGCATGACCTGCTTTTTTCTACCATTATTCCATTCTTTTTCAAGTACCCCTAAAGGTCCTGTTGAGTGTCCCTGGGAGTACATGAATACCAGGTTGGGAACCACTTTTTTACTGGTATGTTGTTTACAGTGCACTTACTCTGATAGTGTTTACAAAAAGGTGGAGAAGACCAGAATTTAAAAAGAATAAAAATGTATCTTATGATCTTTTATTATGTTTTTAATAAATTAGAGGCTACAGTTCTTAGGTAACAATTAGTGGTAGGTTATTTTTCAGGATCTGGCCTGGGGTAAAATCAGACAAAACTATAGTCAGACACCCCTCTAAGTTTAACCCCCAACTTATCTGAGGGTCATAGAAAATTCCATGATTGTTGGCTCAAAACCTGCCCTCGACTTATCTGTGGGGTCGACATGGGCGAGTATCTGCGGTAATTCAAAACCTGGTTTGACTTCATACCTGGTGGTAAGTGAAGAGGTGCAAACAGCAATCTAGTTCATTCCACAACTTTTTGTCTTCCAAATCAGTATTCTGGGCCCCAACAAGAAGGAAAGAACAACTGGGAGTTTTCTATTTTGGCAGAATTTGGGGGATTTTTTTTCAGGTGCACCTTTGTTAACCCTTCCATGTTGAGCTGCACCTGCCAAAATTCCCTCTTCTATACAATGGTTAGAGGCATAGCCACTCTGCCCTCCATTTTGTATCTGGTCACCTTGCTTGTGGAGAGTGTAGATGTCCTAGTCAGGCTGAGGTCTCAAAGCTGCAGTCTCTGAGAGAGAGAGAGATGAACTTTACAGTTCATTTGTAAACTGAGGTCTTTGCAGAGCAATTAGCAGCTATTGCAAGCTGCAGGATAAAATTGCCTCAACTTCTGTAGTTTTCATGGAGCTAAGCTTCTGCAGTTTGCAAGCATGTGTAGATAAAGAAACCCAGAAGATTTTGTTGTTTTTTTTCCTGAGGAGAAATGGGAAAGGAAAGAGCATTCATTCAAGTTCATTAGGGCTGCCTCTTTAAGAGAATTCAGGTGGCACGTGCATTAGCGCGCCACCGGCGTTTACCCTGCCCCCGCACAAGGCACAGGGGGGCCAGCCTCGCAGCCGATTAGCTGGGGGCTAATTGGTCTGGGGCTATGTGCAGGCTGCTCAGAGAAGCCCACGCAGTCGGGACCAGGCAGCGGTCACCCACCTGCCCACCCTTTGGCAGTCTGAGACTAGCTGGTCGCCTTCTGGGGCCGGGTAGGAATTTTTGCCATCAGCCTAATTGGCACATCGGTTGGTGGTTTTTTGCCTACCCCGGACTGTGGAGTTAGGGGCGGAATAGGGGTTTTCCACAGGTCTTCTTGGTCACTTTAGGCAGGTGTCATGCGAGTTTGGGGTAGGTAAGGTCATATCGGTGTACACTGCAGGGTGGCAAGAGCCGGGTGGACTCCACGCTTGGTCATGCTGGCATTCCCGGCTGGGTGACGCAGGCTGGATGAACCTTGGCCTGGTGGTAAAGGCGCACCGCGGGTTCGCTCGGGTGGCCTGAGCTAGCCTGCCACCCTGCCCCTTTGGGGTGACAATGAAGAGGGCGGCAGGCTTGTACTGACGCTGCCCAGAGTCTGGTGTGGTCGCCCAAATCACTGTAGGGGGAAGTAGACGGGCAGCTCTGTTTCCCCCATGTAGAACCTGCATGACTTATTTGTTAGGCCCTGTTGCAATCTGAAGTATATTTAAATAGTTAATAAAGTGGCCCTTTGTACCATATGCCCTTGCCTGTGACTTTATTGGGGGGTGCTGGGTAAATGGATCAAATATTTTGTGGTTGTGAGTAAAGAAATAAAAAAAAATATTATGACTTATAAATAAATATTTCTTTCTAGATTTTTTTTTTTAAGTCTCATAAAGCTAGGTGGGTCCTGACAGAATGTCATTTTAAAAAGTGAGTCCCGGTGTTAAAGTTTTGAAACCACTGGTTTTAATCTGTATAAATCAGCAACTGTTAGGGTTGTGCATTAAGATCAGCACTTCTGAGTTTTCATACCCTAAAAGTACAGGAATAAAATCTTATAGAGAGAAATCAGAATTAAGCCTGTGTTTTACAAGCTGCCAACCCATAAAAGGCTCACATGCTTGGACAGACCACCATGTTATGGGAACGTGCTGCTGCTGTCATAACCCTTTGGACCTGCATGAAGCATCATGCCCTGCCTCTGCAATGACATGAGTGCCCAGCTCCAGCTTCTAGGTTTAAAAAAAAAAAAAAGTGATGCAAACTGCCACAGGAGTGCAAATTACAATAGGTGATTGTCAGGTTCAAACATATGTCTTTCTGTTTCATTCCTCAGAGGACAGCTGTGTTGTGTTCTAATAACTTATCCCACCTTTTCAGACTAGAGTCCATTTTCAGCACTCCAAAATTCAGTGAAATTCTGGAACATGTCACTTCCACTAGTGCCGTAGGTAGGTCATTTGACACTCAGAGCCCATAAATTTTTGTCACCCAACATGACTTGATTAATTAATTATTTAATTATCAATTAATTATTAATTAATTAATTCACGTTTTTATACCACCCTTCCTCTAAGCAGCTCAGGATTAGAAATGAATAATAACAATGGCCAGAAAATAAATGCAGTGAATATTTCCCCACAAGCAATGGATGAAATTCTGCATCAAATGATGCATCAAATAACATGATGGTATTATTCCTAAAAGCCATGATTTCCACAATTTTGGCCACTAGGGTGTCACCCCTGCCCAAGAATGTCTAACTGACCTGTTTTGAGTTAAGGCAGTGGTTCTCAAACTTTTAAGATTGGGACCCACTTTTTATAATGACAATCTGTCCAGAACCCACTGGAAGTGATGTCATGGCTGGAAGTGACATCATCAAGCACAATAAAATAAATAATTATAAATAATTAAATTAAAGAGAAACAAATAATTAAATAAGATGAAGCCAGCCCTGTTCCACCAAGTGAATTTTTTCTGTAGCCTGCCTGCAAGAACACCCCACCACACAAAAATTTCAGTGAGATTTTCAGCTCTCCCCAGTGCCCAGTTCAGTGAAAAGTCTAATATTTCAAGCATAGCACTAGCAGGACCCACCTGGCTTTACAAGTCAAAAATAAAATGGACCTTACCAGCTGAAGCCTCTGTTTTATTCTTTGGGGGGTGCTGCCTTCTGGAGCATTTGTTGAGCTCCACTTTCATCGGATTGGGACCATGCAGCCAGCCTTGCCTGACTTGACCAGGAGCCAAGGCACGTTTGCTTGAGTAAACGCGACTGGGTGGCTTACTTTAGCTTTCCATAGGGCTCAATACATCTGCTTGGAGGGAGAGACTTCCTTTTTGGGTGTTTTTGGGGGGCTGCTTTCATTGGATAGAAACCATTCTGGTATTGTTGGATTCCTCTCAGCCTGCCCTTTCCAACAAACTATGGCAAGTGTGCCTACTCATGAGTAAACGCACGATATGGCTGAGTTTCATTTTCCATAAGGTTCAATGTATTTTTTGGTTTCTGGTTTTTTGGCCATAACTTTTGATGAAAAGGTTCAATCTGGTTTTTAGCATTGCATTCCGCTGGAACTTTCATATCCTCCACGATGTTAGCGATGTTGGGGCATTTGTGGTGTCACCCCCCCAAGGGTGGTACCCGGGGCGGAACGCCCCCCCCGCTAGCTACACCACTAATGTCTGCAATCTAGCTCTTCTATGGTGGTTCCTTTTAGTGTCTTGAAATGCTGACACACATGCTTAATTGTCTCTTTGGTAGACTTCCCGCAGAACATCTTAATGTCTCATCTTGCTATTCATTGAAATTTTTCATCTGCTAAGATCCTCTCCATGACGGATGACCCATCGCAACCATTTCACATCATCCAGCTCTATGATAAGGAGGCAGCTGTAGGCCAGTAAGGCCCTGTTGAATAGCAACTGTACAGCACGAGGTAGGGGCTAACATATGAGCAAAACTGCAAGGCAGAATTCACATCACTAGAGATTCTGTGACACAGAAGTTTCCATAAGAATCAGACTGTGCAGGCACAAGCAGAGTCAGCAGAATACAGTAGCACACACAAAGATTGTCTTGCCACTAGGGAGACAAGTCAACATCCCTTGTTTTTAATATTTCCCTCTGTGTTTTTCCTGCACAGCTACCATCAATCCAGATAAGGCAGTCTTGTTTTAAGCTTAAGCCATTTCACCCTGGCACATGTTTAAGCCATTTCACCCTGGCACATGTGCAGTGAGTGTGGAAATTCAGAACATAAGCAGACATTTCTGGTGAAGGGTGTATGCTAATGGGGGACAGGCTGGCAAGATCAGCAGTGAACATCCAGGACCAAAATACAGGCAGCAAAATACATTTACAGTTATTTCATTGTCCTAAATACTGTCACCCAGGAAGGAATGTGCCTGGCTTCATCAACTAGAAGAGCCCTGGTTTTGTTGTTTGTTCCCATGTCATTGTTGTTTTGTGGATTCAGTTAAGATTTTGGTTTTTGCTGATGGTTTTTAGATGGAGGAAAAAAAATGGTTTCCCCCCCTCTGATTGTGCACCTTCTTGGGTACTGCCTTGGTATGAAAGCGGAAATATTGCATAAATAAATGAAATAAAAGCACACTCGAGTTTGTCAGCATCTTTGCATCCATTGGCCAGAACATGGGGAGGCAGGAACAAGATTTTCCCTTCACAGAGTCCTGGGGCAGAAGGCAGCTTTCATTCACCCTGGAAACTCATTTACCTGGTCCACACCCTGGAAGCTTTCATTTACCTGGTCCACAGGTAAAAAGGACTGGAAACTCTCTCTCTCCTCCTCCTCCTCCTCCTCCTCCTCCTCCTGGGGGGAGCAGTTTCCCCTGTGCTCTCAGTGATGGAGCTCATCACCTCTCTCCTGTGGGGACACAGCTGCCAGCCAGCACTGCTTCTCAACCCAGGAACCTGGCCTGCCTGCCTTTAGCACCCGCTCCCTTCAAACTGCAGGTGGCGCCCCTTTCACAACAATTGCGGGGCCACCTCTCTCTCTCTCTCTCTCTCTCTCTGGGGTTTTCAAGTTTGCAGAGAAGAAACTTCTTCTCTTAGGGCCCAATCCTTTCCAACTTTCCAGCGCTGGTGCAGTGCAGCCCCTAGGCAAGGGAACAAATGTTCCCAAGACCTGGCGGAGGTCTCCATAACTAAATTCCCCTCCCACCACAGGGTGCAGCGCACACCCCACTGGCACAGCTACACCAGGGATGGAAAGTGGGATAGGATTCAGAGGGTTCGCCCCATCCCGAATCTGACTCAGCCCAGTTGCTTCCCAAGCAGAGAGATGGCATCAAGCAGCCACGTCGTCAATGGTTTCTGCCTGTGACAGGGGAGGGGGGCACAGTCACCCACTCTGTCCACCCTGGTCTGGGTGGCATGGCCATTCCGCACTTAGGGCCCAATCCTTTCCAATTTTCCAGTGCTGATGCAGTTGTGGGGTGTGTGCTGCACCCACGGTTGGAGGGGCAGTCACTGGGCCTTCGCAAGGCAAGAGAACATGTGTTCCCGTACCACTGGGCTGCATTGTGACTACACCGGAGCTGGAAATCTGGATAGGATTGGGCCCGTAGAGTGCAATCCTATGCATGTCTACTCAGAAGTAAGTCCCATTATGGGTCTTACTCCCAGGAAAGTGTGGCAGAAAGCAGCTGCAGCCGCTTTGCGCCCCCTGCTGGTTTGGATGGCCCGCCTTTGGGGCTGAGGGGGGGGGGTCAGAGGAAGGAATAGACACTGAAACGCACCTCTCCCAGCCTGCCTGTCCTGGCGGCGCCTTCTTGTGGCTCATCCCTGTTGGGAGAAAAGCTCATCAGAGAAAGTCCCATTAAGTGACACGTCGGAGAGACGCATCGAAATGCGCTGAAGGCTGAGGGAGGGAGCGCAGCGGGCTTCTGCAGAACGCGATGAGCTTTGGAGGAAGCGAGGCAGATAGTCCTCCCCAAACGATGACACATTTTGCACGTTTCGTTCCCATTAAATTAGTGGAGCAGCCAACGAGCGCAGGAGCATCGGGCAAAATGAGAGTTGGCTCTGTGTGTGTGTTGCATCTCTCTTGACGCTGCTGCTGCCTGGGGAAATGCGGCTGAAATTACAGAGCTTGCAGCGTGGAGAGATCGGGAAATGAATAAGGCTGCAGTCCTATCCACACTTTCCTGGGAGTAAGCCCCATTGACTCTAATGGGACTTACTTCTGAGTAAGTAGGCTTGGGCTCTCAGGCTACAATCCTAGTCACACTTACCCGGGAGTAAGCTCCATTGACTAGAATGGGTCTACTCAGAAATGAGTAGACAGGCACCAGAGTGGGATCTGAACGACCTGTGAAATCTGCCTGCCTCAGCCTCTCACCCCCGAGGCTAGTGCAGGGCGATCCTTGTTGCATCCTGACGTGGGATGGACAAGATTCGACCAGTGGAAGCGAAGTTGCGAGTCAGCCGGGGCGCAAGGAGAGGTTGCTGGAGGCGCAAGGCTCCCCTAGAGGTGGGCAGCCGGCGATTGAGCCTGCAAAGGGTTGGGCTGATTCCCCCAATAGCCCCCGTTCGAGGACTCCTCCAGGGCCCGCGACTTCTAGCCCAGAGAAGGAAAAAGCCCCTCCTGCTCGGACGCAAGCCAGTCCCGGAGAACCGCGGCGCGCAAAGTCCTCTTGGACGGCGCGCCCCGGAATCCTGAAGGCTCGGTGCAAACCCTCCCGGCCGGGGCTGCAGGCGTAGCCGGATGATGCCTTGGTGCAGGAGGTCAGGACCGGCCTGGGCTTGGTGGCTTAGCTGATCAGGGCTGCTAAAGCCCTTCTGGACCGAGGACAGTCATGGGGCGTTATAGTGAACTAGCTCTGAAAAGCAGGGTGGCCAGATACAGCGGGCCAGGGTGCTTCTCCCTTTAACCACTGTAGAGAACTGGGGCAGGTTGTGGAAAGGTTTCGGAAGCTGCCCCTGCGCTTCTGGTTGGCATCCTTCAGTCTCGGAAGACTATGGTATCGCGCTCTGAATAGTCGTCCCCGAACAGTGTCCTCTCCAGTGCGTAGATCTGGAGGACAGACTGTTACCCATGCAGCAAATCCTCCCTCTCCACGTCGCTGAAATGGTCCAATGGAAAGGCAGAAGCCAGTACGGTTGGTTCCAGCGGCGTCGCAGGAGTTGCCAGAACGTGACTGTGTTCAGCCATGAACTGCCTCAGGGACTCCGGCTCCGGATTTTGCCTCGAGGTTGACTCCTGAAGCCTTTTCCATAACTGGATGTAGCCACAAGGCAGTGGAGGTTTGGAATCAGAGTTTTCCTTCTCTCAGATGAGCTGCCTTCCCAGGCTGACGAGTCCCATCTACCCGGTGGCTGTTTAGTCGCCTCTTACGACAAGTACAGCCAAACTGAGGGCCTATTCTTATCCCCAGCCCCCAGAGGAAGCGCTGGGGATAGAGATAGAGCGGGTAAAGGGAGAGGCCATTGCATCAGGCCACCCTGCTTAAAAGCGGGGGGGGGGGTTTTAACACACAACACACCCCAGAGCAGCGAGGCTGCTGATCCGCCAAGCAATGCAAACCAGAAAATGAGATCTTCCCTAATGAACCTGATTGCAGGAACATCTCTCATCTCCCCCCCCCCCCCTTGAAATGAGCTCAGAGCATAATCAAGAGCGGAGGGAGAGCGAGGCGGGCGAGAGGGGCGCTTGCAGGCTGGGACGGGGAAGGGGCCGCAGCGGGAGCGAAGACGCCGCCGCCCTGGACGTCGCGAGTGATGGATGGGGCGCGCACGGCAAATATACTATTTGTCTAATGGCTCTGCAATTAAATTCCCCTGCAAATGACCCATGCCTCATTTCATCCTAATCTATGGAATTTTGATTGAATTCGGCAGCCCTAATTGAAAAATGCCGTGCGGGAGTGAGTGTCTGCCTCCCTCCCTCGCACGCTCCCACCCCGAGGAGTCCGAGCGAGCCGCCGGCCCGCTGACCCACCCCTGCCGCCGCTCTCAAGGGCCAGGTCTCTCCCCTGGCGGCAGGGCGAGCGCCCCGGGAGCCGCCCCAGCGGGAGGGGGGAGCACTTCGCGGAAGGTGCGAGCTCGGGAAAGGGATGGCAATCGGTGCCCGCCTGGCCTGGAAAGGGAGCGGGGGGAACGTGTAGGAACGTTTACTCGGAAAGAAACCCGACGGCGTGCAACGTGCCATTTACTTCCAAGGCAGTGGGACGCAGGCTTGGGGGAGGAAGGGGAGCCAGCGCCTTTCTCGTCTTGCCACCAATCTTTTCCCCCATTTTAGGAATCCCTTTTAGGAATCAAACACGCCTGGGGTGCTGTGCGTGCTTTCTTGCTTTCTTGCTTTGCCTCTCTCCTTCCCTCCCTCCTTCCCCCTGTCGTGGTCCTGGCACAAAGTCAGACTTCACCCAAGCAACTCTCCCTTCCTCTCCATGCAATGCAGTGAGGGGGCGGCAGGTGAGGCAGAAGCACCCCATCGTAGTTCATGGAGAACTGACTAAAGTAGTCCTGAGGCTCTCCTTACGCCTGAGAAAGCGTAAGGAGAGCCTCCTCGGGTGTAAGCAGGCAGGACAGCTGCGGGACACACACACACACTCCTGAGGGGGCAGCTGATTCTCTCCGCCACCACGGACGGGAGGGGACAAGCCACGACTCCTGCCGAGCCCTGGGCGTCGCTGGAGAGGTCACATCCGTGGCTCTGGAACTTTGGAAGCCCAGGGCAACGGAGGAGCTGCATGGACTCCGCAGGGGAGAGGAAAGAAGGCAGGCTTCGGGTGTCTTCTCCTTGCGGGGCGACTCAGCCCTGCTTTGGGGGGGTGGGGGCGAAGGGGCTCGCTGGGCCCACCAGTCGCCAGCGCTTTAGCAGCACCCTTGCCTGGCAAGCAAGCAGGCCTCGTGGGGAGCCGGGACGGGCTTGGCTCCCCAGTCATCCTGCCCAGGGCCGGCGCATCGAGGACTTCTGCCCCCAAGACGCCGCTCAAGGGAACGTTTCTCCCTTGGTTTGTTCAGTTCAGTTCAGTAAGACCTTTATTGGCATAAAATTCCCTTGGTTTGTTACATGTGTTTGAAACAGTTGTGCTCGTGTGCAAATTACTTGGACGTGGGGACATTCCAGTTCCAGACCAGTCCCCAAGCAGATGGCAGACCCCAGACCAGGCTCTGACTGAGTGTGGTTTCCATGCAAGGGCTCAGGTAGTCTCAGGAAGACTTCTCCTTTGCTTCTCCTTCCCAGGCCTGTGAAGCAGAATGAATATCCATCATGTTTCCACCCAAATGCAGCCACACAACAGGCAACAGCTCAGCTTGTGCCTCCCAATTAACTTTTATATCCAGCCATGAATCAGGCCAATCTGGGCCAGCCCAAATTTTTGGCTCATGAAGTAGCCCCCCCCATCAGTCCTGCTGACAACAGCCCACGTAGTGTGTCCTGAACAGGTGAACAGTGGATGGATGACAACAGTCATGTGAACCTCCCACAGAGAGTGAGTGAGCAGGATGTGACAATTCCAGACTAAACACCCCATCTAGAAGTACCCAATGACTCCTCACACATGAGTGAGCAAAACAGAGGGCAGAGGAGGAATTTCAAGTACCCCTTAAAAATGAGCATTTTTTCCCAAGGCATACAGGGGAGGATCACTTGCTATGGTCAAGCAGATGCTTTGCAGGTAGAAGGTCCCACGTTCAGCCCTGGCATCTCAGAGTAAAAAAATAATAGGAGAGATGAACCAATTGACTGACTCATTATAAGCCAGTGTGAGGCCCAATGTGGGGGAGGGGAGGGCCTACCCGGCCTTTCCAAGGGGGACCCCCTGGTGGAAGCCTCAGATTGGTTCCCCCACAAGAAGGGGGGTGTTGCATCTCCCAGTTCCCCCTCTTTGGGTTGGCAGCATGAGCTAGTCAGGAGCAGGGGCTGCTAGCAGCAGATCCTCCTGCCTGCTCTGAACTCCCAACTGCCTTGTCATTCCTGGCCTCCAGGTTTATGTAGGGCAGGCCCTTTGGCCCCTCCCCTTCCCTCACAGGGAGGGCACAAATAGGGCCTGACTCAGGGCTTGCCCTCCCCTGGGCTTACCACAACTCCTCCCCTTCCTTTCTCTGTTTCCCTGCCACCTCCTCTCACCTGGAGCTGCTAGGGTTGTTCCTGAGAGGGCTGGGAAGGCTGCTGCCTCTGGTCCAGCAGCCTTCTCCCTTGGTAAGTTGGGGACCCGCGGGAAGAGGGGAACCCCGACAGCCAGTTTGTATGTGTCTGTCCAGCAATGTGCCCTCAGTGATCCAGCTGTGTGCCACTCAGGTGGAACAGCTTGTTGAACAAGCAAGGTGTGGAAGTCCCATAGGAAGGGACCCCTTTCCCTATTGTGTGCTTTCACTGAGCTAAAAGAAACTCAAAATGCCTGCACCTTCACACAAATAAGAACTATACAACAAATACCATGTTCCCATCCCTTTGTACTGAGTGCCATTTATATCAATGGGCATTAAGCCCATGGTTGGGTTGTGGTATCTCTCTTTATTCTTGTGCAAATGTTTTGTGTGTGTGTGTTCAGAACTGCAGAAGTAGGGATTAATCTGCCATATGGATATAATGATACAAGTTATCAAGAGAGATTCTGTGAATTTTCTCTATTATTAAAATCCATCAAATTCACCCAATTCGTCCAGCTTTTCTCATTAAATTGAAACATATTCAAGCAAAAATGTGAGGAAGTTAATGTTACAATTTCACAGGTTACCTGTGATGACCTGGATCATTAAACTACAGCTGGGTACAGAAAGTTCTTCAAACCACAGTTTTGTGAAAACAAATCACCAAGTCTACCCTATGGAGAACAGCTGCCTCACCAGAGCAGGTGCAGCAGTAATAAAATTTGAATAACCAAAAAAAATGAGTGTCTGTCTGCCCATTACCAGGACTTCAATATGCTAGGTGTTATCAATCATTTAAAATAACTGATGTGAAATGTCACTATTGTGCTGTGAAATCAATTGACTTGGTGGATTTTGCCACCAGTATTGGCAAAACACTAAATTCACTTTTACCATTCTCTGTGAGTGACTACTCACTGACTGCTCTCTGAATGACAGCTTTAACTGTTACGCCCATTTATGAAAGAAGACATGGTCTCTGGTAAGCATCCAAATGTCATTTTTCCCCAGTGCAAAATATGTTGACAAACAAGAATAACAGGAGTCTTACTTAGTGGTCTGTGCATTCATGTCAATATACAGATCCATTGTGGAGAATGGCCCTTTAGATGGGAACCATTAAAAATTCATTGTCCTTTGTTTTGCCCTTTGGCTACACAAAATCCCATATCTTTTCGGTTCCTTACACAATTAAGTAGGAATTACTTTTCATTATACTGATCCTGGTTGCACAATGAGATCTATAAAAGTTACACTGCAACATACATATCTCCAACCTATAATTCCCCCACCTCAATCATACCAAGAACTGAACAGATATCTACAGTGTAGTACCAATTAGACACTGTAATTAAATATCAATTAAAACTTGGAAGGTTCAAATCCTCACTCAGCCAAGAAGTTTCCAGGCACTTCTGGAAATCCTATCCTATTTGCACTTTCCTGGGAGTAAGCCCCACTGACTCAAATGGAACTTATTTCTGAGTAGACATGCATAGGATTGGGATTCCAGTCTCTCCCAGTTCAGTTTATTTCACAGGATTATTGTGAATATAAATGGATGGGAAGGGGAACAGGTTAAAATGCTGGATAACAGATAGCACCCACTATAATGACTGGATGTTAGATGCCATTCACTTCATGTTACATACCTGTCTCCTGTTTACTTTCCTGACACTTTTAAAGTGGTAAAACTATCACAGCCCAGATTTCAGAACGAAGATGATGGAGCTGAATGACAACTAAGGAGTGTCCATATTGATGATTGTAAAGTAATACAGAATAAGAAAATAAGATGGCCTACACATGCATGGCAGGTATCATCATGGAGAAGATCTGTTGGATGTTGTTAAAAAAAAGTCAGATCACTCTCATTATCATAGCCAAAAATAAATTCAGAGTACTGTGATTCACTGGGGAGGGAAGGGGGAACATAAAAAACTGATCACTCTTCCAGACTTTGAGTGGCTGCCCATTGACTGCCTATCTTAGAAATGTATAACTGAACAGGGGAGGAAAAGAGCACAAGCTAATTAGGCACATGTGAGGAATTCATACAATGATATAATGGTGTTTCCAGACAATCAGTTTATTGTGCAAGAAAGACAAATTTGTTGTTCTCACTTCATATATTTTCCTCCTCTCATGGGGAATATTACACATCTTTGGACTGAAGATGCAATATTTGGTCCCTGCAAAAACGGCAATTCTTTCTCCAGATAGTGTTGCAGCACCCAGAAACTGACCTATAAACCATTTGATATAATTACCTATTTTAGCAATTTGGAAGAATCATTATTGTGTGGCAAAATTAGTTGATGGTGAATTCTGCCATTGTTGCTGACAAAGCAGTAAATTCACTTTTATAACTGTCAGTAAGCAATTGTGTTATCTAGTTAACAGAAATCAAAGACCCCTCTTGGACAGGGCTTGTTTGTGACATGGTTTGCAACAAATTAATACAATTTATCATATTTAGAAGGCTGTTGTGCAGTTTTTGCTACCTCTAACACTCCAGAATCTGGAGCTGTTTTTCTTGTGGTTCAGTTCCTCTCCTAGTCAGATCACTGTCAAAGATTCTAGGGTGGTCATATTCTAATATTTGTTTGTACTCAAGTTGTTGTAATAAAACCAGGCTTTGCCTTAAATGCTTCCCTGCTGTTTTCTGGGTCCATGTATCATCTTGCACTGCTCCTTCCCATTTGATGAAGTTAGGTTTATATTTGATATTCTTGTGCTTTGAAGGTTGTAAAGTCTCCTGCTTCATAACCCCAATAGGCAGGCAGGCAGGCAAGAAGGAAAGAAGGAAAGAAAGAAAGATGCAAACACCAAGCCTACCTTCCTCTACAACACATAGCAAAGCTCTACAATTTGTGTGATTTTCAGTAAAGCATTTAATTATTCTTTAAAATGTCTTCAGAGGATTTTCACTCTCCTTTGGTGTTGGAGCACTCATACAAGTTTTTCTTTTTTAAGTGATGAACAAGGACCTCTCTCTCTCTCTCTCTCTCTCTCTCTCTCTCTCTCTCTCTCTCTGAGCATTGACTTTCCATGTTAAAGGGTCTTTTGACTGTAAACAGAATCCCCTATCTGGGCTCCTGGGATGTTAAAACAACCCTCTCTGACAAAGTGGGCACTAGTCCACAAAAGCTGACTCCACATTGACTCATACAGTTTCTCTTAGTCTTTAAGGTGTCACAAGGCACTTTTTTTTTAAAGTTGCCTCTGTGGATTCAGACAGACCTGTCTCAAGAGCTGTTTGAGGTGAGAGGTTCCCCTTTTAGTATTCTCACTTCAGCAGCTGATAAGACTCTGCTAGCTTATAAAGTAGAATGTCTCTCCCTGGTGGGCTAATCTTTCATATTATGGGAGTTTTTGTACAGTCATGCAATTCTCCCCCCCCCCCCATGCACATACGCATTCCAAAGTGGCCCAGTCCAGGAGATTGATAGGCTTTTGCTGAATGAAAAGACCAGCTATGACCAGCGTGTAAGCACTGAGAGTGCTTTCTTTGGTTTCCCAACCAGTACCTCTTTTCTGCCTTTACCCCTTCTCAGAAACCTCCCAAGGAAGACTTCATGAGCACTTCCCACAAGCATTTGCCTAGGATCCCTCTTTTCCTAGTCCCATTCCAACTTGGTCTCTCCTTTCAAAGTTTTCCTTCCACCTCATAGATGTCACCTATAGCAGAAGTAGACGTACTTACCTTCAAGAACAGCTCAAAGTCAGAAGCAACATAATAGCAGAGAGCTGGCTTGGTCATATTGGTGGACCTGGGGAGAAAAGCAACTGTGAGCATTTTTAGATACCAAGCCTTGCTGTTTTCCATGAGCAGGGGGCAGTCACACTAGATGTAGCCTACATGTGCATTCTCTACTATGGAGCCGATGGGGGGTGAATAAAGGGCCTGTCAAGACTGTGCTATGATCTGATTCACTCTCTCTTGAGGTCAAGAGAAAGACTGTTCATGAAACCCAGAGGATAAAAGAAAAGAAAATGTTGGCCCCCTTCGTCCATCTTAGCTTTTCTAAGATGACTTTTAGTGCATCTTAGTTGTTTAGTGCATCTTAAGTTGACTTTTAGTGCATTTGTTTTGGTTCAACCGAACCAAGCTGAACCAATTTTCTTCTTTAAAAACTGCAGTCTCTCTTCTGAGAAATCAATTAGTGGGGAGAAAGGTCAGAGAGCGGCATAGCACGGAAAACTTGACAAAGGCTTTAAGTCACCCTTCTTGGCGGGCAAGCTTTCCCATTCAGAAGCCTGCAAACAATTCCAGGGCTCAACATGCCAGCACATTTTGTCATCCCAATATGCCTAAATATATCATTTCCTGCTTCTTATTGATTTTCACTATCATGGCGTTGCTGGGTAGAACTAGTTTGTGTGCCATGCTCAAACAAATATGGCTGTTACCTAGGGGTGGGGGGGAAAATATATTAGAGAGGGGAAAATATCAACAGAAAGGCAGTGCTATCTTCAGATAACATTATTAACACAGTCAAATGTCACAGTAAATACATACTATGAAGACTTGGGAGCCAGTTGCAGGGGCCAGTTGCATAGGCCTGAATATGGGCTGAGTACTTCTAGAGCTCCTTCCTCTTCCCTCACGTGATGGACACACTTGCTGATTAGCTTGAAAACCAGGATGGTGTAGTGGTCTGAGAGTTAGACCTGAAAGATCCAGGTTCAAATTCCTGCTCCCTGGGTGACTCTCACTGGGTGACTGCTCACTGGGTAACCCTGGGTGACTTTGGGCAAGTCACTGTCTCTCAGCCTCACCTACCTCCCAGGGTTGTTGTGAGGACAGAAGAAGGGGATGGAACTATGTGCACCACCCTGAGCTCCTTGGAGGAAGTGTGGTATAAAAATTTATTTATTAAAAATAAAAAATAAATTATCTGCAGCTGCAACCTGGGCTGATAAAAATGTAGTCTATGTTGTAGGTAGGAGTGGTATGAAGGATCTGTGTGCGTTGTCAAAGTGCAGTTTGTGGAGGTTTTGGTTTGTGATGGTGCTTCAGTGGCCAAGGTAAAATGGTTGATTCCCCCTTTCCCTATTTGGGGATGACTACTGCAGCCAACCTTTAAGGGAAAAGTATCACATCAATTCCACCACTCTATAAAACAATTTGATTTATATGGGGCTTCCTCTGATGTGCTGGCCAGTTGGTTCATACAGGAAACCCTGGAATCTGAACTGTGTTTCATATGTATCCTGAGGTGTGGCAGGGAACTTCCTGATACTCAACTGTCTTGTGGCTGACACTGCCCCATTTGCTCCCAGAGCAAATGTTCATGCTCAAACAGCAAGACCTGGGAATGCAGCTGGACTGCTCCCAGCCAAAGATTCAGCGCTGCCACTCTTGTTCTTAGAACCTCGGAGAATACTATGAATTACTGTTACGTGAAAATCCCCCTTTTCCTTTTCAGTTGTGATTTTATATCTGGTTATGTATTATGGACTAAAACTCATGAAGGCCAAACCTCGAAATACAAGCCACACTTCTCCCTGCACACTTTTACAAAAACCACAAGCCACAAGCTTGTCAAGCCACAAGCACATGGATTACACAACCCCCACTTCCCTGTAGGTCAATGTATGCATTGTATTGTTTTAAGAGATATATGCAAAAGTGTCTCCTGATCCAATCACTGTGTATGCAAAACAAGTCGGCATGCACCTCTGGAGGTAGAAGTCTAGCATCTTAAATCATTGTTTAAGTATCGCATATTCTTTGTATTAACTAGATCACTCCTTAAGTATGCAAATTTGAATTGCCTTCCTGAGCTGCTGTATTTACTGGTTATTGTGTAAGGTCCCCCAGGTAGGAAGCCAGTCATTAGACACATTGAATTCTGCTGATAAGGGACATCCTGACCCCAAAACACCCTGGTGGGTGGTAGTTTTCCCCCAGCTCAGTGCCCAGCCCATTTCGGTCATAGCAAAAAAAAAAAAAAACCCTTTTAAGAGAGGGTGCCATGTGCTCTCTCTCTCTGACTCTTCCCCCAAGGCAGAAGGTCCTCCTCCCAGGACTCTTCCCCCCCATCCATCTGCTCCTCAGGACAGGTAACTATTTTGCGTTGTGGAGCTCTTTCCCTTCTTTCTTTCCCACTTATTTCTCCCCTTCTCTCCCCATCTTTAGTTAGCAATTGGGTTTGGCAGACCAGGAACCCCTAAAATCCTCCCCTATAAATTTCTCTTTTCCTGATTTCCTCGGATGCACCAAATACTGCTCACATGCAACCACCATAAGCTAGGTACACTAGATACAAGTACTAGAAACATATACTTATCAATTTTCCATGTGCATTATGTTTACCTGTGTGTTTTTGCAATAAAAATATAATCCTATTGAAAGTTATCTTTCTCCCAGTCTCCTCCATAAGCTAAAAGGGAATTTCTCTGCATTATGCTGTTTTGTTATCCAGCCTATGGTCCTGAAGTTTCCAATAAGGGCAGTGTACTAATTCCCCTAAACAAAGCAGCCCCTTTTGGCCCAGGGATTACACTGGCCCAGGGATTACACTGGCCCAGGGATGTCTGAAGTTGGCTAAGGCCAATACTATCCAACTTTCCAGTGCTGATGCAGCCACAATGCAGCCCCAAAGTAAGGGAACAAACTTTCTTTTACCTTAAGGAGGCCTCCATGACTGCTCCACCCACTGCAGGATGCAGTGTACACCCCATTGGCATGGTTGCATTGGTGCTGGAAAGTTGGCCCTAAGGCTGCAATCCTATACACCAGTGGTTCTCAAACTTTTAGCACCAGGACCCTCTTTTTAGAATGACAATCTGTCAGGACCCACCAAAAGTGGTCATGTTCTTTGCATCTGTCTTTGCATCTGTCTTCACGGCAGAAGACCTCGGGCAGATACCGCTGCCCGAACGGCCCCTCCTGACCGAGGAGTTAAGTCAGATAGAGGTTAAAAGAGAAGATGTTTCAGACCTCATTGATAAATTAAAGATCAATAAGTCACCGGGCCCTGATGGCATACACCCAAGGGTTATTAAGGAATTGAAGAATGAAGTTGCAGATCTCTTGACTAAGGTATGCAACTTGTCCCTCAAAACGGCCACGGTACCAGAAGATTGGAGGATAGCAAATGTCACGCCTATTTTTAAAAAGGGAAAGAGGGGGGACCCGGGAAACTATAGGCCGGTCAGCCTAACATCCATACCGGGTAAGATGGTGGAATGCCTCATCAAAGATAGGATCTCAAAACACATAGACGAACAGGCCTTGCTGAGGGAGAGTCAGCATGGCTTCTGTAAGGGTAAGTCTTGCCTCACCAACCTTATAGAATTCTTTGAAAAGGTCAACAGGCATGTGGATGCGGGAGAACCCGTGAACATTATATATCTGGACTTTCAGAAGGTGTTTGACACGGTCCCTCACCAAAGGCTACTGAAAAAACTCCACAGTCAGGGAATTAGAGGACAGGTCCTCTCGTGGATTGAGAACTGGTTGGAGGCCAGGAGGCAGAGAGTGGGTGTCAATGGGCAATTTTCACAATGGAGAGAGGTGAAAAGCGGTGTGCCCCAAGGATCTGTCCTGGGACTGGTGCTTTTCAACCTCTTCATAAATGACCTGGAGACAGGGTTGAGCAGTGAAGTGGCTAAGTTTGCAGACGACACCAAACTTTTCCGAGTGGTAAAGACCAGAAGTGATTGTGAGGAGCTCCAGAAGGATCTCTCCAGACTGGCAGAATGGGCAGCAAAATGGCAGATGCGCTTCAATGTCAGTAAGTGTAAAGTCATGCACATTGGGGCAAAAAATCAAAACTTTCGATATAGGCTGATGGGTTCTGAGCTGTCTGTGACAGATCAGGAGAAAGATCTTGGGGTGGTGGTGGACAGGTCGATGAAAGTGTTGACCCAATGTGCGGCGGCAGTGAAGAAGGCCAATTCTATGCTTGGGATCATTAGGAAGGGTATTGAGAACAAAACGGCTAATATTATAATGCCGTTGTACAAATCTATGGTAAGGCCACACCTGGAGTATTGTGTACAGTTCTGGTCGCCGCATCTCAAAAAAGACATAGTGGAAATGGAAAAGGTGCAAAAGAGAGCAACTAAGATGATTACGGGGCTGGGGCACCTTCCTTAGGAGGAAAGGCTACGGCGTTTGGGCCTCTTCAGCCTAGAAAAGAGACGCTTGAGGGGGGACATGATTGAGACGTACAAAATTATGCAGGGGATGGAGAGAGTGGATAGGGAGATGCTCTTTACACTCTCACATAATACCAGAACCAGGGGACATCCACTAAAATTGAGTGTTGGGCGGGTTAGGACAGACAAAAGAAAATATTTCTTTACTCAGCGCGTGGTCGGTCTGTGGAACTCCTTGCCACAGGATGTGGTGCTGGCGTCTAGCCTAGACGCCTTTAAAAGGGGATTGGACGAGTTTCTGGAGGAAAAATCCATTATGGGGTACAAGCGATGATGTGTATGCGCAACCTCCTGATTTTAGGAATGGGTTAAGTCAGAATGCCAGATGTAGGGGAGAGCACCAAGATGAGGTCTCTTGTTATCTGGTGTGCTCCCTGGGGCATTTGGTGGGCCACTGTGAGATACAGGAAGCTGGACTAGATGGGCCTATGGCCTGATCCAGTGGGGCTGTTCTTATGTTCTTATGTTCTTATGACTGAAAGTGACATCATCAAGCAGGAACATTTTTAACAATCCTAGGCTGCAATTCTACTCTCACTTACCCAGGAGTAAGCCCCATTGATCATCTTTGTTAAAAGCTTATACATAGTAACCTGTTAAAAGTACAGATCTGTAACATTTCCCCAATGCAGTCCTAGTTGGCAACCTTCAGTCTCGAAAGACTATGGTATCGTGCTCTGAAAGGTGGTTCTGGAACAGCGTCTAGTGTGGCTGAAAAGGCCGGAGTGACAATCCCTTCCACACTGGGAGCAAGTGCAGTCTGTCCCTGGTCTGTCTCCCTGGCTATGGGCCTTCCTTCTTTGCCTCTTAGCCTCAGACTGTTGGCCAAGTGTCTCTTCAAACTGGGAAAGGCCATGTTGCACAGCCTGCCTCCAAGCGGGCCGCTCAGAGGCCAGGGTTTCCTACCTGTTGAGGTCCACTCCTAAGGCCTTCAGATCCCTCTTGCAGATGTCCTTGTATCACAGCTGTGGTCTACCTGTAGGGCCCTTTCCTTGCACGAGTTCTCCATAGAGGAGATCCTTTGAGATCCGGCCATCATCCATTCTCACGACATGACCGAGTCAACGCAGGCATCTCTGTTTCAGTAGTGCATACATGCTAGGGATTCCAGCACGTTCCAGGACTGTGTTGTTTGGAACTTTGTCCTGCCAGGTGATGCCGAGAATACGTCGGAGGCAGCGCATATGGAAAGCATTCAGTTTCCTCTCCTGTTGTGAGTGAAGAGTCCATGACTCGCTGCAGTACTCAGGACGCAAGCTCTGTAGACCTGGATCTTGGTATGTTCCGTCAGCTTCTTGTTGGACCAGACTCTCTTTGTGAGTCTGGAAAACATGGTAGCTGCTTTACTGATGCATTTGTTTAGCTCGGTATCGAGAGAAAGAGTGTCGGAGATCGTTGAGCCAAGGTACACAAAGTCATGGACAACCTCCAGTTCATGTGCAGAGATTGTAATGCAGGGAGGTGAGTCCACATCCTGAACCATGACCTGTGTTTTCTTCAGGCTGATTGTCAGTCCAAAATCTTGGCAGGCCTTGCTAAAACAATCCATGAGCTGCTGGAGATCTTTGGCAGAGTGGGTAGTGATAGCTGAAGTCACATGCAATGCAGGCAGTGCAGTCACATGCCACGGTAGCATCAAATCTCATATATGAAAAATGAAATATTGAAATGAATGGGGACCCACCTGCAATTGGCTTGCAACCCACCTAGTGGGTCCCAACCCACAGTTTGAGAAACACTGCTATACATCATGGGCCTTATTCCTGAGTAAACATGCATAGGATTGCTCTGTAAGGCTTCAATCCTATGCACACTTCACCTGCGAGTGAAGCCTGTTGAATACAGTGGACTTACTTCTGAGGAAATGAGCTTTTAGGATGTACTGCCTGGCAGAGAGTTTTATTTCACCCTGGATATGCTTATGTAGCCTACATTACAAGAGATTACCTGCTTCTACATGAACCCACAACTGCAGAGTTCTGGGTCTAAGTTCTGGGTTAGAGCTCATGATCTAAGTAACCACATTTTGCCAATGACATGTGTCACAGCAGGGCAGAGACAAACTGGTGGGGTGATAGAGGGTTGACCCTTCTTCCGCCCAGCATTCTCCCATAATTCCACTCTTTGGCCAGACCTACCTCCAGTCTTTGAAGATTTGAGTCCTCCCATCTACCACTTCCCTCATGAAAATATTTCCCGCACCTCAGGGGAAAGATGGCATTGGAGTGGTGAATTGGGAGTGGTCCAAAGAATCCCGACCAATGTGCAGTTAAACAGATGAGCCATCCACTCCACCATTCACCTCCCCCCAAATGTTAGCAACTCACATAATCCAAATGGAAACCATGTCCCTAATGTCCCAACACAAGAAAGTTAGTAGCAAGCACAAATGGTATAAAATGTTGTCTTAAATGAACATTCAAGCACTCTTGTCCACATCCATCCTATTCTGTGACTGAGAGAACACTCAATTCACTGTCCACTCCTAGCTTCTGGAGGAAGTGGGATTGATGCCCTGAGCATCCAAAGAGCTATAAAGATTCCTGCCCTCAGTGAATTTGTCCTTTCTGCTCCTGTAAAAAAAGAACTGTTTTCTCAGTGTGTTACTACCACCACTGACAATGGGTTTGTTATTTATTATTTATAAAGTTCTAGCTATGAGCATCATGCTTCACAGAGCAAAAACACACTTCACAGACCAACAGATTTATCATAGGAAATGTTTTTGTGGACCAGAGCGCACTTCATCAGATGTATGAAGTGGCGGATATTTATTTTAGATACGCACACATGGATAAAGAAAGAAAAAAGGTAAGTTGTGGAGCCAAAAGGCCGTGAAATGTAAGAGAAAGTAGTGGGTCTTCAGGGTTTGCAAGTACACATAATAAAATGTATACAGGATGTTTACATGTACACAAACCACTTCATGCACTTGTCTCTGATTCATGCATGCTTATGCTACAATAAACCACTCCCATCTTTAAAAAAGACCCCAAGTCACTTCTAATTACAAAAGCTACCCTTCTGCAGCTTGTCTTGTCAATTCCAGTTTGCCATCATTTATTTCAGTAATATTATCTGTGATCAAAACTGTACTGTTTTCAAGATGAGCCCCCAGGATGCATTGCAAAATATTTAATACAAGGTTTTTTGTCCCATTCTAAATGGGACATAACGTTTTGGGTGTCTCCCATACAATGAGCATATATTTCCAGGCAGAGATCCACCATAAATATGATACCAACTAATTTGTTACTCAGCATTATATACCTATGGCAGGAGTTGCATCATGCCCCCATGTGCATCATCCACTTGTCCACCTAGAATTTCATCAATCATTTCTCATCAAACTTTCCCAGGCTTAGGCTGTTGGCCAAAGAAACTGCAAACATACAGATGGCAAAGCAGCATTCTCACTCAGCCAAGCACAGCTTAAGCTAGAGGACAGAATAAGATCCCTTCCTGCTTTGATTCTCAACAGTTAAACAGAGGGAAGATGTGCCATTTCAACAACTGGAAATGCATTTCCTTGTTCAACACACCCCCTCTCTCTGGAAGTGACAATATTTTAGTTTCATTTCCACAGAGCAATTGTACACAACAGTTTATTCACTCCATCCCATCAGAGTGCATCAGATCTCTAAGAGGAATGGCAATCTGGGAGGGACCCAACAACGCATGATTCTTGAAAAAGCACAGAATGCACAACTAACAGCCCAGTTCTATACATATTTACTCAGAAGTAAGTCTCTCTATGTAAGTTCAGTGGGACTTACATAGGACATAGGACTGTAGCCCAAGGCTGCAATTTACACACAGTTTCCTGGGAGTAGGCCGCATTGAACACAGTGGGACTTACTTCTAAGTAAGTATAAGACAGGGCTGTGCCATGCAATGCAGCAGCACACAAGCCCTTCTAAGTTTCACTGTCAGGACTAGAAGCTACTACAAAACTATCTCCAGAGAATGTGCTCATTTCAATGTATCTCCCTGAATGCACAATGCACACATACAACAGATTAAAAAGCCTCATTACTCGCAGTGATCTGGAAAGGCTTCTCCCCACTGCGGGAAAGAGAAGCAGTGATAATGTTGAGGGGAAGTTCACTTTTCTTATACCCATTTGATTATGTTTTGACAGCCTTGATTATGTTACTACATGCTAAATGACCACCACGACACAGTAGCTTGTTTTTCAAAGCAACAAACTCCATGCAGTTCCAGGCAATTCTGTAAATCTGGTAAGGGTAAGATAAATAAATGGCATTGTCCTTTTTTTTTTTTTTATAATGTAGCCTTCATTATGCCCAGATTATGGTGTTGGAGGCTGCAGAGGTTTTAGCCTCTGAGGTGGAGGATGTGGGTATCCTTGCATCACAGTGCGTGGAATATGGCTTGGGATGTGGAACTTGTTAGCATTTGCTCTAAGGGACCCCTCGCAATTTTTTCACAGCCCAACCCTCTTTTCTCCAGATCTCATTTAAGAAATAAAAATAAATATCAACAATTACAAAAGAAAATATGCAAGAGAATAAAATGTGTCAATTAAATGAATGAAGATGCTGTATAATATATTAGTTTTGTTTGATAATACATTCCAGTTGCAAAACCCGGAAACGCTTGGCATAGAACAGGGGAGTTGGAATGCATAGATCCATAACCCTACTCTTGAATGAACCACAGGCATGACAGTCCAATGGAAAACACTGAAGCCAAATACGTGCAGCACACCCTCAGTCCCCATGGCAATGTACTAAACTGTTGCATGTGATACCACTTCATTTGTGTGTGTTGAAGGAGGTAAAGATCAGAGAAGACAGAATAGGTAAGCTTTAATTTGGCTACCAGTTTTAGTCCATCAGAATGATGGGTAATCCAAATTTTTCCCAATGCTGTGACTTCAGGAGATACAAATGAGCCAAATTCATTGAAAATTTGCTATTGCAGTTAAATTTTTGAAAAGGAGTGTGCTTTCTTTGTTGTAGGAAGAAAGAGCTGATGTCATCAAACGCTTGCCACAGGTTAATAATGTGTAGAGGTCATGCAGTCCCAAGGAGGCAATTCATGAGATGAACAGCTGTGGGCATGGATAGAAAATACTCCCATACAGAATAGATCAAAAACATGGCAACTGTTGTGTGAGTAAACTGCTAAATTGTCCTGCAGGTGTTCAGTAGCACCCATAAGCGACCAGGACACATGAAAAGATGCAGCAAAAGCCAACTTCCCAAGCAGGATGCACATGCCATCAAGTTTCAGGGTAGCTCCCTTCCCAAGTCAGAAACCTCATTTACAGGTGAATAGCTTACTCAGGCTGCAATCTGGAGCATACACACTTAAAGGCAGTCTCAATGCCTGCCTCAATTAGGTGGGGGACCTAATTCTAATGAGATAGGGCTATCCTTTAAATCAGGGGTGTCCAAAGTTTTTGGCAGGAGGGCCACATCATCTCTCTGACACTGTGACAGGGGCCAGGGGAAAAAAAGAATTAATTCACATTTAAAATTTGAATACATTTACATAAGTTTACATAAATGAAAATATTAAAGATGAACTTATATGAATGAATGAAGGTCTTGCAATAGCTCTATAAAAGGCCTTGCTGAGTAGCTGAGTGTTTCCTACTTCCTACTGAAAGGTTTCATCCATCCTAGCACATTCCATGGGTTTAAATTGTTAGCCTTACCAAGCCTCAAAGAGCATGATTGTTGTACATAATGAGTGCCCAGGTTGTTTGCGCCATTCCTTTAAATGCTCAGAAGTACACAAACTCCTCAGGATTGCAATCTGCTCTGAAGCAATGACCAAAAAGACACTCCTCAGCATGCTGGTGAAGACCAGGGACACAGGTTGCAGGCTGTACAGATTCCCAGGAAGAGAGCTACTTTTGCAAGTGTCTCACTTCAGCTGCTATGCTTGGATGCTGCTGCGACGGAAACAGTGAAATGGCCATGCACCCTACTTAGATCCAGAGAACCCAGCAGCTGTTTCCCAAAGTGGTCTGTGAGAGAACAGAGCTGGGATGTCCAGGTCTAGAAAATATTGTGGTTATTGTGGTAATATTGTGGCCTTGGACCTGCCATAAACATTACTCCTTTGTTATATGAAACCAGTTGGAGTATTTTTCTTTTTTTGTTGAAAAGTAAATATTGTTATTAAAATAATAACAATAACAATTGCTAATGATGCCCTGACTACAGTGCAAGCTTACACATGAATCCTGGTCTATTCAAAAGTCAGCTTCATTGAGTTGCATGGGCATAAGACTTCAGTCAGTGTGCATAAGTCAGTGTGACCCAAGTCAGTGTGCATAAGACTTCAGCCTAAGCAACATGATTTTGCCTCTGATCACCTTTCCATGCCATCTTAGACCAGTGGCCATCACCATATCCTGGGGCAGCAGATTCCACAATCTCCCGAAGTGTTATCTGGAGAAATACAGTTTCTTGTCAGCCAACTACCAATCAAATCCATTGGGTAGTCCCAAAGGGTGTGTACCTGCCCAATCCTATCCAATTTTCTAGTGCTCGTGCTGCTGAGCCAACAGAGTGGGCACTGCTTCCTGTGTTGTGGAGGCAGTCACAGAAGCCTCCTCAAGTTATGGAACATTTGTTCCCTTTCCTTGGGGCTGCATTGCAGATAGGATAGGATTGGGCCCTCGCTTTGTAAACCTTGATAAGTGCCCCTATTTTTGTTACTCCTTCTGCAACAGAGATCCTGGAAAGCCACTCTGAGGCCACCAGTCTTGGTCTCCCTTCAGATCCGGTTCCCCATCACTTTTGCTGTCACTTCCCACGCCTTCCCTCTTCCCCCCAACCAAATGCCCAACATTTGTCTTGCTTTCAGGGTGACCAGATGCAAACGGACAGGATGCCTGTACCTTTAACCAATGCATAGCAGTTGCCTTTTGTACAGCTGTTAAAGGTGTAGGCACTCTGTCCTCCATTGCATCTGATCACCCTGCTTTTCTGCCCCAGAAAAGGTTGGCTCCGATTGTTTGTCCGTGGCTTTTCGTGTCCTGCCAGCCAAACCCTGTTTGTGCCAGACAAACAGGAGTTTGCGCCCTGGGAGAGACTGGCACCTCCTTTGGGTAGAGCTTCCTTCGCCTGGGATCTGATCAGTGCCTGCCCCTCGCCTGCACCGGGTCTTCTGTGCTCCTGCCTCCCTCCCTCTCCCCCCAACTTGGGGGGGGGGATCTGCTGCCCCCTTCTCTTTCCCCAGGCAGCAGTCCTCAGGCCTCTGTGGACGAGTGCCCGGGATTCATTGACGCCTGGAACAAAGAGCTGGAGGAGGGCGAAGGGGGCCGGCAGGGGGGCCCGCTCGGAGCTCTCAGATGTGGGGCGTTTGATATGCGCAGGGGTCCCGCAGCGCTTTTGCCTTGCAGGTGGGGGGCCAGGCAGGCGGAGCTGCGGCCAAGAGAGGAGCAGAGCGCACCTTCTCACCTCGACAGCTGGCCCAGAGCAGGCCCCTCGCCTCCTGTGCTTGGCCGCTTTGCCCGGGGCGACCGAAGGGGCTCTGCTCCCCCCCAGCTGGAGTCAGACGGTGCTCCCCGCACGCCCACTGCGTGCCCTGGGCTGGGGGTGCGTAGTCTTCGCTCAGAGCCCACGCCTATGCCTGCCTACTCAGAAGTAAATCCCATTATAGTCAATGGGACTTACTCCCAGTGTGTTTAAGATTGCAGTCTCAGGGCCCAGTCCAACTTTCCAGCCCTGGTGTGGGCATGCACTGCATCCTGCGGTGGGGGGGGGGGCTATCATGGAGGCCTCCTCCAGGTACGGGAGCATTTGTCCCCTTTCCTCGAGGGTGCATTGCGGCTGCACTAGCACTGGAAAGTTCGATAGGATTGGCCCTCAGTCTCCAGCACCCACCAAGATCCAGTTGTGGATACTTCCAGCCAAGGAGGCCTGGTGAAAGGAGGCTTGATGGCCCAGCCCTGCCATCAAGGAGCCCCTCTGGAGGGGCCTGCGGGGCCCTGCCAGGCCAGCGGGGTGGGAGGTGCCAGTACTGGGAGGAGGAGGTTCCCCCCACCCTGGCTCACTGGGGTCACCACGTCGCCCAGAGACAAGAAGAAGGCGACACTCCAGCGGATTCACTCCGGGTTGACCAGTGGCTGGCACTTGGGCCCTGGCCAATTGAAGGACCCAGAAATCTGCCTGGCGAATCCTTCCTAGTGAAACCAGGACGCTTCGCTGGGGTGCGGCACGGCTGGTACCAAGAAGCCAGGGTGACCAGACGTCCTCTTTTTCCAGGATGTGTCCTTTTTTGGCCTCGGAAAGTACTTCAGGGTACTTTTACCTGCAGGCAGCACAGAACCTTCTTGAAATTAATAAATTTCACGATATATGAATGAAGCACGAGAAATCAATCTATGAGTGTTTTTGGCTTTTATTTTGTCGTGTCCTCCATTTTTCTTGGATGTCCTACATTTTGGGGGGCCTGGTCGTCTTTTGCGGTTATTATCTCTGGGCAAAGCACTGGAGGTGAGCAACCAGACTTTTTGCCTTATCAGTTTCGCCCCAACTTGGCATCCTTCTCCTGCCTGTATTTGGGGTGCTCTTTCACAGCAGGGGGGATCCAGTCGCGTGATCTCCCCATCCTCCCTCCTGGGTGGGTGGGTGAGTGAGGAAGACTTTCTTTCGAAGAAACACACACAAACACAAACACACACACACACACACACACACACACGCAGAGAGAGAGAGAGAGAGAGAGAGAGAGAGAGAGAGAGAGAGAAGCAGGGCAGCCCCCCCCCCATCTTTCTTCTTAGTTGGTGCACAGCACCCAAAGGCTCCTTTGAGGCTCTTTCCCAATAACAAACCCTGAGAATTCAGGGTGCCAGCCACGAATAGGAACCTGAAGAGGAAGGAGCCGGCGTGGGCTGGGTGATCCATTACTCCAAGCGGTCACTCCCCCATCTGTTCCCCGACAACTCCACCCCAGCCATTAGCCAAAGAGGAAATCCAGGCTCAAATTTAAGCGGGGGGGGGGGGAGAGAATTGTTGTCAAGGAGCGCAAGGCAAAGCAACGGCCAGAGAGAGAGCAGCATCTGCATCCCAAATGAGGACATAAAAATGACAAGAAGGGGGGGACGGACGGACAGGAAAAGAAAGACCCTTTTTAAAAAAACACACTGCTGCTTTTCAAGCGACAGTGCAGGCGTAAAATATATAGAGGCGGCCCAAACAGCCTCATACGCTTCCTTTTTTCAGGAGATGCGGGACAGGTTTGTAAAGCACTGAAGCACCTTCCAAACGCGTCCCGCTGGTGCAAAGCAGCGCTTCTCTGGGTCCAACAACTACAGGGGGAAAAGTGCACCCCTAACGACCCCCAGGCGCTTCTCTGTTTCAACTCGGAAAAGAAAAGAATGGGGGGAAATGGTTGTTTTGCCTGCTCGTTCCCCCGCCCCCGCCCCCAGGTCTTTGGGAAAAGAGACTCTTCGCCCCCCTCCCTTTTCAGCCATCCCCAGCTGGAAGAATGCGAGTCAAGCCCTCTTCTTTATTTGGATTCTTCCCTTTAATCAGCCACTTGATCTTTGCTTGGGAATCTCCATTAATTGAATGGGCCGCCTCTTCGCCACGTCTCTTTATCGTTATTTATGGGCTCTAAATTGTTTCCAAGTCCCCTTGACGTTCAATTTACAAGTTTTGGGACTTGGGCTTCTCCCCTCCCCTATCCCGCCTTTTGTCCTCCAGAAAGACATCGTGTGTTGAAAAGCCCAACAAGAGAGGGTGGGGGGGGGGCTGTCCCTGCAAAGGGAGCCACAGCCTCGGTCCCCCTTTTAGTGCCGCCGTGTTCCTGAATGACTCTTTGACATCATTGAGGCAGAAGCGATCTCAAAGCAGAGCCAGAGAGGCTGTCTTCGCTTCCAGCCCACATGCAGTCTGGTTGGGGGGCTCTGGGCACTTCTGCAGCTCCTTCTTCCCCCTTTTTAAAGGCGTGAATAAAACAGTTCGCCTTCAATAATTTAGGGGGGGGAGGCTTCTTCGCCTCTGTCCTGGCAAATCGGTGTGTCTGATTGGGGGGGGGGCATTTCTCCCCTTTCCACACAACAGCCCCTTTGTGAGGCTCGCCCTGGCCGCTCTTGGACCAACTTGGACGGGGAGAGGCGTCTTTCTCGCCCAGCCACTCAAAGAAAACCTCTCCGAGCCCAGGAAGCCACAGCCAAGAGCTGCCTGGATGACGGAGCGAGCCCCTCGCTCTCCAGAGCCTGAAAAATAGTGCTAATTAAGAATCGCAGGGAGGGGAACCGAGCCAATCCCTCCCCTCCCCTCCTTCGGCGGGCTGTGCGGGGAAGGGGCAGCAGCAGCCACTTCCTCCCACCCCCCTCTCGGAAACCTCCGTGGAGGACTCACGAGAGACCCCTCGCCGGCTGGGAAAGCAGAGCCCTCCAAGGACGCCTTGGCCAGGGTTCCCCGTTCCCAGCTGGAATGAAATGCTGCCAGCCGTACCTGTCTGCCCTGCCCCGGTGACGGGGGGAGGGGCAGGCCCTGCTGCTGACCTGCCTCCTGGCCCTGAACTGGGCTGGGGGGCTTCAGGACCAAGGCCAGGAAAAGTTCGCTGCGCTGGAGCGAAAGACGGAGCCGGGTGCAGGAATGAGAGATCTTGGGCCCAACTGACCAGGGATGGAGGCGGCCTTACCTCCCGGGCTGCTGAGCGTGGAGCCGGTTGGACAAGCGGGTCCTCTTCCAGCCCCCCACGCCCCGGCCATCCATCTCTCCCGAGAGCGGCCTGGGGGAGTAACAGCAGGAGGAGGACTCTCCATTAACGCGTCCAACGCGCTGCAGAGAGTTTTGTAAGGGGTCTGGGATCGATCTGGGTTCATCACGAGCGACCAGCCCCTACTGGCTGGCTGGCTGGCTGGCCGGGACCCCCCTGCTTTTATGGCACGTTTGCAGCTGCCCTCGCTTACAGAGCACTTAAACATCGGATGACAAAAGTCCTGGGCCAGCTCGTAAGGGGGGGCGGAGAAGGAGGCTTGCTCTTCCCCCAGCTTCAGAACAAGAGATTCCGGAGAGCCCATCTCAGCCTGTCGCTCCCCCCCCCCGCAAGTGAAAGAGAGGGGGATGCTAATCATAAAAGCCACCATCCCAGGAGGAAAAACAACGACCACAGGGAGGACTACTTTGGAACGGGGGGGGGGGCTCTGCAGACCCCCCTCCCCCAAATCTGGTTTGTTGTTGGTTTTCCTGCGAAAATTCCCAGCGCTTTTAACTGCAACGTGGAACCAAATTTTCACCACGCTGCAAAATCAGAAAGTTGAGTGGGAGGGAGCAGCTCTGCCGCGAACTGGGAGGGGGGGGCTCAGTCTAATTCGGGGGTTCATGCCTACCAAAAGGCCGCGTTGATCTACCTCCCCTCCCTCCCCCAGAATCGAGCCCTCTCCAAGCGAGTGGAGGTTCTGGTAGATTTTGGTCCTGATGGGCTTGGGGGCTGTCACCAGGGATCTCAGATCCCTCGAAGCTGCTGCAGGTGTAGAAATGAGGAGGAACTTCTTCGACCTGGGTGTCTGTGATCAGGGTGACACATCACTGCAAAAGAGGACCAAGCACCCCAAAATGTAGGATGCCCCAGAAAATGGAGGACATGACAAAATAAAACTCGTAGATTGATTTCATGTGGTTAATTGAAACACTAATCAAATTTAAAACTATATTACATATAATTTATTAATTACAATAACGCTCTGCACTACCCACTCACAGGGTTTTCCAGGACACAAGTTTTGTCCAGGACACAAGACTAAAATGTCCTGGGAAAAGAGGACATCCGGTCACCCTGGCTGTGATGAACTTGCAATGTCCAACTGTGGTGGGGGGCCTGGGTTGGGATTTGAAGTTGGAGGGAGACCAGTGCAGGTGGCAGAGAAACAGAGGGAGAGGGAGAGAGGAGAAAAGAGGTTGGATCTACAAAGGGTAGGATCGATACATTCATAAATATCGATTAGTCTTTATTTTCCAATTAACTACGCATGTAAAAAAAATTCCATTACCCGTGGAAAGGCCCCCATTTCTCTCTGATCGTTATCTTGTTAGCGGCCTCCACGAGGATGCTGTCCAGTGGCACTCGTTAAATCTCAGCAGCTCAAGCAGCACCTGGGTCGAGCCCTCGCTGTCTTTCCGCCTCCCACTTGGGGACCACTTCGGCTGGACGCAGACCTCAACTTTGTCACCATCACTGGCCTCCCGAAGGCGCGTATACACACCGCTCCAGTTCACCATTTCGAAAGAACTGGTCCAGTTCTGGTTCAGAACCACGAGGAGCTACGGTCGACCAAGAGAAGGAAAGTGGGAGAGAGTAATTAGGGCTTTTTGGGGGCTGGGGGGGACAACCCCCCTCTGTCTCTTGGTGTGATGAGGAACAATCACTGGAGCATTTCAGGTCCTGACCTCCGGGGAGAAAAGGCAGGGGGAAGCTTACCCCTTCACGGCTGTCATGGGTTGAGGGAAGTGACTGACAGTGCAATCCTATGCATGTCTACTCAGAAGTAAATCCTATTGAGTTCAGTGGTAAGTGTGTATAGGATTGTAGCCTGTGAGTTGGAAATGGGGGGTCCCTTGGAAGCCCTCGCGCAACTAAGAGTTTGCGAAGCGGCTGCAAAGGAGATGTGCTGAAGAAGCGAGAGAGAGAGAGAGAGAGAGAGAGAGAGAGAGAGAGAGAGATCCCAGGCACCAGCGCCATAAAGGAAGCCCCGGGGTAGCTCCAGCCGTGGCCCGGTGCGCTTGGAAAGGCGAGCTCGCCTCGCCTTGGCCCGAAGATGCTTCCAAGTCGGCGAGCCCCGCGAGCACCTCTCACGCCTGCATCCCGTCCCCAAGACCTGTTCCGGGAGAGGGGGCTGCCGAGAGCCCCCGTGAGCCGAGTGGGGGACGGTGGTGGTGATGGGGACAGGGACGGGGCAGAGAGTCCAATCCTATGCATCCTACTTAGAAGTAGAACCCCATGCTCAGAAGTAAATCCCATTATAGTTGATGGGGCTTACTCACATAGTAAGTGAGTTGCAGCCAGAGCCTGGCAGGGGAGCGCGATGCCATCCATGCGTCCCTGTCCCCAAGTGGGGCTGGAGGGAGCAATTCCCTGGGCGGGGACCCTCGCCCTCCGCGGGGTGCCGCCTTCCCTTCCTTCCTCGCTAGGAGGAGGGGGAGGGGCGCCGTCCTCCCCTCCCCCTCCCACCGCCGGGCCAATGGCGAGGCGGAAGGGGGGCCACGTGGGCCGGGCCGGCTCCCGGGCTGGCAAAATGTGAATGAGAAAGAGGAGCGCGATTCAAAGGCTCTGCCTGCGCTGCGCCGGGAGGGAGCGAGCGAGCGAGCGAGAGGGAGCCTGGCGCTGGCACCACCGGGGACCCGGGCGGGGGAGGACCGGGGAGGCCCCTCCGGAGGAGTAGCGGCGCCGCACCCGCGCAGGGGAAGCCCGTCCAGATGCCTCCCGGCCACGGCGCGGAGGAAGCACCGTCGCTGAGCCTCCGAGGAGCCCAGGCTGTGCCGCCCGCGCCCCGGCCCTGAGCCTGCTGCCCGCCCCGTCCAGCCAGCCCGTCTAGCGCAGCCCAGCCGTCCGCGGGCGCCCTCCAGCCCTATGAGCGCTGCCTTCCCGCCCTCGCTCGTGATGATGCCGCGCCCGCTGGGAAGCAGCACCGCCTTCAGCATAGACTCGCTCATCGGCAGCCCCGCGCAGCCCAGCCCGGGCCCCTTCGTGTACACGGGCTACCCCATGTTCATGCCCTACCGCCCGGTGGTGCTCCCCCCGCCCCCGCCGCCCGCACTGCCCCAGCACCCGCCGCACCACCCGCAGATGCCCAGCCTGCCCGGCGGCTTCTGCTCCGGCCTGGCGCAGGGCATGGCGCTCACCTCCACCCTCGTGGCCACCCTGCCCGGAGCCTTCTCCGCTGCGCCGCACCAGGACGCCGCCCGCAAGTTCGGCCCGCAGCCGCTCCCGGGCGGCTTCGACAAGGCAGACGGCGGCCAGGCGGAGGCCGACGAGGGCAAGGCGTTCCTGGCCAAGGAGGGCTCCCTCCTCGCCTTCTCCGCCTCCGACGCCGTGCAGGCGTCCCTCGGTGAGTACAGCCGTGCGGGGGGGGGGGAGCGGAGGAAGCGCTGCCCGCAGCCCTGGGCGAAGTTGGCAGGAGGCAGCCCTGGCCGGGCAGGCCGGGAGCAAGGAGCTGGTTGGGTAGGGGGGGGCCGGAGAGCTGAGGCCACCAAGTGGCACTGGAACTCGGAGTGATAGGGCTCTGGCTGCAATCCTATGCATCCTGGGAGTAAGCCTCATTGGATACAATGGGACTGACTTCTGAGTAGGTATCATAGGGTTATGCACTCCATCTGCAATCCTATGCACGCTTTCCTGGGAGTAAGCCCCATTGAACACAGTGGGACTGACTTCTGAGTAAACATGCATAGGATTGTTCACTCTATCTGCAATCCTATGCACATTTTCCTGGGAGTAAGTCCCATTGTACACAATGAGACTTGCTTTTGAGTAGTCATACACAGGCTTGTGCACTCGGGCTGCAATCCTCTCCGCACTTTCTTGGGAGTAAGCCCCATTGGGACTGACAAATTTGAGGATTGTGCAATCTATCCGAAGCAGCAGCGGACCACCCTACCCGCTGTGACTGCTCCACACTGGCCTTGGTCGCCGGGCCTTCCTTCCCCTCTGGGGCTTTGTTGCAGGCAGTTGGGAAGAAGAAGGGCTCTGAAGGCCGCCTTCTCCAAGTCTCAGATCCCGGGCGGGGAGCCTGCTGGGCACCTCTTGCGCAGAGCCGGCAGGGTTGAGGGGGGGCAGGCGAGAGAACCGGCTCATGGCTGGGGGGGAGGGAGGAGGGCCGGCTGCCCTCCGCTCCTCGACTCCTTGCCAGTCAGCGGGAGATGAGGCGTGAGAAGTGGGTCCGGCTCTTGGGGGAGTTACTTGGGCTGAGGCTTGCACTCTTCCCGCTCTCCTCCCTGCTGCAGAGCCGGCTCAGGAGGGGTCTGTCGCCGCTGCCCTTCCCTTGTGCAGGCTGCAACCAGAGTCTGGGGTTGTCCCTGGGGGGGGGGTCCCATGGCGGAAGCGCCCCCCAGGCGTGTCATCACTGCGTGAGCCCAGTTCGAGCGACCCCCACTCTCGGGGAGCCCAGAGAGACCAGCGGGTGGACGGAGGAGGACGGAGCATCCTCCGAAGGCCCAGGCCTCGGCCAGCCAGGCAGCCTTTGGCAGGGGCCCCGAAGTGGCTCACCTGGAGCCAGCCCCATCCAACTGTGGCTGCGATCCCATGCACACTTTCCTGGAAGTAAGTTCCATCGAACAATGAACACAATGGGACTGACTTTTGAGTAGACATGCACTCTGGCTGCACACTTTCCTGGGAGTAAGTTCCATTGAACTCAATGGGACTGACTTCTGAGTAGAGACATGCATAGGATACGAGCAGGCGCGCTGTGGGGTCGGCGGCCGGAGGGGGTGTTTGCCCAGGGCATTCCTCGAAGTTTCCTGGCGGCCTCGCTGCTTCCGAGGCGCTCTGCTCCCTTCCCTGGGAAGGAGATCCGTCGAAAGTCCCCCAGAGAGAGCGGGGAGAGGGCAGAAAGGGGTGCCAGGCAAGGGTGGCGGGCAGAGGCGAAGCCCCAGTGACAGCGCGGCTCTTTGCTCCCTGCAGGGGCCGTGCGAGGCGCTGCGGGGAAGGAGGACCCCAAGGCGGACGAGGAGAAGGGCGGCGCCATCGGAGGCAAGGAGGAGAGCTTTTCCATGGACAGCGACCTGGACTACAGCTCCGACGACAACCTGCCCGGCCAGGCGGCGCACAAGGAGGACGAGGCGGCGGGCGGGCTGGAGGAGGGCGGCCAGGGTGCGGCCAGCGCCAACAGCACCACCTCGACGGGCAAGAACCGGCGGCGGCGCACGGCCTTCACCAGCGAGCAGCTGCTGGAGCTGGAGAAGGAGTTCCACTGCAAGAAGTACCTGTCGCTGACGGAGCGCTCCCAGATCGCGCACGCCCTCAAGCTCAGCGAGGTGCAGGTCAAGATCTGGTTCCAGAACCGGCGGGCCAAGTGGAAACGGGTCAAGGCCGGCAACGCCAATTCCAAGACCGGCGAGCCCTCGCGGAACCCCAAGATCGTGGTGCCCATCCCCGTCCACGTCAGCAGGTTCGCCATCAGGAGTCAGCACCAGCAGCTGGAGCAGGCCAGGCCCTGAGCAGGGGGTCCGGCCCCTCCTCGCCCTCCCCGCCACTCCCTCCCGCGCCAGTCTGGAACCAAAAAGCCTCCGCTTCCCGCCGTCAGGGCCACACCGACGGGTCTGGGAACGCGGGCGTCAACTCCCCTTCCAATCACCCACCTACCCAGCCGGAGCAAAGCCAGAGAATGTGACTCTCCCACCTTTCCGCGGTTTGCAGACCCTGTGGGAGTATCCGCGGCTTGGAACAGACTCTTCGCTATTTATTAATCAGATTGTCCGAACTTTGTAAATATATACATATTATATATATCTATCTCGATCATGCGCTGGATCTCAGCTGCAGTGTTTTGACTGTGAAGGGAACAAGTGACCAGTGAGGTGAAGTCTTACATTCCAGAAATATATTCTCCCAAGTCCAGAACTGCAGGTCCATTGACGCCCCCCAGGTTTTGGGTTGCTTTTTTGTTTCTGATCCTTTTGTTTCTGATCCTTTCCTTTACAAAGGAAAAGGAAAAGAAAACTATCCGTTTAATTGTTGCTTCCTCTTTTTCTTCTCCCCCCCCCCCCCATGGCTGAGTAAAGGAGACATTCTTCAGGTGCATTTCTCCCTCCTCCCACCCCACAATCTCCCTCTTCCTCTCCCTCTCTCTCTCTACCTGCTGGCCTTCCTCCGGTCTAATCGCCTCTTCTGAAGCCATGTCTGGTTTGGTTTAAATGCACGGCTTTTTATTTTCTACTGTGTTAAATTAATTTATTTCAAATGTAGTTTTACTTTTTTTTTAAGTTATGAAAATGAAACGAAACACAGTCAAATTGTGAATAAAAAAGCCGAAAACGAAAAGCAAACTAACAAAATCTGGGGGGGGGGGGAGAACTGCTGCCTTCGGCGGCAGGTGTGGGCTGGTTCTGTGCCAGGCCTTCCCCTCGGACGCTGCCTTCGGAGCGCAGTGCCCGCAGAGGGCCGGTTTTTGCTTGGGAGGCTGCATGGACTCGTTGAGGAGAGGCAGACGCGAAGCGCAAGGCTGAGCAACGGGACTCCGGCGGGGTGGAAGAGAGGGAAGCCTGTGTGTCCCTGCCCTGCATTCCTCCGCAGAGCCAGAGCCCACTAGGGAGGCTTCCCTGAGCACAGGCGGACAGAATGCCTACCTTTAACCATTGCATAGAATGGGGAATTTGGGCAGATGCATCTTTTTAACCCTTCCACATTGAGCTGCTCCTGCCCCAGTTCTCTCCTCTCTACACAGTGGTTAAAGGAGAGGCACCCGGGAAAAAGACCCCAAACACCAAAGCTGGGCGCTCTCCTGTTCGGATTCGTCTTCGCCTGCCTCGCAACTGGGGGAGTTAAACAACGGGAGCGGGGGGGGGGCTTGGGGCTTCTTCTGCCCCTTTCCCCCAATGCCCGCTTTGGGAAGTGAACGGCGGGGGGCGAGTGGATTCGGTTTGGGTGCCTTGCGGTGTGTCAGGAAAGGGCTCTCGTATGAATCCGTGTTCTGGAGAGCAGGGTGGGCTTGGCAGCTGCGGTTCTTCCCCAGCCTGGCAGCCTGTCCGAGGAGGGGGGTCGATCCTGCGAGCGGTGCCACTTCGCCAGGCCAGGTCAGGGACACCCCAGAGCCCAGGGAACGGAGGGGGCTCAGCGGCGGGGCGGGGGACGCGGCGGGGCGTGTAGCCCAATCCTCTGCCCCATTATATTATTCCCAGGCTTATTCCCAGGAAAGTGTGCACAGGATTGCAGCTTTGGTCTGCAATGGGACTTACGTTTGGAGTAGACAGGTACAGGATCGGGCTCTTGGTTCGCTTCTCCGACAAATGTCCTTCACCGAAGAGGCTGCGGAGGGGCTTCGTCGCCAGTCCAGCGCCTGGCTCCGAGGGTGCAAGGAAGCAGGTGGAGCGACAAAGGTTGGCTTGCGTGTGAAGCCCCCCCCCCCCCGCCACGTGGGGCCCTCTGCTGCTCGGGGTCAGCCCGGCACCCCGACCCTTGTGCGCGTTTCATGGGTCTTGTGAAATCGTTGTGGCTCCGGCAGAGCCGCCGAGGCTGCAATCCTATACACTTAACTGGGAGTAAACTCAGTAGGACTATAGCGGGACTTAGTTCTGAGTATACAGGCCTAGGATCAGGCTCCGAGTCCGCTCCAAATGGGACTGTGTGAACGGTGTGTAGGGTGCAGGAGGGCCAAAAGGGGAGGAAGGAGTCCGGTGAGACGATTCCGAACGGCCGCAGAGTTAGTGCACAACTTTCCCAAGGAGGCGGGCGAGCCGAAAACGCCCCTCCAAAGCCCCCTCCAAACACCCGTCCTGTATCTGCAGCGTCCTGATGCCGCCCACACGGATTTCCACGAGGTGTGAACGGGGAGGAATCCGGACCAGCCTGGTGCTGGGAAGAGGAACAGCCCAATCCTATCCACACTTTCCTGGGAGTAAGCCCCATTGACATTATAATGGAACTTATTTCTGAGTAGACAGGCATAGGATTGGGCTGGAAGGCGATGGGCTCCCTGGAGTGCCCGATCCTGACATCCACGCACTTCAGTTGCACTCAGGCCGGGAAGGCGGCTTAAGTCCCTTACTCTGCTGGGGCTTAATGGAAAGGCGAGGTATGTCTTATGAAACTTGTTGGGTGCTTGTGCTTTCTTTTGCTTACTTGCTCAGCTTCCCCTGCCTCCCTTGACTGCACGTCCCTGCTCCGCGCAGGACCCCCTTTGGGAAAGCAAGTAATGCCCCCAGTTGCCAAATAAGTGTAGCCTGGTCCGCATGGGTATTTCAACAGTATCTTCTGCGCCTGATCCCGCGGACAAGCGGGTTGCAGGCAAGCAAGGAGAGGAAGCCGTTTCGAGAAGGAAATCCTCTCCAGAGGCACATGGAGTCTTCGGCGTCGGATGGCCGGCTGGCGGAGTCTTCAGGGACGCGAGCCCAGCCAGGCTCCCCCCAAAGGGCCCTGGAGGCCTCTGGGGTTCTCTTCCAGGCAGTCTGAACGCCCCGGGGCTCTGCACCGACGCTCGAAAATGCTCTTCCAACAACTCCGATGGATGGAGAGAAGCAAGCTGAAGATGGACAGAAATCTCAAGATGATGATGACGATGATCATCTTGGTGGTGGTGGTGATAGTAGTCTAACTGGGAAGAGAGGTTGTCAGGTCCTTCTTAAACTTAAGCAGCCCAAGGATCTGCTGTGGTTGTGGTTGTTTGAATGGGAAGCTGTTTCCCTGACAGTGTGCAGGGCGAGTGGTCAAGAGCGGGCTGCGGCTGCTCCCTTAGCTGGGGGGCCCCGTCCCCCTCCTCCACAAAGCCAAAGTGTTCTTCCTGGGAGAGGATCGCGGAGAGCAGCAGCCCCAGGAGAAAGCAAATGTTGGTGTTTGTGTGGAGGGAGGGGGAATTCCCCACCTGAAACCCGGATCCGAGCTGATCCGGCTGGGCTGCGGTGGGGGTGGCGTGGGGGGGCACTGCCACCAGGCAGGTCAAGAGAAGCCCCGGGGTGGGAGCCCCGGGACCGAGGCAGGAGCCAAGAAGATAAACAAGCGAGGGGGGTTGATGGCTGTCATCATCACCATCATGGCTTTCATTTGGCTGCCTAATGAGTCAGATCGCAGGCAGAGAGAAAAATTGTCAATCGCCCGGGCTCTAATGAATTTTTTTGCAAATTGTAATCAAGCCAGGCCGTCTCAGCTCGCTGATTAATGGCCCCAGGAGGCTCGGCCAGCACCTCGGCTCTTTCTTCCAGCCCAGCCTCCCCGCACTAAATTAACAGCAACTTGTCTGCGCTTCAAATTAACTCCCAATGATTAATTCTGATGGGGGGGCCTGAAGAATAGCTCGCGCTAATAGACACTGGCCTCGGATGCTGTTGGAAATTAATACGCCCCCCCCCAGCCCCGCTGCCGCCTCTAATCCCGAACTGGGTTTGTGACATCCCTATATTTGTTGTTACAATAAATTTCGCTTGCATCTGTGCATCAAATCAGCACAAAGCCCTTCGCGGGGCTAAAGCGGGGGGGGGGGCGAGGGGAGAAAGTTGGACAGGGCCCTCCCTGCCAACAAAGCCGCGCTGGCCTGGGTCGCCGCCTGGCTGACGGGGTATGGGGTCGGAGTAGTGGATCTGCCTTGCAAGCTCCCCCTTAAATGCGACCCCTGAGTGGTCCATATGTTGTTTGAACGCGGCTCTGCAGCCCCAGATGGATGGATGGATGATTTATTTATTTATTTATTTATTTATTTATTTCCAGCGCGGATATCTGCTTTGGAAAACGAAAGGGGGGGGGGGAGGTCTCGCTTTCAATGCAGGCTTCGGGATGCTCTGAAACCTGCAAGAGGTGGGAGGAAGGGAAGGACTCTGGCTATGGGGGGTTTCCACGCAGTCGTGCTTGTTCTTTCCGTCCAAAAGTCACAGGAAAGTTTGCGTGCCAGGCAGGAGGGTGTCGAAAGAAGCATCATGTCGCCCCCCCAATGAGAGAGGGAGGGAGAGAACATTCAAAGGGCGCTCTTGTGTCCGGCACTGCCCCGTCGAAAAAAAACAACTCTCGGCCAGTTTTGGACGCAGCCAGCCCACCCCGCGGGGTTTACTGCTGTTAAGCCTCATTGTTGTCAGCGCCCCAGACTAAGCCCCATTCCCCCCCCCCCGTGGGTCCCTGGAGGACACACAGCTGTGCAGAAAGGGCAGGAGCCCGGCCAACCCTTTCCCTCTCTCCCTCCCGCTCGCCCGCCCGCGAAAGGGTCAGATCTCTCTTGCACCTTGTTTCTGTTTGTAGTGTCTTAATTGGTTTAATTATTTCAGCTGTGACTGGCAAGGCTCCGCGCTGTATCTTTTTAAGCGCCCCTCGTGCCCCAGGGGGTCTGCCAGCGATCTCTGGTCAGGGAGGAGGCAGATGGCTCTGGCAAGCCCACAAGTTTGACAACAGCCCCTTTGTGGGCAGCAATTCCGAGAAGAAAACCACAATTTCGTTCTTCTCTTCCTCTGGTGATGGTGGGGATTGGTGATCCCCAATGGGGATTGTTCTCTGGGCAGATGATTTCAACCACTACAGAGCGGAAGGCAGGGCAGGGCCCCTGTGAGTCTGGTGCAGAAGGCCATCTTGGGCAGAATCTTATTAAAGGTGGGGCTTTTCATCGCAGGCCCAAAGATGGTGCTGGGCCCACCGCAAAGGGCGCAAGTGCGGCGCCCCCCAAGTTCCATTTCGCTCGGTGAGATTTTGGCAAGCTGGCAGGTTGTCCTGGGACAGAATTCGGGGGCGAGTGTATTCCATGCGATCTATACAGTATATATAATATTAATATACTGTATATTATATATATTGTTTAATTAATTAATTGTGTGTGTGTGTGTGTGTGTGTGTGTGTGAGAGAGAGAGAGAGAGAGAGAGAGAGAGAGAGAGAGAGCAGGCATGTCACCTCCAAGTGTGAGGATTTCTGATCACTCCATTAGATCAAAGGCAAAGGGATCCAGCCCCAGGAGCAGTTTGGAAAGCGCCCCCCTCGTAAACCAAGGGTTAAATGTATTTAGAGGATAATCAAGGAAATGGTACTCCTGTTTGAGGAGAAAGCCTGTGAGAGATCAAACTAAGTTGCCGAGAAAGAGCTTCTGCTGAAATTCGCTCTTGCAGAGACCACGATGGGGGGGGGGGGGGGATGCGCTGCCGAAGAAGCCAGCCAGTCCAGCGCAGCAGGAAGGACACTTTAGACCCGATCCTCAATTCCCTCGCTCGGGAGCCTCTCCCACTTCAACGGGACTTGGAAGGAGCAGGAGTTCTTTCAGCTCCGTCCGGTGTCTTGGAGGAGACCCGACGGGGTGAGTGTGTGTGGTCCTAAACCCGCTTAGTGGAGACACACTTCGGCTTGCCACCCCGGCCAGGGTAACCAGATGCCATGGAGGACAGGGTGCCATTGCCTGGAAGAGGGAATTGGGGCAGGTGCAGCTCAACATGGAAGGGTTAAAAATCTGCACCTGCAGATTAAGCCTTCCACTTCCTGTGCAGTGGTTAAAGGTAGAGGCACTGGCATGGCATCTGGTCACCTTGATGGGCTTTGCATCTGGTGGCAGGTGTGCCAGGCTGGGCTGCGTGTGGACACTGCCCAGCCCCAGCGGGGGCCGGAGGACGCTTCTCAGCCCCCAAGAGGGGGGTCCGGCTTCCCAGTTGTGCAGAGGAAGGAGACACAAGCATGATGGGGGGCGCCTCTGGAAAGCGGAGCTACGCAGTCCCTCTGAGGAGCGCCGAAATCCCCTGGGCTCCAAGAGGCGTCGAGGGTTCTCCTTCTGCAGCTCGACAGCTCCGAGCAGCCTCCAGCCCGCGCGTCTCCTTCCTCCCAGACCCACCGGGTGGGACCCGCAGGACGAGCCCCCGAGAGAGCCTCCGCTGTGTGTGCCTTTACCGGGAGGAAGGGGGAAGGCTGCCGTCGGGGGGGGGGGAGGCGATCCATCTTCATGTCGGCCCTTCTGGTGCGAACAGGAGAAGGATGAGCGGGGGGACTGAAGAGGAATGCCAATCAGGCTGTCGCCGTCATAAAGCACCTGCAACCCTGACACACAAAAGCAACAGCATATGTGTGGAGACAACCTGTATGAATTATAAATTGCATCATAAAAATTGATGGCCTCCTGGCACCGTTCGGAAACACACGCAGGCGGGCCCCCAACTCTGTGGCTGCCACCCTGGCAGGGCATCTCCGCCTCTGGAGCATCTCCACACTCCGGGACTCAGCTCCGGGACTTTGGGGCCCCCTCTGCAAAGCAGTCGTTCTTAGGGTGCAGCAGTCTGGAGAACCCAGAGGTCCTGCCCTGTATCCAGCGTTTCTCAGCATCTCTTAATCCAGTCTCACCCTCTGTGGCTGCTTTTATTGGATCATTGGTATAACCTTGGGCAGGCTTTTGAGCCCCCACCCCACCCCTGCAGACTTAAGGCACCAGAGAGCATTTTTAAACCAACCAACAGCATCCCCTGTTCACCATTGCGTGTGCATGGTGAACATGGCAACCACAGTTCAGGAAAGGTGAAACCACCAGAGTTCTCCAACCATATTGCTTGCAAACCCAGCAGGGGAAAACTTTCAGACTCATGTCTTAAGGGAAAAATTCAGAAGGCATGGTGAATGTTAAACTAACCCAGCTGGTCAACATTTTCAGAGAGGTTTGTGCACAGGACACTTTCCCCACATGCAGCTAAAAAAAAAAAAGAAATCATGAGTGAAGCCAATTTAGGATAGAAGCTTATTCATGCCATAAGTGCAAAGAGACTACCAGTTTTAAGGCACTTGGCCACAAATCCTACATTTTCACAGGGGAGCTGTCCCCAGCCACCCCACAGGCTCCAGGTTGGGAAGGGATTTGAAATCTGGTCTCCAGAGTTGCAAAGAGCCATCCCATTACCTTAACTCTGTGTCTCAGGTAGAATGGTCAAGTTATCAACCTATTTAAAGCTATTTAAAACTTGCTGATTAAAACGGATTTTTTTTAGCTGCAGACTAATCTAAATATTGCCCTACTTTGAATTGTGTTTGAAATCACCAGGTTGCCATAGTACAGTAATTGGTCCAGTTAAAGACAACACCTTATCAAAATATAAGTTCTCCTACTTTCTAGGACCAAAGGGTCATCATTTGGCATCCCCTTCTGAAAAGTGGATTGGCTGGGGTCAACCTGGGTTAGGGGGCAGAACACCATGGGCTGGCTTTTGCCCTGTAATTGTCACTTCACAAATTAAGTCCTCTCTTTATTTTTCAGCTGGAAAGCAAATACTTGTAAGATCACCTTCTCCCTTATTGAAAAGAAATAAAATATTGCTACTATAAACTGATTTTTTTTAAAACCAGATACATGATCCTGTACCTGGATAAATGTGACATTACTGTACTCAAAAAAAGAGAAAATCTGCTAGCCAAACTTATCTCCTGACATGACCAAATGTGTTTGATTTTGTTAGCGTGGCTTCTCTCCCAAAGTTTCCCAATAATTCTGATATTCCAAAGGGCAACTGGAAATGTTCAGGGCTCATTGCAGATATTTTGCAGCCCCTTGTCAAGGCATTGCAGAGCTGTCATCACACAGAGTCTTCTAACTAACTTGAAAGGATTGTGCTGGGAGTCTAGTGCCAACCTGTAATCCACTGCATATTTCAACTCCAACTATTTTGTTCCAGGAATTCGATCATAACACCACTCAGAAGGCAGCTATGTCCTCGTCCATCTTCTCCATCAAACATTGGGCAATTTTGTTTGCTCTTCCTAAGCACTATGCAAGAGGCAGGGCATAACCCTGATTCTCTCCCCCCCCCCACCTTTCCTGAGAAAATGCTGTAGCCTTTGACAAGCTGTAGCCTTTCCTTGGAAAATGCTGTAGCCTCATGCAGAAGCAAACTGGGCCCTAGAGAATAGAGGCTGCCTGCTCTGCAGTTGCTCTTTTTTCCTGCTGTGCCTGGCCCATAGAGAACTCTAATCTATTTATTTCAAGCCACTTCATCCCCTCTCATGCTTTTGTCATGGCTCCAGCCCCTGGCTTTGTGATATGACCGCCAATCTTTTCAAAAGCCCCTTCCCCTCTAGTTTGGGGTCTCTGTGGCTGCCTGAATTACAATGGATAAAACAGGATTACACTGACCTGATCCTATTAAACCCTGCCAGCTCATCTGCATTGACCTCCCTGCAGCTCACTCTGCAAACTTACTTAAAAACTTATCCTAGCTGGCCATTACACACTCAGAGGTAGAAAAGAATACATAACACTGGGCTGATGGGGACACAAAGCCAGCCAAGGAAGCATTTTTTTTAAAAGCATTCTCAGAATTGCCTCATTTAGCCATCCCAATTGTGCATGTGTTTACAATTGTAAACACTTGTCTGCATTCAATATCTCTTATTTCTGCTAAGGGAGGGAGGAAGAGAGAAATGGAGCAGGCAAGTGTGGCAAGCATGTTGCTCAGTAGTATTAGTGTCAGAATTACAATCTGGCATTGCAGTTCTGGTCTGCTTAGGTCATCCCGGTGTTTCCAAGCATGCACATTCCTGTGTTCCAATGAATCAATCATGGTGATGTCCATAGACAGCAAAATGTGCATAGATTTTATTGCACAGTCATTATGTTTCAACCTTGATCATATAGCTCAGGATGGTTGGGGTGAGTGAAATTCACAAAAACAAACAAATGAAAACAACCCACAAAACTCAAAAGTCTCTAGGATGGCCAAACCAAGGTCCTCAGATGGTCCTTGTAGCTTTGTAATGGCACAGAGCACATATTTTAATCATGTGTGACTTTGCCCCATTGCTGCACTTGTACTGATGGGAGCAACTACAGCGGATGAATTTCTTCCTTCTTTGCACTTCTTAAAGTCAGGTGAGCCACTTCAGAATCCAGCAACCTTCAGTGCTGGAGAGGAATGCTGAGCACCAGGCTCAACACTCAACCTCCCCCTCTGTGTTGGAGCCTCCTGGTCCAACTTGCACTGGCTATGCAAACTAGACAGGCTAGTTTGATGGCTATGGTGGGATACCCTTATATCATATCCAGTAAAAGAGAAGGGCTCAATTTTTTTTGGCAATCCACAGGATGCACATGATAGCATGAACCAACTTATCAGAATGTCACTTACGTTGTTTCTCTTATCATCAGCTATGCACAGAAGACACATTTGCAAGGGAAGATTAAATGAAACCATAAAACACTTTTGTTTGGCACACTGGTAAGGGCTGCATAAATTGAACTGTGTTACAAATCTGAATTACAAGCAAATGGGTGAGCACAACTAGATTTCTAAACTAAAACTAAACTAAAACTAAACAAAAACAAAAACATGATTTCATTTAGAAGTATATCACATCTGCAATGATGTCACAGTGTTCTACTCCCAACAGTTGCTCAGAAGTTTAACTCAGCCTATTTGAGAGGCACTGACCTAATCAAAGGGTGGTTTTCATAATCATCCTAGGGGATGCAAAAGCCTGTTTTCAAGGTATCTACTCACAAAAGGCTAACCTGGGGAGAGGGACAGTTACCCTTTCCGGGCAATTTAACCCCATGAAGAGCTTTGAAAGAGGACAGTATCCAAGATCCTTTTCTTAAGGAAACACAGTTACATTGTAGGGGGGGGGGGGGAGAGAGAGAGAGAGAGAGAGAGAGAGAGAGAGAGAGAGAGGAGTTTTTCTCTGGCAAGGAATGTGCTGGGGAGCTGCAATGCTGCTGGAAAGAACCATAGCAAATTCCCTCTACCCTCTGTAGCCCCATGGTAAAGGGAACAAGTAGGACTGATGAGGCTGCCTGGAGCTAGAAGTTGAGGGCTGGTTTTCACCCATATTTTCTCAAGAGGTCTGCATTTTAGTGCCCACACAACCACTTGCCTAGTCTAAGATGAAACAGCCAGGTTGAAGCAAGAGAACCACATCAATCGCTGTGCCATTACTTATAATGCATCATCTTTTTACTAACAAATTATTTTGCCCTATGTAGAGAATTCATTCAGGGATTTTATTTCCCCCTCAAGTTGCTTTCCTCTATATGCAAAGACGACAAGTGAGTGGAACAGGCTCATTTTGTGCTCCCTGTAAAAAGTAAGGAGACAAAATAGGAACAATGAACTTGACATTATCCAGCATTTATAAGGAATTTCCTTATAGTTCAAACTGTAACCCTGAATGTGTGCCTCATGGTGCTGAGATGGTGATAACTAACCCTTTACACACACACACCCCAATTCCCCATACACACCCCATACACACACACCCCAATTCCAGGAAAGCCATAGCCAAGTCCCATGACCAAGCTGTTGCCATAGCTGCTCCTTGCTCCTCATGGCCAATCAGCGTTTTTGATTCTTGTCCCCACCCCAACCCAATAGCCCTGGGAAGCTGGATACCTTCTGTCTTCAAAATGATGCTTTGGGGTGCTCACCATAATCTTTTCCTTTCTTACTCTCACTGTTCCAGCAATTTGAGACTTCAAAGGTATATGACCAAGACACCTGCCACATTTATGGGGTGTTGGTCCCCAGGACTACAGTGACCAATGATCAAGATCCAAGATCAAAAGCACTCTGACAAGAATATTTTTGTCCCTATTTTGTACTGGTGGAAGTTTGAATTTGAGTAGGTTCAGGTAATCAGGGCACTTCCAAAAATTCAGAAATGAGGTCCCCTGTGTATCCCCTGCCACCATCTCTGGGTACTCGTTGTGTGGGTACTCGTTGTCTCTGATCAGCTAAAACAGGATGTGAATAACCTGATAACACCTGATATCCAACTGTGTATGCAGTCTGGCATACACAGGTCTGAGCAAATGCTCATGCTAATTATGTTTTGTATATTTTCTGATGGTAATATTTAATATCTCACTAGCTGATGCTTGAGATTTAAAAAAAATGATGGGTTGCTAACTTGTGTTTTATTGGAAAGGCTCCCCCTGTTTCCTCTCACATCTGCCTTGTTTCACTGAAATAACCTTTTGTTCATACGCTTACAAGTCAATAATGGCCACAATCCAGCATGCATGTGCATGTCCCATCTACATACAGAGGCACAGGTGTATTGGGAAGGATCAAGGCAACTCAGATTTTTCAGTTGTGCCAATTACCCTTTTCCTTACTGGCAGCAGCAGTTTTCCCTGGGTAAGTTAATACAAAAATTCAGAAACCAATACAGTGTACATTGCAAGTGATGGAGTAGTTCAGCCCACTCTAGATGCCTGTACAATTAGATCCCAAATCACCTGCAGGCAACCATGGTTAGGACAGCAGAATTTCCTGGCAAATGGACATGAGAATCAACAAGAGTTTTGACTACAGAATGATCTGTATTAATCAGAATTAATCAGATCTGCCAGAATAGGGATGGCTGCGAAGTTTCATTACACAGCTGGCTTTTCCTCCCTCTGTAAAATTCGGCAAACAAAAAATGTAGTAAGCAGTAAATGAACACAGGAGGGGTGTGTAGTTTTCTTTAAATAAGTAAACTTGAAAAAAACTCCATCTATGTTATTGATGTGACTCACACATTCTGAGTTCACACTTCTTATGCTTATTATATCTCTCTTATTTAAAGAGAGAGAAAACTCCCTCTGTTGTGTTAAATAATGTAATGTAAATTGTTTCAAGTTGTTAAAAATATGCAACTTTTCCTTTTAACCTTGAAAAAGGGATCTCAACTCACAAACTTTGAAATGTAGCATTTTTGTTTACGTAGTGAATGTGATTTGGTCACATATGTAGTGTTTATGTCATATATGATTCGGCCACATATGTGATTTGGGGTGCAATCCAGAGTGTGGTGCAGTCCTTTGCACCGACCGCAGAGTGTCACAAAAATGCCATAAAGCACTTTTGTGCCACTCGTGGGGGAGAAAGGCCAGTACCAGCTTTCCTATGCTGATGTGAGCCCCAGGGCCCGGTAAGTTTATGCTGGCCGAGCTCAGCTGGTGCCCCTGCACCAGGGGGAGAAGTAGGGAGGGCAGAGAGCAGGCGTTTGGGGGTAGGGAAGGGCAGGAGGCGGGCATTTTCGGGCAGGTGGGAGGCGGGGTCAGGATCCGGCACTTATGCTGGATCCTAGCCCCGTTCCTGCCCAGGGAAATTCTGAGCTGCTCAGATTTGTGCCACCAATTTATGCTTCAAGCTCATTTGGGCCGCTGAGGCTGAGGCTGAGGCCAAGGCTGTGTTACGTGAAAATCTCCTTTTCCCTTCCAAGTATGTATTCCCTTCCCTTTTGTATGTATTATGGACTAAAAACTCATGCAGGTCAAACCTCAGAATACAGAGCACCCTTCCCCCCAGTCCAAGGCCCTGGTAGAAGTCACAAGTTTGCAAAGTGGTGATTACATCCCCTCCTCCAGTCTAGGAATGTCTCCTGATTATGCAAAACAAGCCTGCACCTCCAGAGGAAAAGGTCTATTGTTATTTTGTTGTACTCTTAAGCACCAGAGTTGTACAGCAGACTGCCCCTCCCCCAGAGTCAGGCTTTGCTGATAGCTGATTTCTGGACCCTTCCACCTTTTTTTTCACCTGGGTGTATACTGAGCATGTGCACAGCTCTGGGATACTTCCGGTCAGTTTAGGTCAACTTCCAGGTCAAAGACAACTCTTATAAGAGAGAACTCCGAGCACATGTCTCTCTCTCTCTGATTGCCCTCCTGCGGGAGTGGTCCTACACAGGACTCTTCCTCCAACTGCCCCCCCCCGACAGGTAAATATATCTTGCGTCTAAACTCCCTACCTTCTTCCCTATCTATTCCTCCCTTCTCCCCCATCTTTAGTTAGCAAACTGGGTTTAGCAGATTAAGGAACCCCTAAATACTTCCCTACACCCTATCCATTTCTGATTCCTTTTTGGATGCACCCAAATACATAGCACATGCAGCCACCACTAGCTAGGTACACTATACACAAGTACTAGAAATCTATACTTATCAATTCTCCAGGTGTATTATGTTTACCTTTGTGTGTTTTTGCAATAAAAATATAATCCTTTGATTGAAAGTTACCTTTCTCCCAGTCTCCTCATTAAGCTAGGCAAGGGATCCCTTTGCTTTGATCCAGCCTATGGTCCCAAAAAGTTTCCAAAAGGTTAATATACTAATTCCCCTAAACAAAGCAGCCTTTTTGGTAACAGCTGAGCCTTGGACAGCCCCAAACTTGTGCTGGATACAGCACAGGACTGCCAGTCTGCTGTGCAAGTTAGGATTGTGCTTTTGGTCACATATGTGATTTGGTCATCTGCGTCTAGGTAGTGGATGTGGTCAATGTGATTTGTGTACTTTTGACCAAGGTACTTTTCTACCTCAGAATGGATTTGGTTCAAAATTGCTATATATTTTAGTGTGACTTTAACTTAAGATGCCTCATAATATTTTTGTGATGGCTATTACATGAAAATTTTTTTATTACATAGCTCAAGTTAATGAATTCCAGATTAATTAACTAGTGCCCATGAGACAGTATACAGTATGCATTCAATAACTTCCTTCTAGGAGCCTGGTTGGTGGTAACAACACTGAAGAATATAGAATATGGGCCCAATCCTATCCAATTTTCCAGTGCCGGTGCAGCTGTGCCAATGGCATGCCCTGGGGCAGCAGTCACAGAGGCCTTCTTAAGGTATGGGAACATTGTTCCTTTACCTTGGGGCTGCCTTTCGGCTGCACCAGTCCTAAGAAAATTGGATAGTATTGGGCCCTATGGCTACTAAAGCAACCTCAGTTTCATTGGAAGCGTTTATGTTCTGGGTTCAATTTCGTTTTGACCATTAAGGCTCAATCCTAACCTTGAGATTATGTAGTCTCATGAATACTGGTGCAATGGAAGCTCCACCAGTATAGAACCCCGCCTACTGATGGTTACTGGTGCAACATCGGAAAAATGCTGCACTGATGTAGTTCAGACATTAGTTTTTTTAAAAGAATACTTAAGTTATTCTTTCAACAAGAGTCGTTACACAGTAAAACAGATCAATAAACAGTTCCCTTTCCCCAAAGGGCCAGTATTCTTAAACACAAGAGACACCAGCAACAGACACTGGAAAAGACACCATGCTGGAATGAAGAGGCACAGTTGCTCTCCCCCTGCTGAATATAAGAGGACACAACTTTAAAAGCTGCCTCTTTGCCCAGTTAGCAGGGTCACTGGGCAAATATATAAATTTGCTATATTTGCTATCACCCTGCTATCATTTGGACGCCAGCACAACAAAAGGAGGTGAAGAGACCAAAGCAGGGAGGAGACTGGGGCATGATGTAGGAGGGACAAGGAAGAGGCAATGTACCCAGTATGCTAACCCTGTTCAGACAACAGAAAAGCCCCCAACACCTAAAACATGCTCTGGTTTCCATTTTCTGCCTTGCGACGACATCTGTTGAAGGCTGTCTGATTTTTTTGCTGTCCTTAAGGGACAGAACAGAAATTCAAGGGAGTGAAAACAGCAAAAAAATATCTTGCTCTGAATATCCTCTGCTATCAGGTCTGATTCTGGCCTGGTCTCTAGGGTACTGATGAGGGTGTCAGAGGACTCAGGAAGATTGCCCAGTCCCTACATGGTTGTTTCATTTCTTCTCCAAGCCCATGCAGCTGTTCCTCAATTTCTAACATGGCATTTATGTGTCTGTGCATCTCCTGCCCTTTGCCAAGTCCATCCCATACAGGTCTGAGCCTTCAAGCGCTTTCTGGAGAACATTCCACATATCTTTTGCAATTTCTTCCTGTCTCATATGAATGAACTGTTGATCTTCTAGCAGCAAGTCTACAGCTGCTGTTGCCTGCCTGTTCTTCCTGTCTTCAGGCTTATCAGAGACTCTGTCAGATTCCATTTCTTTCTAAATTAGCATTTCCACTTTAAACTTTCACAGCTGATAATTTTCATTGTTCAACTTTGCTACTGCAAACATAGCCTGTGAATTAACATGGCTTCTTGGGCTTGTCATGCCTCCTGGTTGCTCACAGCTTCTCACAGCTTTTTCTTTTTTAGGTGGTACTGCATGTGGGGCTGGGCCCATAACCTGTTAGCAGAGTTTAGGGATTAACAGTGCAATCCAGAACTGGTGTTGGGCTGGTGCAACGGACAGGAGTGTCGTGAATGTGCTGTAAAGCATGTTCACGGTTACTCTGGAGTTGGCTGAGTTAGTTCATGGATGTGTGCTGGCTCCTAGAGGTCAAATCCAGCTCTGAACCCAGTAAGCTGAAGGAGGCCAGTGCGGAGGGTTGGAGAAGGTGCCAGGAGGATGAAAAGGAGCTAGGAAGGGGGAGGATCAAGGAGAGTGGGGGTGGGCAGACCAGGAGACAGTTTGAAATTAAAGGCTGAGGTTGGGGGGTGGAATTGGTTGCAGTACTTTAGGCCAAATTCCAATCCCCCCAATTCCTGCCCCCCCCCCATTCCTGGCCTGTCCAACCTTATACAGTCCTCTCAGATTTGTGTCAGTGAAATCACTGGTGCAGATTCGAGTAGCCCCATAGGAATGGCTGGCATGTGACATTGGGTAAGGGGAAAAAATCCCCATACCCTGAGTTGTGCTCCAGCCAGTACATACAGTGCAGACTACTTGACAGTCCCACACACAGCAAAACTGATTTTTGTTAAGAACTTTACTGGGACAAAGACTGCAGCAATTGTTACACACAGGCAAAAAGAAGACAGGAAAAGAAGTCAAAAGAAGTGGGGTCTAGCAAACCCACAAGCCTTTAAACAAGCAACATATGGTGGCAGTCAACATAAATACACTTGCCACCCCAGTAGGGTGGCTCAACTCACATGAGGGCCTAAGAGGGCCCTCTTAGGAAGTGGAAAGGCAGCATATAAATGCCCAGATAAATAAAATAATGCAGAATCTGGTAGCTCCCATAACATCCCAAGATTCTATGCCATTAGTTTTGAGAATTAGATTCCAGCTTCCCTAGGAAATAGGAGGGGGAGGGACATGTAACTGAAATATATGGGATAGACAACAATCTAGATTCACTGGGCAAGGAGTTTCAATACTTCAGTTGACATGGATACTAGCTCTACCACATGGGGCTTCCAACCACTATCCTTGGTTGCTTCCAACCACTATCTACCTACCTCTTTGAATACATAAAGGCTGTGGCATGTTTGACAGTAGCCAGTTGTATCAAAAAGCTAGTGAAGTCAGGAGACAAATTAATAGAGTGAAACTGAAAAAGAGAGGCATTTGCTATTTTATATGGTGTTATCCTGCACAGCAGCAAAAGTAATCTGTCTCTTTCAAGCAAAATGAACTGATGCTGCTTAACATCTACAAACTAATGTGTCATTCATAATCCAATGGCATACTGTCATGGATCAGAGAATTTCACATAGGATGCTCATGAAGATTAGAATTCAAATTCTAAGGTCTAAAATGACCCCTTAGCAGTCAGTTGCCTCGGTCAAAAAGGCTAAGAAAAAAGAAGCAGACACAACATGCTGGGGGAAAACAAAATTATTAAGGCTCCAATAAAATCAATGCCTTGCTGTCTTTCCACCAAGCACTTCCTAAGAGACAGACTAGACTGTAAAATGTAAAGCTTGTTACAATCGGTAACAAGACATACAACGTGATGCTGGAGATGCTGATCTTTTCCAGCCTTTTCAATATCTTTTACAAACAAGAGATACAGTAGATTGATGTTATAATGCACAACTACAATATAGATGGGTATTTGGGGCCAAGTATATTGGGGTTTTTAAATTTTAAAAAGTTTTTAAAAAATACCTAGAGATAACTCAACTGTTTTGCAATGAGATACGTTTGTCCCATATTTGCTTTGCCTTTAGTACAAATATATAGTTTTCGTACAAATATATAATCCAATGATATCTGATGATCTTCCAAAGATAACATGATGCAGGATGTCTTTTAAATATTCATTACATTTATATATTTGATATGCACTGTAATAATTTTTTAAAAAATGATTGTAATGAATTTTAAATTTTATATTCTAGTCTGTCTCTAAGTAGGTGCTTGCTTGAAATATATCAGGTGTTGGTTTTATTGGAGAATCAATCAATCAATCAATCAATCAATCAATCAATCAATCAATCAACACTTCGAAACTTCTCTTTCTTTCTTCTGGTGTGCAGAAATATCATATCCCCTTTCCCTTCTCCTAAGGTAGGTCAGGCTTTTGTGCATCACACAGAAACTTATGGCTGTCATAACCCCTCTGCCAACACAAGTTCGCTGGAACATAAAAGAGAGTAGCTCAGCCAATGGCATCAAGAGAGGCAAGCAAAATAAAAAGATTAAAGGCTGAGGAGCAAAAATGATGAGGGAGGACAGTGTTTCCTAGTACATGGCCAACACACTACCAGAGGGTACCAGTTTGGAGACAGATTGTTGAACAACCCAGGGCCATGTAATCACTGAAAGCATATTTTAGCCATTGTGCAGCACTCCTGCAATTGACTTTTCAGTACAGGTGTTGCCTGTGTATCTGTGAGGAATGAGTTCCTGGACACCCCCCCCCCCCAGATACGTTGAAAATAACGGTCAACAAAATCTGCTGTTTTCAGAGCTCATCTGAGCTCCAGCTCTGGAGCCTTCCTCTCCAGAGCTGTTCTGAGCCTCAGAGAGGCCATGCGCCACTGCATGACTTCTCCAAGGCTCAAAATGATGCCTGGACTATTTTTACAATGACTTCCAATTAACTGGAAGTCATTGAAAAATCACTCCAGGTATCATTCTGAGCCTCAGAGAGGCTGCACATAGTGGAGTGTAAAACCTCAGAAAACCTCCCACTTATGACTGGAGAAAGGCTTTGGGGAGGCCTGGAGGGAAGCGATCTGGGGGTTCAGCGCTCACAGTAAGACGAATCCGCAGATAAAAGAGGCCCCACCTGTTACATTTCCATGTAAAAAATATTGGGCTTTTGTGACTGAAAGGTCATTTATAGCTGCATGTCTCAACATTTGTCCCCTGCTGTACAACGGACCCCTGCTCACACGGTCCACCTATTGGAGGTACCACTGGAAGTAACTGACATCATCACCAGTTACTTCTGGATTGGGAAGCCAGATGCAGTGCAAAAAAGTGCACCTTGGAGTTCTGCCCACCAAGCAGAGCCTTCTACTGTTGCATGTCACATTGCATTGCTACCAGGCACTGGGGGTCTGGGAGTCCCATGGGACACCACCTCAAATACCACTTGTTGAAAAACACTGATTTATAACATATTTTGGGAGATCTGGGGAAATATCCTTGCTGATCTGGGGAAATAGCCTTGCTGAAGGGAGAGAACTGTGTTCCTGACCTTAGAAGTCTATGGAGACATGCATTCCCATGGAAAACTGTACACTTGTGCAAACCAGATATGTCTACTCTGTATCCTCCAAATAATACTTTTCCTCATCATGAAGCTAAAATTACAGCCTTGCAAAATGTGGGTGGCTGGAGTAAAAAAACTCTGGTGGGGCATGAAGTTCATTATCTGAAGACTAAATGCCCTATAATATTTTTAAACTAACTAGTATAATTAAATACCACACTTCTGTCCTTTGTACAAAAGGAGATGAGCCCTCCTTCAGTTCCATAACTGCTATTTTTCTCCAGTAATTTTCATGGTTCAACATTTCCAGTGCTGTGATAAGTTACTATGAGAGAAGGATAACAGAGAGCGCTTGAAGAGAAATTGTTAATCTGAAATTTATAAAGGGCTTTCCCTAATGAATAATTGTTGAGATCAATCCATCTTCCTGTCTCATTTTGCACAGTAACATTTGTAAAGTAAGGTGATCTCAATTAGTCTCTCTCTAATCAGTTTCCCCTTCAAGAAGATGACTACAGAGGTTTCCTTACAAACTGGTGGAACAACAGGCAGGCCTTCAAATATTCCTGAGGAAAAATTTGGAAAATCTTGATTAAAGGAGAGTTTCCCAAAAGGAGAGCTCAAATATTCCTGAGGACTTGACTTTTGTCCTTGACTTGACTTTTGTATGTAGAAGGGTGGGTGCTTTGTGTTCTAAGCATTGCAGATGAACTTCACTGTTGATTACTGAAATCTTTCAACAGGCAGTACTTGGGTTCCCAGTGCAGAGTCCAGGTGCAAGTGCGGCATCAGCAGCTAGATACAGTAATATTTCCAAAAGCACTCCTCACTAAAATCTTTTAAATATAGAAATAATGGCAGGAAATTAGCATAATTGTATTTAGGCTCACACTAGAATAGAAAGTGTCCTGTTTGCATCAAAATATACTTCTGCAGCTGCTGTAGCTGTGTCCCTAAGCTCCTATACAATCCATGGCAAGCGGGTCTACACACCCGCTAAAGAGTGTTGTGTATGTGTTCTTTGGCCCAGAATGCATGTCTTCCAGCTGCTGGTGGTCATCTGCACACCCAGCATCCCATGTGGGCAGTGAGTCCAGGTGAGATAAGATCCCAGGAAATTTCTGGGCCCACCAATGTTCCCATACTGTGAGGAGGCCTTTGTGAGTGCCTCCCCATCACAGGATGCAGTGTGCACCCCACTGGCACAGCTGCACCTGCATTGGAAAATTGGATAGGACTGGGCCCACACAGAGTTGTGGCATTTGTGGCATCCATCCCACAGAGAAGAGCTCTCCTTTTGGGAAACTCTCCTTTAATCAAAACCTGCTGTGTGCAAATAAAGCACAATGCAAGTTGAATAGATTTCTGAACACATATCCCAAGTGCTTTTTTTGTAAAAAAAAAAAAAAAAAAAAAAAAAAAAGGTGCAGGAACTCACAACTTGTTAATCTTTTATTTATTTATTTATTTATTTATTTATTTAATTATTTATAAACCATTTTTTATTGGAGAAATAAAATATTTTTTATGTGCTTCCCCCCTAAAGATGAACTTACTTCTGAGTAGACATGCATAGGATTGGGCTGTCAATCTCCACATCCCCTTCCCCCTAACTACTTTTTCTACACAAGGGGGAAAATACTGTACAGGTGCACTTGTAGCGTGTAGTATGTAGAGTGGCACTACTTCAAGGAGAGGAAGCAGTGAATGGATTAAAAAAATGGCTTACATGAGTTCTATGTAGTAAAATAAGCAACTGTGGGAGTAAGAACAAAAAAGGAATTCTTACACGAGAAGTCCTTAGGTGCACATAGAAACAGCTACATTTGCAAACAAGCGATTAAATATGGTTTAATTCAGGTATCAGAATACTCCGTGTCTTTGGGAAGGCGCTTGCCATGCAATTATGCTGCTGTGCATTGCTGGAGAGGAGCTGCAAATGCTGGCTGGCAGAGGGCATGCTTGTGGGGGAAGGACGAGGAAGATCTCTGGCAAGGCTGGACAGCACCTTGTACACACATAGAATCCCTTTTCACCTGCATGTGAAAACGGGTGCAGATATATATCTCTGCCAGGATTAAGAGCCCAATCCTAGGTATTGGATCTACTCTGAAGTAAGTCTCGTTCTAGTCAATGGAGCTTACTCCCAGGAAAGTGCCTAGGATTGCAACCTAAGAGCCCAATCCTATGCATGTCTACTCAGAAGTCCACTTTAGTGACTTCCTTACTAAGGATGGCAGCCTGTCCAATCCTGTGCCTGTCTACTCTGCCTCTGTTTTGCTCCTGGAATGCCTCTGAAGGGGAGGGGCCCCTGCAAAAAGGTGCTGGAACTCCCCCCCCCCCCGCGTTCCATTAGAAAAAAGCCCTGCATATTCCTATCTTCTCTTTAGTAAAATGCCATCAGAAGTAATTCTACTTTAAATGAACTTCACTTTTCAACATGCAAAAGCTCCACAGATTTCATCAAAACCTCTTTTTTGCCAGTTTCCCCATGAAACTTTTCTTTTTCATGTGATTACACTTTCTGCACAGCTGGCCCCTTTCATCAGGTGGAAGAAGGTGGCTGACATTTGTCATGAAAAAGTCCAAAGTCCAAAACAGGAGCCGTTTTCCTGCACCTTGGGTAGAGGATTGCATTTGGACTGTGTTGCACTTGCCGCAGGGCAGAGGAAAGTGGGACCATTTCTGCACTTGGCTTGGTGTACTTCTAGCTGACTGGGCCAATTTGTCTGCAACCACTAGCCAATAAGTAAATTGGAACCCTCACTAGGCTTGATTGGCTGGCTAATTGAGTCACTGAGAAAAAAGCAGTGAATCAATGGCAAGGCCACCAGCTGGAACTGTGGACTGGACAAATGAGCTTGATGTGAGCTTGATTACTAGTCCCAAGCAGCTTGGATCCAAAGTCCCCTTCACCTGTTGGTTATTCACAACACACCATTTTTGGGGGATCATAATCTTTCAACATGCCCTCAAAGCACAGAATGTTTCTGCTTTGAATCGGACCTACTCAGCAACAGAACTGTTTTCAAGGTTGCAAAACCAAGGTACAGTGCCTCAGAATGTTGCATATTCAAAACAGTGGTTTTTCTCTACCGTTGTATCTACCTTTGTAGACTGGTCCCTGCCATTGGTTTGTTCCTGGAGCCTTCCATAACTTGCAGGGTAATTGAGGAGTGATCAGCCTACAATCAAAGTCACATTCTACATAGAATGTAGGCACGTTTGCAAGGCACGTTTGCTTATTCATGAGTAAATGCAAACATGTAGCTTAGTTTTGCTTTCCATAGGACTCAATACATTTGTCAGCTTTGAGGTATCTCCAAGGTCAGCTTGTCCTTCTCAGGTATTTTTTGGGAACTGTGTTCATTGGATTCCCGGTCCATTCTGATGTCACTGGATTCCTTTCGGCCTGCTCTTTCTAATGGACTAAGGCATGTTTGCCTATTCACTGAACGTGATATGGTTCAGTTTCACTTTCCATAGGGCTCCATGCACTTGCCTTCTCAGCTATCAGTTTTATCAGCCACCACCATGACCCACCAACAATCAGGTCACGACCCACCAAGTGGGTTGAAGTTTAAGAAACCCTGGTGTCATGGTTTTGGAGTTAGACCTGGTTCAAATACCCACTCAGCCACAAAGCTTCTCTGATGACCTTGGGCCAGTCACTCTCTTGCAGCCTCTCCTACCTCACAGGGTTGTTGAGAAGACAAAAGGAGGGGAGGAACCATGTACCATGAACATGAGCTTCTTGAAGGAAAGGCAGTATAGAAATGAGAAAAATAAATAGAAACAGTTTACAAATGGAAGTAGTTTCCACCTCCATATACTGTTCTTTTAAGGTTGTTCCTAGTGAGATGATCACAATTGTTATGGGGTTTTCATCTAAGGATGTGGTGACTCATCCTGGGAAGCTGGGAGTTGGGAAGAGTTTAATTGTTTGAAACCAGCTTAATGAAACCAACCTTTCTGTTATGTATGCAAGTTATGGAGGATTGAAATCCAAAGACTTATGGCTGGCCAATCGGGCGATGGATCAAAATCCTACCATCCGACTGGCCCTCTAGTTAATGTTTCAGTTGCACCAATCATGTCTGGCAGAGCCCTTTGGTATAAAAGCCAGAGGTGTCAGATTCATTGCCAGGTCCTGTTCTGAAGAGGGAATAAATGTATTGAGCTGTTATCTCTATTCCTTCCTTTATTCGCATGGATCCACTATATAACACTGGCGACAAGGATGGGATTTGATTCCTCCATGCTTAACAATGGAGCTGATTCGCTTAGAGCTGATTCATCACTGGGGAATTGTCGCCCCAGATGAAGAAAGAAGGAGCCTGCTGAGCTGCCATGATGACCACCCGAGGTCACATCGAGGAATTTGATCCAGCGTCCCCGGACCTATGGGACACGTTATGCAGAACGTCTTGAGTTCTTCCTTGAAGCCAACGCAGTCAAAGATGGTGGCCTAAAGTGGGCCACCTTGCTCAGCGTCTGTGGCTCTGCCACTTTTGAAATAGCCCAGAATCTCATGGCACCAGCAAAATTAAGGGCTACCAGTTATAAGAACATCATGGCCCTCCTGACGAATCACTTCTCATCCCAGCTGTCCCAATACATTGCATGCCGCCATGCCTTCTACAAGCGAGATCAGGCTGCCAGTGAGTCTGTTCCAGCTTACGTGTCCATGCTTCATCATCTTGCATGAAGATGTGAATTCCAAGACCTGGAAGAAATGCTTCTCAACCAGTTCATATGCAGCCTCTGGGATGAAAGGATTCATAGGAAGCTGACAAAGGAAGAGCTGACCTTTCAAGAGGCTGTCAAGGAGGCACTAGTGTTTGAAAAAGCAGAAGAAGCAGCAAGGGAGATTTGTGCCTCTCGCAGCCCAGCCACAACTCAAAAAACCAAGGCCATGAGGACACAGCCTCAGACCATTTGGAAGAAGGGGAGGTGCTATGAATTAATTGAGGTATGTTGAGATGCAATGATCGCCAGGAACCACAAGTAGCTAGCCCAGCCCAGCAAGGCTCCAAGCTGTGCCAGCTGTGGGGAACCGCATGAACGTCGGAGTTGCTGGTTCTGCAATGTGACTTGTCGGGCCTGCGGAAAGACTGGCCATATTGCCCATGTTTGTCGCAGTAAGCCTTCTCAGACTTGGAGCCAGAAAGTTCTTCATGGGTAGAGCTTTACACTATCCAGAGTGTCTGTTTGCCAACCAAGGAAAAGGTACATGTGACAGTAGAAATTCAAGGGTCTCCCTGCATAATGGAAGTGGACTCTGGATCAGCGCTCTCTATTATTTCTACAGAGACTTTTCAGTGCCTCGACCCTCGAGCCGATTGGACTTTTGCTTACAGATTTTCAGGGCAACCACATCCCCGTTCAGGGTCTGCACCTAAGTTTCAGGTTTGTTAGAAACACTTTGATGGATCTGGATCCTGGATCTTGTGGTCGTCAGTAACCAGTCCTGTCTCAAACAAGGTTGACTCTCCGCCGGACTGTGGGCCAGATGCACCACCGCCTGGCTGACTCAGCACCCACCACACCGATTCCAGTCCCTGGTAACCAGCATCAGGTCTTGCCACAGACTGGAGAGGCCATCACTCCTGATGTGTTACCACGGGAAACAGAGACCTCCCTGGACTTATCTGAGACACCTGATGTCAGTGCACCTATGAGGAATCCCTCTGCCATAGCTGTGTCAACCCCACAGTGGACTAAGGAACCAGAGGTCCCGATACCAAAGCCTTGCCGCACCTTGCGAATGCGGGTACAGCCCCGCCACTCTGAGGATAGATAGAGGATTTGTTTACCTTGAACTGTACTTTGGTGGGGAGGGGTATTATGCATCGAAATCCTGCATAACTGATTGGTTGGCCAATTGGGTGATGGATTGAAATCCTACCATCTGATTGGCCCTATAGTTAATGTTTCAATGGCACCAATCATGGGGAGTCTGGGCGGAGCTAAAGGGTATAAAAGCCAGGGGTGTTTGCCTTGTGTCAGATTCATTCAGATTCATTGCCAGGTCCTGTTCTGAAGATGGAATAAACCTATTGAGCTGTTATCTCTATGCCTTCCTTTATTCGCATGGACCCACTATATAACACTCTCCACTTGCTTCATGAAATCCTGCCTTCCACTCCTTGTAGGTATGGTGCTGGTGCTAAAGTCTGAGCTTCCAGTCAGGATTTCCCCCAGTTTGAATTTCAAGAATTCACTAGGCAGCCTCAGGCAAGCCACCCTGAGTCTCAGCTGCAGTACAGGGAATACTTGTCTTACTTGTTGTAAGGGTTACATCTGTACAATATACATGAAGCACCTTGCACATGGAAAAATGCTACACAAATTCAAATTCAAAATAATAAATAATAAACAATAACAAAAATAATAAAAACTGTCTTGTATTGAGGGAGACCTGTACTGTTGTCTCTGTAATGTTGATATTGCAGACCCTGCCATGTCTCTCCAGGGTCTAAGCCAGATATCTTGTCTATCTGTGATCATTTAATAGGGGAAGGGATACCAGAGATTTAACTCAAATGTGTTCTGCCACAGAGGTATGATGCCTCCCCATACTTGGCAAGAGTGAGATTTGTCTACATGCCCCCCCACCCCGGGACTGCTAGAGTCTCATTCCAGCACTTTGGACTGCTTGGCTATGATACCAACGGCCTAATACATTGTGCCCTCATTACAATACTTTGAAGGTTGAATTATATTTGGTTTAAGTGGCAGCCATCACAAGAGAGGTGATAAGCTCATCTTCACCAAGCTTGGCTCCCATTCTGGGTAATTGCTTGAGATAAGAGGCAATGATCTATACTAATGCTGCACATGATCACTGATCATGGCTGTTTCAGATTCAAGCGACTGCAATGATCGCCTAAATGACAGAACCACCTTTAAGGAGTGGTGAAGTGGAATGTCCCAATTAGAGTGTCCTCTGACAATGGATTCGGAATATGGTACAGAAAGTACTGGCACTTAAACAGCAAAATACACCCACCACCAACACCCTGAATTGTTACAATCCTGAATTGTTACACCCTGAATTGTTACAGTCAGGATAGACTTTCACCTCTATGAGACTTTATGTTTCCCTCTGACTGCCCCCTGGTGGTGGTGCTGAGGTTCAGGCACTGCCACTGCTGCTGGGGGTTCAGGGGTTGGCCTGGTTAGGTAAATTTTCTGATGGGTGTGAGATCTCAGCAAGTGCCCAATCTGACTGACCCTTTACTCTCAAGGAAGAGAGTAAAGGAGCAACTTCTCAGTGTGTGCCATGAGAGAGGTCAAGAACCCCTCAACAAAATAAGCCTCTACTGCACAGCATTGGCCAGCTCTACGTTCTTTGTCTGCTGGTATACAGGAAGTGACATCATTGCAAAGCAGGGGTGGCTTGCAGGTTGGGGGCCCATGCCCAGTCAACTGCTAAAGTAGTGAGGACCCACTGCTGCTGTGGGGACCCACAGCTGTCTGGTAAACCAGGGCCCTTTTGGGTGTTTATTAGGGAAGTATGAGAAGTAATAGCAGCAGCAAAGATTTCTTCACCCTGCTCCCACCAGTGCCATTCGCCAGTTCACATATGCCCTGATGCCACTGGAATTGCTAAATAGGGGAAAGAGCATGTTCCATTGCCGCTGCGTGCTCTCACGGTTTCTGGGTAAGCCCTTGGTTACCAACTGACCATTAGGCCCTTGGTTCCCAACTGACCTACCAAGAGGCAGTGGAGAGTTGTGGCTGTGGCAGACCCCCCCCTTCTTCCATGTTAGAAATCTTATTGCCACAGTTCCCTGCCAACATCAGGTAAGTCAACAGGGACCTAGATGACATAGTTGTCTTATGTGCTCTCTGAGATACAGGAAGCTGGACTAGATGGGCTCTTGACCTGATCCTGTAGGGCTTTTCTTCTTTTGAAATGGAGCAGGTTACAACAGTAGAGTAACTATAACTGTGCGAAGGAAGACTATGTCTGCCTGCTTCATGGGCACCAGGAATATTCTCACACACTTGCTCACATGTTTTCCAAACCATGGGGGAATGTGCTGTTGGAAGACCACCACACACCTTTGAGCGCAGGCTCCCCGCCAAAGGTGGAGCCACCAGTGCTCTTGCTTTTTTACATATTGTCTCACCAGCAAAATGCCATTCTTCCAGCCAGGGCATCTGAGAGGAATTTTATCAGGGGGTGCAATGGGGGCAGGTAGAACAGGGGGCAAAATAAAGCAGGGGGAGGGTGCTGACAGCCAGAATAGTCTTTGGAGCCCAGGTGTACCAGGCTTCAGATGCAGAGCCTACCCAACCATGTGGCATTGGCATTTAAATAAAGTATTATGAAAATATAGAAAATCCATTGCAGAAATTAGCATCATTGTATTTAGGCTCACACTAAGATGGAAAGTGTCCTGCGTGCACCAAAATGAACTTCTGCAGCAAATGTAGCCCCGCAGCTGAATCCCTGAGTGCCTAGCCACTTCTTCATAGTTATTGGATCCACAAGCTGAAGAGCTACCGCATCAGGCCAGTTTCCTCCCAGATTTGACACTGTGTTAAGGAAGGTCATTTGATACGAGAGTCGCCCAGAAAGTAAAGCACCACATTTTTTTCTCAGCCTACAGTAATGGTACAAATGCGAAATTTTAGATATACATTATTTGAATTTTCAGGAGTGCGCACACAAATTTTTGGTTTCTTCAGACAGATAGCGTAGCTGCAGCAGTGTTTCGAAATGGCGCCTGTAAGTGATGTACGTTACAAGCAGCGTGTCATCATTGAATTTCTCACTGCAGAGAAAGAAACTGTTGGGAACATTCACAAACATTTGTGTACAGTTTATAGAGAATCTGCAGTCGACAGAAGTACAGTTAGTCGCTGGGCACAGAGGGTGAGGCCATTAGAAGGCGGTTCGGCAGAGCTCCAAGATTTGCAGCATTCGGGGCGGCCATCCATGGCTGTCACACCTGACAAGACGCAGCTTGCTGATGTGCTCATTCGCGAGGACCGACGCATAACAACTAGGCAGTTGGCGCTGAAGCTGTCAATAAGCAAAGGAAGTGTGGATGCAATCATCCGTGCTCTTGATTACTCAAAAGTGTGTACACGATGGGTTCCGCGCTGTCTTACGGTGGACCACAAATCTCTCAGAAAAAAACATTTCTTCTGAGTTGCTGAAACATTTTGAAGATGAGGGGGAAGCGTTCTTGTCCAGGATTGTGACAGGTGATGAAACCTGGGTTCACCATTTTGAGCCCGAAACAAAACGACAGTCGATGGAATGGCGTCATCCTCAATCTCCAAAGAAGAAAAAATTCAAAGCAACTGCTTCCGCCGGTAAGGTCATGATCACTGTGTTTTGGGACTGTGAGTGCGTCATACTCATTGATGTGATGCCAAGAGGCAGCACCATTAATTCTGAAGCTTATGTGAAGACATTAACCAAACTCAAGAAGCGCTTCCAGCGACTTCGGCCCCATAACAACCCAGGTGAATGTTTGATTCAACATGATAACGCTCGGCCTCACACAAGTTTGAGGACTTCGGAACACATCACTAAACAGGGTTGGACTGTTTAGTCCACCCTACAGCCCTGACCTACACCCTACAGCCCTGACCTAGCTCCCTCAGACTTCCACTTGTTTGGGCCATTAAAGGATGCATTCGCGGAAGACATTTTGAGGATGACAAAGAGGTGATTCGCACAGCGCAGAAATGGTTTCGTGACCAGAACAAGGAGTGGTACCGACAGGGCATACATGCCCTTGTGTCTCGCTGGAGGAAGGCCATAGAACTGGATGGAGATTACATGGAAAAATAGGGAGTGTAGAAGAAACATCATTCTTTCTTGTGTGTAAGTTTCATTGTGTTCAATAAATAATTGTTGAAGAAAAAAAATGTGGTGCATTACTTTGTGGGCGACCCGTGTACATTCTGGGCCCAGTGAGTATGACTTGCAGCAGCAGTTGCCACTGCATGGCGAGGGTTGTGTCCCCAGCAACAAGTGCAGGCAGCAAATTCAAGCAAGTTAGGAAAACTTTCTGGGCCCCTTCCTTTGACTCCTGGGCCCCCTTTCTGACCCTGGTAAAGGGTACAAATACCCTTTACCCCCCCTCCCTTCTCCCTAGGTCCTGCTTCCAGCCCTCCTAAGCAACATTTCTTTTGTGAGGTCCTTTTAGACTATATCCCAGCTTCCTTGCTAATAATGTTCACTTCTCCAGAACAGCTATCACATTGATAGCTATCACATTGATCTCAGAATATGACCTGATTAGCCAGAAGATTCCATGTGGCTTGGAAAAAAAATCTATCCTCAAGAACACAATTCATGGTGTGTGTGGTGTATGCAGACACATGCGCAATAATATTTAAAGCAGCAATAATCAATATTTTCAATCAGAATGATTTGGGGAAAACATTTTGATCAGAAGATGGCGTATACATCTAAAAATAGATAAACAATCCTGTTCAGATGGGAAGAGGATCTGAGATTGGTGGGATATTGCAGAATACTGTGAAAAGATGATTATCCTGGAAAAGCTGTTATTCATATGCTGGGCAGTAAATTAATCTTTGAGTGAAATGAATTGTTTTTCTATAAATCAATGAATGAGATTCGGTGCTGCTGGTCCAAAGAGGCAAGCACAAGGATCAGGTTGTGCAGGTTACCTATTACCTACTTTCCCTCACCCCTTTTGTACTTAATGAAAAGGGACAAATGGTGAAGCTACAGGGACCTAAACGAAGGGCTTCAGATGAGAGTCAAGGGTAGCAGATTCCTTGAGAGATCAGACCTTTGGCTACTCTACTAGGGAAGTGACTCGCAGAGTGCTCCACCAGCACTCTGCCACCATGCACTCTTTGAGGGCAGGGCAGAAATGCAGAGAGCGGTCTTGTAGCACAACCAAGAGTCAGGTATCTAAAAGTAATTGCTATGGCACCCTAAAAACAAAGGGCTCTCCTCCTCCCATTAAAGGCTGTAGTGCTGCTTTCTTCAACATGTCCTTTTTCATTTTGTTTTAGTCTGCTGCCTGGTAGCATACATTTCCTTTTCTTCCTAGGGATCTGTGAGTATCACCAGCTGAGAATGTTTTCAAGGGTACTTGGAGGTGGAATTTGGAGCAGTGGAGAGATGTGGAAATGAAAGGCATCTTTTAATCTGTGATACAAGCCCTTGGTAAACAGCCTTGAGAGAGTTTACAACAAAGAGAGGACAGGCAGCAGTAGCACACCTGCTACTTGAAGCTCTCACCTGGATCTGTCATACAGACAAAATGTAATCTGATGAACTTGATATTGCTCCCTTTCTACTTACCCCAGGATTAAGATTGTAGGGCTTCCATAGGAGGAAAGAGAACCAAGTTCACCAAATAAGTCAAGTTCACATGCAACTAGGTACAGTACAAAGAGAATTAAAATGGGTAAGCTCTGCTCAGAGGTTCCTGACCAGACAATGTTATGAATAAAACCTTTTCATTTTTTAAAGAAAAGGTAAGGTGTTTGCATGTTCATTCATGCACCAGAAATCGTGGACATTGTAACTGAAGGTGCCCTCAAAACGACACCATGTAAGCAGTAAATATAACATACAATCACACAAATTTATTTTGCCTTGTGTGCGGTCAAATTGATGGCATGGTTAGATGCATCATTTTCCTCCTTTGTGTGCACACACATTTCCTACTCCATTTTCCTACTTGTGAGGTGTGTGTGTGTGTGTGTGTGGGAGGGGGGTTGTTATTTTAATCTAATTGCTTTGACCCCCCCTCCTATTATTGTTAAATTATCCCCACAATATAAAATAATTTTTGTTGCATTTTTTACCCTCATCTCTCCCTTCATTCCCACCACATCATTAAGCTGTGCCATTGGTCACTACAGAAGACTTTAGTACTGGGGATCCTGACCTGTGTGCCGCCCTGGGGCAAGCCTTCCAGTGTCACCCCCTCCAACTGGAAGTAACTGTGGTGATGTGATAACCTTCTACTCTGCTTTTTTTTTTTTTAATGAAAGGGAGGGTAGGAGGCAAGGAAAAGTTCTGAGAGCGGTCATGATCTCACCCACTCTCTGAACTTTCCCATGCCACTTCAGGGGGCTGCCCTCCTCCACCCTCCTTTTTTTGTTTTTTTTTTAAAGCAGAGGAGGAGGGTGATTGGCCAGGAAAAGCTCTGATGGTAGCTGTGATAGGATCCGGGGAGGGAGTGAATTGCAGCAGTGCCCCCCATGTGGCATCCTGGGGCATTTGTGCCCCTTGACTCCCCCTGGGTACGCCACTTATTCCTCTGTGTATGCATGTTCATGTGTGCTGAAAAGCACACCCAATAAGAAGAGACAGCAGCAGCACTTCACAAACACACACCAAGGCAGTGGTGCCCCTTCCACCAACTCTGGTTTTTCACAGCTGCAGCATGCTCACTCCAGCAATGGTCATTTCTGTTTGTGGAAGGAGCACACAAACATCAGGTCATGAGCATACACCGAATCACTTTTTAGATTTTAGATATGCTGCTGTATTGTTGGTATCCTACTGTTGCTGTTTTACGTGTCTTGGGGTCTTATCAGTTAACAGTTAATTGTTATTGTTTTTTATTGTAAGCTGCCTTGAGCACCCTAGGAAAGGCAGGATATAAATCCTTTAAACCGGAGGTTTTCAGGCTGGAGCCCTGAAGGCCCTGGCTTCTGTCCTCTTAAGGGGCAGTGGCAGCGAGGAGGCAGGGAGGATGCTCAGAGGGCTGCAGGGACTGGGATGCACTCACCAGTTCCTGCAGCAGCCTTCCCTGGGTGTGGGGAGCCCTGCGTGAGCGTCTGCAGTGCTCCCCAACCTGCAGAAAGTGGAGCGATTGTGCTCCACCTCCACAAAACCAGAAGTGGAACGCAATCGCTCCACTTTCACTTCTAACAGGAGTGCAGGGACTGGGATGCACTCACCAGTCCCTGCAGCAGCCATCCTGGGGTGTGTCTGGAGGGCTCCCCAGGTCGTCAGAAGTGAAAGTGGAATACTCGCACTCTACATCCGGTTTTGTGGAGGTGGAGCGTGAGCACTCCACTTTCACTTCTGCTGATCTGGGGAGCCCTGCAGACATCACGCAGAGCTCCCCGCACCCCAGGACAGTTGCTGCAGGGACTGGTGAGTGCACCCCAGTTCTGCAGCCCCCTGAGTGACGCAATTCTGGGGATCGTGTCACTGCCTTCTACACCCCCCCTGCCTTCTGCCCCTGCTACACCCCCCCTGCCCTCACAAGGACTTACTGCAGGTTTCAAACTCCCAGAGAGTTTGAAAACCGCAGCTTTAAACAAATAAAAACAAACTTGTCCTTAGTTAATTTTGGAGCATCCATAGCACTTTAGGGTCCATGGGCTCCCTAGCGGTCCAACCAGTTGACCTCCAAAGCCCCCAAATGCAGGCAATGGCTACTCATTGGAGCAAGTTGTGCTGTTGCTGCCTTGTGCTGCCTCTCTCCTCTCTCTTTTCCTGACTCAGAAAGGAAAAGGTGCAGTGTTGGAGGGCACATCCTTTTCAGTGCTGCTGAAATGCAGAGATTCACTCAGCACTCTCACTCAGCATTCACACAGCAATGAGTGTGCAAAAAATAGATTGCGTCTATTTCATTGAGTCAGTTAGGAAAACAGAGAGGCATGATCTTGGCGGGTGTCTCTTGGTGCTGAGAGATGCTCCAAGCCCATTCCATGGAGGTGGGGGTGACAGTATGTGTGCACGCAGAGCTGACACTAGAAGTATGCAGGCATGGGGCAACTCAACCCCATTATGGCCCCATTATGGGCCATACATTGGTCATGAAAATAAGGTAATGGTGGTGAACAGAGAGCAATGCAAGAGGAAAAAGTAAGAACAATTGTTGTCAGGCACTGAGCACATATTTTTCTGTCAGATAACTAAATTACAGGCAGACTTTTCTTATGGTAGAACAGGTTAGCAAGGAGGAATGAAGATTTCCCCAAGCTAATTGAATACAATTAACTAGACACAATCATTTTGTTTTTACCAGGATATCTTCTTTCTTGTTGCTCACATATCAGACAATCTGATTTATGTCCTTCTTGAGGATCAGGAAGTACAACCAAGATGATTGGTGGCTTGTAGGTCAGGGGAAGGGCAGCCCTGCCCAGTTATCTGGGAAGATCTCTTCAAAACAACAGCTTAACAACAACTGGTCAGGAGGATCAAATGAGTCAAGCTTCTTTCCCCTTCATTTTAAAAAGAATTCTTCATTGTCTCAAGGACATTTATCAGAATAAAGTGAATTCAAGTCATCATGGGGCAGAAGAGGAAACAAAACAGCTCTCCGGTAACATCCTTTCTTCCAATGGTTTCTCCGCATCAGTAGACATTATGGACCAAAGGTGTATACTGTCATGATGCAGTTCGCAGAATCCCAACCAGGTCTGAGGAGTCATCTGCAGTGGCACACACAGCATAAAAGTTTGCACTCAGTAACTCTTTTATCCTGCTGGGGTTTATCATTTCTCATTCTAACACATTCCTGGAATGACACAGTGGAAGGCACAAAGACCTTCCAGTTCAGGAACTTTTCAAGTGGTGCAGTAGATCAGTGGTTCCCAAACTGATCCCAAAGATCTCTAGATCAGTGGTTCCCAAACTGTGGGTCAGGATCCACTGGCGGGTCACAATCTAACTTTTGGTGGGTCACATAAGAGGGATGGAGAGATCAGATAACTAATTGCCTCAAGCCCTGAAGCTATTCAAAAATCAGATAGTTGCTAAATACGCTGCAAACAGCTCAACTCCTGCAGTTTGCAGGCATGTGCAAACTATTTATAGGGAAATATAAATATATTTATAGGGAAATAAATGTTTGATGGTCTTTTTTCTGCTTATTACTTGTAAATAAATAAAATATTTCTTTCTAGATCTTTTTTAAAAGTTTGGCAAACCTAGGTGGGTCCCAATAAATTGTTGTTTTAAAAAGTGGGTCCTGGTGCTAAAAGGTTTGGGAACCACTGCTCTAGATGTAGGGATGCTGCTGGACAATGACTTCTTTTCAGGCTAAACAGTCAAACAGACCTTTTGGTTATAGTTGCTAAAGGTAGTAAATAAAATCTAAGTATTAAAATCTGTATGGCACTGAGCCAAAAAATGATCCAGATTATCTCCAATTTATGTATTTCAACAAGAATGTTCATACATTCTGCAGTTCTTTTAGTATTTTTCAATGGAGCTGGCTCCATTGGTGACAAGGTTAAGTCTCCAGGTTTGAGAGTCTCCATCTACTATGCCTAGAAGTTCTGTAATATAGCACTAAAAAAAACACCTTCAAATATTTCACAAATGCAATAAAAGTAACTATTCCACTTGTGATTCGTGACAGGCTGGATAAACTTTGATGTTTGGCAATCCAGTGTCTATTAAAAATGGGACACAATTAGCCCTTATAGTAATACATGGGCCTAATTCCTTTAATACTTTTGTTTAGATTAACTGCAATTCCGGTGGGGCCCTTGCAGCCCCGCTCTGCCCCTCCCCCTCAGCACATGAGGCAAAGGTGGGAAAACACAGGCAGGCAATGGGCTGCCTTTTGGAACTGAGGGGTGTGGTGCAGCTGTTGCTGGGGCCGGCAGGCTGCCCAGCTTCAGTCTGCCACGATCTGGCAAGCTCCCTGCCAAGGCTCTTCCAAGCTGACACTCCAGCTTCAGAGAAAGAGGTGATGTGGAGCAGGGAGATTCACAGGTGCCCAGATGAGCAGCTGGATCATTGATTGGAATGAATATGGAATTGGATGAGAAGAGCCTTTCCTCATTCCTGCCACTGTACTGCAGAGGGCCTGTAGGGTGAGCAGGATTCTACGGCTAGATTTGGATAGCCTGACTCTGAACAATTTAGGCCTTTCCAGCACTGGCCTAGCTGTGCCAGTGGGGCATGTGCTGCACCCTGCAGTTGGGGGGCAGCTAGGGAGGTCTCCTCAAAGCAAGGGAATGTTCGTTCCCTTACCTCAGAGCTGGAAAGGGGGTGAGGAGTGCACCCTTAGTGTTTGAAGTTAGTCACTAGCACCTCTGATGGTGTCCAGAAATAAATCAGAGTTGGTCTAGGTAGGTATAAAGTGTAGTAACAGGTGCTACAAAACTAGCTCTTGCTAACAATCTGGTCACAGCAATGTGAACTAGCCCTGCAGGTGCAGGTGTCCCTTTTTGGTGTCCCTTTTTTCTGGCACTTTTCTGCCCCCTTCACTTCTCTATCATTGCTGGCAGTGTTTTCTTTGCCTCTTCCTGCCTTTTGGGCTTTTGCCCTTAACAAACTCCTCCTTTCTCTGTGCTCTTCATGGCAGCCATTTGCCAGTTGTCTCCTGGCAACTCCTCCTCAGGCCTGGGTGAGCTCACTCCCTCTGAGGCTTTTTATTTCACGCTGAGCTTCTGGCTCTTTTCTCCTCCAGCCTGGTGTGATCCAGCCTGATTACAGGCAGTGTAGACTTATGAGGAACTTTCCCATTCACCGTGCTTGTTTCTGTCTGCCCTGCTTCCCTCTCTCTTTTTGCAGCACAAGCATTCATAGTTGCAGAGACACACGTTGACCCCCCACCGCTTACCCTTAATATGTGAATTTATTGACATACAATTATAGAGTGATATTAAATGGCCAAAATTGGCATATGTATAAAAGGGAGAATTTAGAATTTACTGTTAGGTAAACTACATAGTGAACAAATGCGTGGATTCTTAAAGCTTATATACATATGAGGGAGGCCTGTGTATGCTGCTTGTGCTGCCCCAGTTGCTTCCTCTCCCCACCCAGCTTGTCTAACTGCAGTGGGCAGTGATATGTGCAGAACTTGGGCTCAGTTGACTGCTGTAAATTGGCCTGAGGGGACCGTAGCCTGTGCCTTTCATGAGCCAATAGACAGTCAGTCTGAGTTTGTCTGAGCCAATGAGCTCACTGTTGAAGAAGGTACCTTGTAACAAGCCCTTGAGAGTTGGAGGACCAAATGGAAAACTGCTGCAGGAGAGAAGGCTGCAGTACCACTGAAGGAAAGGTAGAGGCTGCTGTGTGCAGAGCCACTGAGGGGCTGCACCAGCACAGAGACTGAGAGACCAGCAGGGAAGAGCTGCTGAGAGGAGCTTCAAGCTGCAGGATGAGAGACCACCAGGGAAGAGCTGCAGAGAGGAGCTGGACCCTGAGCTCTGCGGGAGAGCTGAGAGAGCTGCTAGAAGGAGCCCTGTGAGAGAGAGCCTCTTGCTGCAGCTGAGAACCAGAGGGGAACTTCCATCAAGCCTCCAGCCCTTGGCCCTCCAACCTCAAGTCCTGCTGCCTCCTGCCTGCCTAGTGCCTGCCTGCCTCAGGTTCTCTCTCAATTGGGGGCATTTGAAATAAGGTCTTTCCATTTGTTTGGTTCAGGTTCCATTCTTCCTAATAAAAAGCCTTAAACTTAGCTTGGTGTCAGTGGTCTCTTTCGATCCTGCATAACACCAGGGAGTGATCAGTGAATAAAAGACTTCCTGGTTAGATGATATGATATCAAGGGAATAAGGTTAAGGACGCTTAACCTTAAGCGGTTAAGGACGCTACCTGTCTCTGCAAAGAGGATAAACAGGCCTGCTCATTGGAGTGAGGCCACCTCTTAACTTTTGCAAGGTAAAGCAAATCAAAATCAGGAAAATCAGATCATGAGGGTTGCACAACCCCTTTCAGACCCTCGTTGTATATTATTCCTTGCTTTTTATTTATGGGGAGAGCCCTGCCTGGGAAGAAAAATTAGGATATATTTGAATATTGGAGCCAGAGAGCTGGGGGGGGGGTGGCTATGAGGATGGGCTGGATCTTAAAGATCCAGGTTCAGCCCCTGCTTGGCCATGATACTTTCTGGGTGACTTTGGCAAGTCATTATCCCTCCGTCTAACCTAACTCACAGTGTTACTGTAGGGGAACCATGTACATTTCCCTGAGCTCTTTCAAGTAAAGGTGGTATAGCATCTGTTAAAGAGATTTTCCCTCCCTCCCTCCCACAGCATTCCAGTGCTGATGCAGCCATGCCAATAAGACACCCACTGCATCCTGCAGTGGGGATGCAGTCATGGAGGCCTCCTCCAGATAGGGGAACATTTGTTCCCTTTCCTCAGGGCTGCATTGCTGGAGAGTTGGATAGGACTGGGACCTAAGTGGTCCCTGGGAAAGGCATATGAGGGTGGTTTGTTTGCCACTCCTTGGGCCCAGAATAGTGTCAGTGCTATCATAGGCTGCATATGTCTTTATACAGCACTCTAAAATGTTTTTTAAACTTAGTCACAGGACTCCTAGATTAGAACCCTTATCAGAAATGCTGCAGGTGACTCCTTAATCATCAATGAAGATTTTTTACACACATGATTGGGGACATGCCATTTAATTTACAGTGTTATTTTTTAATTTAATAATAATAATAATAAAATAATAACAATAATAATAATAGCAGCAGCTTACTTACTGCACACCAGGCTTGCTTGACATTACTCAGACCATTACATGGAGGATCAGGTCTCATAGACTCCTTTATTTGGTCCTCCTTACTATGGCAAAACATATGTTCCTGAGCAGCAAGATTATATATGTATAGGTCACATTCTCTGTATTTTGCATCAGAATGCTCTCATTCCTTCACTATTAGCCCATAAGTTTAGGTCACTCTTAGCTCTGGCCACTCATGTTCAAATTGCATTTATGCTCTGGCCACTCATGTTCAATTGCATTCATCCCCATATTATATGGGCTATGCCAGCAAGTAGATTAGGCCTTCATGGGCCCATAATTGCCGGGCAGTAGTTGATGACAGTTCAGCACCCTATCTGAGGCTATATTTGGCACATAGTTGCCTGGCAATAGCTGGCAAACATTTAGCACCCTATATAGGAATTCCTTTGTAGGTTAAATATTACTTTATTGGCCCATGTTTTCATTGCAGTAGACAGCAAGCATTCAGCACAGTATATGGGACTACATTAACAAGTAAAATAACTGGCCCATAGTTGCCTGGCAGTAGCCAGTGAGTATTTAGAACCCTATCTGGGGTTCTAAATTGCAGGTGAATTTGCCCATGTTTGTCTGGCAGTAGCTGGTTTGGGGCTATTTGGGCAGTAGCCTATTTGGGGCTACATTTACAAGGGAAGTAGTCCCTTTAGTGGCTCATGGTTGCCTGGCTCATGGGCATTCGGCACCCTATATGGGTCTACATTTGTAAATGAAGAAGGCCTTTATTGGTCCATGGTTGCATGGCAGTAGCCAGCAAGCTTTCAGCACTCTATATGGGACTATGTTTGCAAGTGAAGTACGCTTTACTGGCCCACAGTTGTCTGGCAATAGCCAGCAAGTATTCAGCACCCTATATGGGATTACATTTGTAAGTGAAGTAGGCATTAACTAGCATATAGTTGCCCGGCAGTAGCTGGCAACCCTATATGGGACTAAGTTTGCAAGTGAAAATGGTTTTTATTGGCCAATGTTTGCTAGAGGCCATTCAGTACACTATATGGGGCAAAATTTGCAAGTAAAATAAGTCTTCATTGGTCCATGTTTGCCTGGTGGTAGCCAGAGAGTTTCATTTCCCTTAATGGGGCTACACTTACAAGTGATGTCAATGTTGTCAGGAAGTAATTGGCGGGCATTTAGCACTCTTTATAGGAATAGGATTTTGTGAGTGGAAGAGAACTTCATTGGCCCCATGGCAGTGGCTGGCAGGCATTCAGCACTCTGCATGGGACTACATTTGCAAGTGAAGTAGGCCTTCATTGACCAGTGTTTGCCTGCAATCAGTGTCTGCAACCAGTGTTGCAGTGGCTGGTTGGTATTCAGCACCCTATATGGGTGGGCTGCATTCATTCAGAGTTGGGGCAGCATCTGTTGCAGCAGTCTTTGGTCTTTCACCAGTGGATATTCAACGCATCGGCCAGTGGAGGTTGGTCTTATAAGTCTACCTAAGTAAGACTTAGGCCAATAGGCTATGTGCTGGCCTGGCCTGTGGATGAATGGTACTAGATGCCACTAAGTGACTGTTTGGGTACCCAGTGTGATGGGTGTCCCATGGTGGGTAAGTACAAAGTCAATAGGCTAATATTGGCCTGGCCTGCATGGATGAATGGTACCTGCTGTGATAGGTGCCACTGAGTGAGTGTTTGGGTGCCCAGTGTGATGGGTGTCCCATGGTGGGTAAGTACAAGGTCAATAGGCTAATATTGGCTTGGAATGGTACCTGGCATGATAGGTGCCACTGAGTATTTGGGTGCCCGGTGTAGCCATGTAGGGTAAGTACAAGGCCAATTGGCTAGTGTTGACCTGGCCTGTGTGGATGAACAGTACCTGGTGTGATAGGTACCACTGAGTGTTGGGGTTCCTGGTGTGATGGATGGGAATACATGGGAATGTAGGGTCAAGGTCAGTAGGCTAGTGTTGGCTGGTTCTAGTAGGCTAGAACCTTGGCTGGTTCAAGCAAAGGCTTACGAGGTTTTCCGGTGTGGGTCTGTGCTGGCCCTTTGCTGGCTGTGATAGGATAAATCAGTCCTCGATTGAGTGACACCTCGAGCCAGGACGTGATGCCCTATTGGGGTCAGGGGGAGGTAGATGGCCAGCGATATTTCCCCCAAGCTATTAGATGCCAGCACGCTGGGGGACTTTAGATAAATTTTTCCCTGCTGCAGTGTGTTGTTTATTAATAAAGTTTAAATCATTCCAAGCCTGTGTCTCGTGTGCTTCTTTGGTGTGCTAAATGGCTTCCTCTTCATCCCCCCCCCCGTATCATAGTATGTTGCTGCATGAAACAGGGACGTATGAGCAAGTTGCTGAGGGAAGGATCTACTAACGCTGCAATTTGTTGGTTGCAACATGGGAGTGAAAATTCAATCTCCTCTAGAAATGAAGCCTTTCCAGTTACCTCTCTGGGAAGAGAAAAACAAGGAGCAGAACCAACAGTGTTTTCTTATCTTTATTAGAAAGAGACCTATCCAATATAGCAGTCTCTCTCTGCGTTACTTTACAACATTTTCAAAACTCAGAATACTGTACAGCAGACACAAAAAATTTCAGGGTGGAGAAAGTGAGAGGGAAACAATACAAACCGGCATATTTAATTAAACAAGGTCATATGAAACAACAAGCAAAGTGAAATGTAGCAATATTTTTTAATTACAGTACAAACAATATAAATAAGGTTTCATTGAGTCATTGTAAAACAACATTTGCTGAATGAGGTAATAAAAAAACGCAAAAAATTATTTAATTTCCACACTGCTGTGTCATCATTTGTACATTATTTACAGAAACAAGTCAGCCGTTGGCTAGGTATTTGCTGCCTCAACCACTGGAATTCACCAGCTCCCTTCCTCCCATGCCACTAAAAATTACACAACTGATATCAGTAAATGAAATGTAGGGATTTAGGTAGTCAGGACCCAACAACATTTGATGCACCACAAATCTGAACAAATTTACCTTCTATAAAAAGAATCCAGTAACCCATGCTAGCAGATCATACATTAGTCCTAGTTTCAATGAGTTAGTAACCAATCTCGGTTTGGCTCAAAAAACATCAATTCATGATTGATGCCAATGCTAAGACTGGAACCTACAAGATTGAAAGTGTGTGCTTATGATCCAAAGACTTATGCAGCCTTATGACAGTGTTGTTCAAGCCTGTCAGTCTTTCACGTATATGAAGAGACAAACAAAACAGGAAGTTTCAAGTAGGGAATCAGAACGCTTTTAAAATCATTCATTCATTCCAAATTTCTAACCCAACTTTTCTCATCAAATTAAGGCAAACCCAGTGAAACAAAACAAAAATATGGACAGACTGCCAACCAGGGACCTTTGCAGATTTATAGAGAAGAAAAGCAGAAGCTCTCAAAAGAAGGTGACAGAGTTCTAATGGACAGAGCTGGTCCACTAGTGAACCACCACTAATGAACTAGTGGTGAGGCAATGGTAGGGACCGCCCGACACCTGTCAGCTGACTCCACCAACCACCTCAACACATCCTCATCCTGGTGGGGGCCTTACCTGGTGTGCCAGCTGCAGTCACTTCTCCTTTTCTAAAGGTTGGAACGGAACAAAAGGAAGTGTGAGGGGCAGGAGGCTGGTGGTGGGAGGCTATGATGTGGGAAGGCTACTGGGGTGGGGTGGTTATTTGCTGAATCATCTCAGGTGCTGGAGTGGGGGAAGAAGGCCCAGAGGCATTTAATGGTTCCCCCCAAAGGAGCAGAAACTAGAAATCTTTGAGAGGCAAGATATTGAACATAAGGAAGGAAGCCAAGACTGGAAGAATATGGACAGTTCAGGCAGTTAGAGAAATGGGAAGAGTGTGTGTGTGTGTGTGTGTGTGTGTGTGTGTGTGTGTGTGTGTGTGTGTGTTGCAATATAGCACATGAATTTCTCAGAAGGTGCTTGGAAAACAAATAATCACCCTTCCCTCCCTGTGGTTGGGATCTTTGCTTTGGAACATAGGACAGCAGAGTCTGACTTAGCTATTTATTATTCTGTAATCTATGACCTGTTTCTAAGGATCCAACAAAGGTCAGACAATGTCTCATCAACCTGCTTTCTCACAGGTCCTGTTTGACTACAAAGAACTGGCAATGTTATTTTGTCAATCTTTAGTGGCTCCTCCCCCTCATATTAAAAACAGATGACAAAAAAGGCAAGCCTTAATTCAAAAAGGAGCACAAAGACTTCAGTTACCAATTATCGTGTGCCCTAACCAGGTTAATTACAGGTTAATAGTTACAGGTGCCCTAATTACAGGTTAACAGTTTTAACCATTCCAACATAAAATATAATTTCACAAATGAAAAAAAAAACAGGACTAGGTAGGGGATGTTTTAGGAGAAATATTGCCTTCACCACCACTGTCAATTTTTTTAGTTTCCTGCTCAGATTGTATTCAGCAATGCTATATATAAATTCTATACAAGTGGCAGCAAAACCTGAAACATTCAAAAATGTGTGACTATTCCCTTGCCATTCCCAGAGTACCTGGCTGAATGGTCCAAAACATCTGTCTGGTCAGGTCCCTGTTCATCTTGTACTTCTGATATCTTCCACCTTCCTGGACTAAAATTCCAGGCATTGATTGACACCATAAAGTCACTGTTATCACTGGCTAGCTATGCCATACTCACATGTAGCACAACTGGAGCCTTGTTAGTCATGAAGACGAATATATTCTATATATAAAACGTGAGAAGCATGCCCTCATACTTGCCCTGGGTGCTCCGAGCTCCCACTCGCTTCCTTTAGGGCCAAATCAGATTTCATGCAGAAGACTTGGGAGTGTCTCCTGAATGTTTGAAATTGTTGATATTAATGAGGCATGAGTTTCCAAATCTGAGGCAGTGGAAAGGTTTTCTTTTTCTAACCCTTACTGATCATTTGCCCACTAAAATATGATCCCCAGGCAATTTTTCATTGGTAAATGAAGAGATTCTAGGCCCAAGTTTATTTTCTGCTGCTTGGAAAAAAGCACCTGGGGAGAGTGCATTTTTATTTTAAATTTAAAACAGCCTATGTGAGGAAAGAATTCAGCACCCCTCTGTATCACAGCTTCAATCAAATTCTGAACAGAGCTAGTGACAACAAAACCGACTGAGAGAGACTCTTCATGTCTCATGCATTGCATCTGGCTTGCTCTTTGTTCACCTGTTCCTAAAGAAGGAATTCCTTATACTCAGCTGATACTGAAATAAGTACTGCACTGTCTACATCTTGTTCTTGCTAAATTCATGTAGCACTGACATTTGCATGAAACTAATCCATCTATCCTTGTAAAGACCTTCTTTACGTATTTTCACATTTGGGCATATAAGTAGGCACACAGAAGTTCACGTGTACTATGGAAGACACCGTTCTATGGAAACCTGGCTTCTTCTGTAGAATTGCAAGTGAAAATGGTTTTTATTGGCCAATGTTTGCTAGAGGCCATTCAGTACACTATATGGGGCAAAATTTGCAAGTAAAATAAGTCTTCATTGGTCCATATATATATAACCACATATTATGAACTGCACCCACCTGCGCAAAAACAACAGAGTGCTATGGTACCCTACAGATAATCTACAACATTGTGGCAGAAGCTTCTGTGAGTCCACCTGTGTCTTACTCTCCAAGTACGTATATTCTACTCAATATTCCAATGGTTTTCCAACTGCTTTTGTAGGCACCTCCAGGGTGAAGAAATAAACTTACCTTTCTTCAGTTACAGAGTTTACATATTTAGGCCTGGTCACCTTTTCAAGTCTTGGGGCTGCTACAAACATACACTTTACCTACTTTATATTTTAAAGATGCAAGAATTGAAGGAAAGGCAGACACTTTCTTGCATACATATTTTATAATGTTTCACAGAGAGCCAGACTTTAAGAGTGATATACTGGACATTATGAAGAAGAATCTTTTTGGATGGGCTTTCCTCCTCCCTAACACCTTTAAGATCCAAGTAAAGAAAGAAGATGCAGACAACAATCCTGCAGCTGAAACTTATATTACGCCAAAGAAGAAGCCAAACAGGAAGAATGCAAGGTGCTGCCAATACAGACCAGAATTTCATGCCCCTGATGGTTGCACTCAAACCATTTAACCACCTGGAGGATCAGATTCTTGAACTGGTACAGCCCCTCTGAGTTTCAAAGACTGGGGCCGGGGTGGAGCAGCTGTTGTGATCCTTTGACCCAGAAAAAGGGGGATGATGTGTTACCAGAGGAGGGAGCTGTAGCAACACCCTGCCAGCTTTCTGTAAACACACACACTTAAACATACCCACAAGATTCCTTTGGAAAAGCAGTGAAAATTAGTTCTGAATCCTTTTCTTGCAGCACAACCAGATGTTGTGTAGAAGGGATGCATATGAATTAATGTTGCACTGCCAACACTCTGTTGCCAAACGCTGAATACAGATCAGAGCCCAAGTTTTCTGAATTAGTGATTTTTATGGAAGGAAAACCAATCTTCTGCCTTCAAAAATATCTACCTGCTCACAAAATGGAACATTACAGAGATCAGAACTCATCCATGTATTGCTGTCATCCGATGAAAGAGATTCAAAGAACTGAGAATGGTTCTTTGTTTTGGGTGTACCATGTGCAGAATTGGCTTCTGCAGCTGACTGAGCAACTCTTCCGAAGCTTTCAAACAGATGTTTGGGTAACTCTAAATTAGTCTGCAAAATCTCCTCCAGGTCCCCTTAAGTTGGGAGGGTCCAGAATCCCTATGACAACAAACCTAAACTAGAATGGAACTGATAACTGCACACTGACATATATGTTCCAGGTCAAGAATTCTTTCCCCAATGAAAGTACTTCAACTGCTCTCCTAGAGCCGATATCAAAAGCATTAACCACAATGATCACAGACTCGCCATTTATTAAGCTTTATTAAAAGTTTCACATAGAGTGTTATGCATTAGTAAAAGATTTGTAATTTAAAAAGTAATTATTTTACAACATTGTACTGTATATGACAAATACTCTTTTAAACTACAAATCTTATGATTTATACAAAGATGAAATGGAAGACTGCAAAATAATTTAGACATCCTGAACTATCAAAACACAGGGCAGATTACCTCCCCCCATCCTCTCTCTGTTGAGGAAAAAAAAAGTAAGGAGGTAAATACACTTCATAATAAATATGGCAAGTGGAATTACAATTGCTTTGTTCACAAAAACACTAATGGCCACATGTTTGGTTCTTGATATGTGCATACTTAAGTAACTAAAAGTGAACAAATACAGATTCATGAGACAGTAATTATGAAACTCACTAGCAAAATCTGTGGTTAACATGTGCTTAACATTTATTAGACACATAGTTCATTTTCCTAATGGACTAAGGGTCTAATTAGCTACAAAAGAACTGAAGTAGACTTCAGAACTCATGCTACATTATGCTACTGAGCATTTGAAGGGAGCATATCTTATATAAGGAAAGGAATCCCAGGTCTTTTGAAGATCTGTTCCCACCATTCCATGACACAGTCTTTACCAGCAGTCCAATCCTTAGCTCAGTTAGAGTGCCACAGCAACATGCCTTATTAGACACATCTAAACAAAAAGGAGCTTAAACTGCTTCCTAAATGGCAGTGTATGTCAAAGTCTACAAGATAAAATATGGAATCATGACCCAACATGTAAATATGGCACGGACACAAGCATAATGGATTTCTGTTCGTCAAGGAACAACACTTAAGTCCTGGCCCTTGAATTTCAATGGTCCTAACATCTCCTGGTATTTGAATTTACAACAAAAATATGTTCTTTGATATCTAGCAGTCTTTGGAAAGTGCAATGCTAACCCCTCTATAATGCCAACTGGTTGCATTTGGAGGCATCAGTAGCCAGGCAAGAAATGTGAAAGCCAGTTTTCCAGCTTCCATTTATCATCTATAAAAACGGTTTTTTTCCTGCCTGCGCTGTGTACACTTGCCTATTGCTGCAGGTGAAATTGCAAGATGTGTGTAGAGCTCCAGACTTCACAGAGGAAATTTGACACAATGTTGCCCTAAGCATGTGGTAAAGAGGAAGCTAGATGACTGCTTGGCTTACCTGTTGACTGAGAATCTCAAGTTCCAAGATGGATGTAGGGTGTAACTGAAATGATTATTTTAATTTTATGAATTCAATCATGTAATGCATGACTATGACTGGTAGTTGGCTCCTTTAGCTCAGTGTTCTGTCCTGCTTGGCATGTAGATTATTTCCTATGTTACTACTGATGCAGTTTGGATTGTCTTGTCTGTTCCACAGCATGTGTGGATGGTACTGTTTGATGCCAGGGAACTACCTAAAATAGCTTTATACTTCAGATAAAGAGGATTGTTTCTCTAGGCCCCGTTCATGTCACAAAAGGTTTCATCTTAGGTGGTAGCAACCCAATCTGCATAGCTCAACAGCAGCTAACAACTATAAAGGGCAACTGTTCTTCATTGAATGAACAAACATTAGGGCAGATGTTCGTAAACTGTGGGTCAGGACCCACTAGTGGGTTGCAAATCGATTTTTGGTGGATAGCAAAAAGTTCTTGAAATTAAACAAACAAACAAACTTTGAAGCACTCTTACCTGCAGGAACGTTAGCTGGAATGCTAACAGCGTGGCACAAAGTAATCTCCATACCCCCAAATTAAAATGTCACATTTTCCAATTTTCTTTAGTAAGTAGTATGCCATAGATCATTTGTGAACCCAGGTTTTTTTTTTTTTTGGTCTAGTGGTGGTTTGCAATAGATGTTGGCATCCTTCAGTCTCGGAAGACTATGGTGTCACGCTCTGAATGGTGGTTCTGGAATAGTATCCTCTCCAGTGTGCGAAGCCTGGGTAAAGTAGGTATGGAGGACAGGCTGTTACCCATGCAGCAAATCCCCCCTCTCCACGTCGCTGAAATGGTCCAATGGAAAGGCAGAGGCCAATACGGTTGGTTCCAGTGGCGTCACAGGAGTTGCCAGAACGTGACTGTGTTCAGCCATGAACTGCCTCAGGGTTTCCGGCTCCGAATTTTGCCTCGAGGTGAACTCCTGAAGCCTTTTCCATAACTGGATGTAGCCACAAGGCAGCAGAGGTTTGGGATCAGAGGTTTGCAATAGATGGTCATTTTAAAAAGTGGGTCTTGGTGCTAAAACGTTCAGGAAGCACTGCTTTAGGACCCGAAATGATGATGTTTTGGCCTGCTTTTTTGGCAGGAGGGCCACATCATCTCTCTGAAACTGTGCCGGTGGGCGGGGAAAAAAAGAATTAATTTACATTTAAAATTTGAATAAATTTACATAAGTTTACATAAATGAATATATTAAAGATGAACTTATATGAATGAACGAAGGTCTTGCAATAGCTCAAGGCTGGCCTTTCCTTTGCTACTGCTATTGCATCACAGATGTGAAACAGCAAGCAGTGGGGGAAGCTCACGCGAGAGGTCAAACAGTCACCCTCACACTGAGAGCAGGCCGCATGTGGCCCCAGGGCACCCCTGCTTTAGGGGATAAGCTAACTTAACAACCCAAGATTCACAAGATCTACCAGTTCATTGTGTGCAGCAGCCTCTCTGCCATTCTGTGGACTTCTGTTGGCATGAGGCCTAGAAGGACCCTGGTTGGCAGAGAAGTAAGTTCAGGGGCTGGGACAGAGATGGATCTTGGTGGCTCTGGTACATGCCAAATCCTATACCCCACTCCTGGCCCAGACAGAGTTCCAGAAGTCTCCTTGAGAGCTACGCCAACAAATTAGCTGGTGTAGCTTTGGAAAGTCTCATTGTGGAGCAGGGAGCAGTGGGAGAGGCAAGTAAACATTTTCATGACTTACCTCTCCTGGCCTGCCTGGTCCCCATCTAGCCCACAGTATGCACTGGAGATTGGGTAGGAGGTCTGGGCAGGAGGTCTGGTCTAGAGCCTCTGTTTGCCTGAAGATAACATCCGAAGGTTGCCAGTTCAAGTCTCACTGTGAATGGTGAGATCTTGAAGCAGCTGACAAGCTGAGCTGAGTTATTCCACCTGTAAGCGTCTTGGCCGCCCTTCAAGTGAGAGATGAAGGAGCTGCTTGTCAGCCTGCGTGGGAGGAAACTGGAGGCCAGAATGTGATACCAGATCAGCAAAGATCCATCTGAAATGTTGTGGTTCTTGAAAGATAGAACCTTTCTTCTACGGGGATTTAGAACAGCCTGCCTATGTAAACCGCCTTGAATTAAAGTCTGAGGAGAAATCTGACGACCAAAAAAGGTCAATATAAATACCTGTATTATTATTATTATTATTATTATTATTATTATTATTATTATTATTATTATTATTGGATCAGCAGTGCTGCACCATGTGATTTGGTCAAGGATAGGATTGGGCAATAAGTAGAAGGTTCAGGATATCCACCACAGGTTCTTTTTCAAGAAATAAGAAAGAGTTAACCTTCCAGATTGTCCCTATTGTGATTACTAATTGACAGGATTTGAATTACTTTTGAATTTGCACATATACTCCCAGGACCCAGCAAACAAGCTATGTTTCACAAAACAAGAAAGTATTGCTAACAACGGGAAAGTAATAGATGAATGAGAGTTAAGAAAGAGATATATAGTAATCAATGACTGCTAGTCTGGAAATAAATATCTGCTCTCTTATGTTCCTCTGAGCTCAGGAGCCATTTCAAAAACAAACAAACAAACAAACAAAAAACAACTCCATCAAGTGCTTTGTGTCAATTACTTTCCATTTCCAGGTGCAGGTCCGCAGCTTGGGGACCTGGACTCACAGCTGCTCCTGGATTCCCAGGGAGGCCTTTGCTCAGCTTTGGCTGGTGCGCCAGCTGCGGCTGTACTTGGATTGTGCAGACCTGGCCACGGTGATCCATGCCACGTTGACATCGAGGTTAGATTATTTTAATGCGCTCTATGTGGGGCTGCCCTTGAAGACGGTTCAGAAACTGCAACTAGTGCAGAATGCAGCGGCCCATGTAGTTACTGGAGTAGGCGGTTTGACTCTGTCAGTCTGCTTCTCCAGCGGCTGCACTGGCTGCCCATTCGTTTCTGGGCCCAATTCAAGGTGCTGGTTTTGATCTTCAGGCCAGGGTATCTTAGAGACCGCTTACTTCCGTACAATCCGGCCTGACCCCTTAGGTAATCAGAGAAGGCCTTTTTACAAGTGCCGCAGCCTAGGGAGGTACATGGGGCAGCGGCAAGAAATAGGGCCTTCTCAGTAGTGGCACCAACGCTATGGAATTCCCTTCCCCTTGGCTTAAGAACTGCTCCCTCTCTTGAAACTTTTCGGCGAGGCCTGAAGACCCTTCTTTTTAGACAAACCTTCTGAGTTCCTGGCCTTTTTAACATCTCTTAACATCTCTTAATATTTTTTAACATCTGTTTACAGGCCTGATCCTTTTTAAATTTGCTGCGCTATGCATTTATCTGACTAGTTTTTATCTGACTACAGTTTTTACAATAAGTTGCAATAAGTTATTTTTTATCTGTTTTAAATTATGTTTTTAATGTGTTTTAACCTTGTTTTGTAAGCCGCCTTGAGTCCCTTCGGGGAGAAAGGCGGGATAAAAATAAAGTATAATAATATTAATAATAATAATAATAATAATAAGCCCTTCCTGCTGGTGGGCTCTGAGCCTAGAGCCTGTGCTGTCACACTGTGCTTTATGGCACATTTGTGACACTCTGCCTGCACAAATGAGGGTTAGGATTGTGCTGTAAATCTCCAAAACTAACAAATTATTTGTTTTACAGTGGAAATACATAAATATTGTGTTGACATTTCTTTTAGAACAGGGCGCTGTTGTCCTTACTTTCAACAGTCTTTAGTGTTTCATGCTACAACAGCTCAAAGTGATCATTAAAAGGTGAATATCTTACTTCCGGTTAGGGAGGCATGGTGGGCTGACGGCTGCTGGAAGCTCTGCTTATCAGCAGATACGTCTATGGATTTAATTTAAACACCCCTGGATTGAAAAGGGTTTTGGCGTGAGATTAACCATAATTAACTCCAGAACGTTCCTGTTTTGTCTTCCTGGGGCGAAGGCTCTGGGTGTAAAACAGTTTCAGAGCGAAGGAGTTGGAGACTATCGAGCTCAGCCACGGACGTAAATGTAAGCCTGACCCCCCTTCCTACAGCTTTATTTTTCTGGGGCACGTAGAGGAGAACAGAGTTGGGAAAGAGCAAGAAATATTTGGACTTGAAAGATAAAGAAGGACCAACATTAACAAGATAAGAAGTATTAAAGGACTAAGAATTAAATGCCCAGTCAGGTGGATTTCAAGCTGGGATCGAGACTGTCGAGAAGAGAAGAATTTTTATAAAACCCTTTTGGAGTTTATTACTTTGGAGTTTTTTTTTTCTTATAAAACTCTACTGTGTGTGGGACAGAAGAAAGACAGTCTCGTTTTTTGTTGTGTTGAAAAAGTTTTTTTTCTCCTCTCCCTGAGCATATCAGTTGTGTTTACCATCTCTTCTGGGAAGTGAGAAGTTTGTTATGGTTACAATACTTGGTTTAAGTTACCAACATTAATAATAGAATTAAACTAAAAGGCTGCTTGTTGAGCTTTTTGCATAAAGGAGTATACAGATATCTGGTGGCAAATTACTTGTGAAGTGTTACAGATTGGAACACCTGTGGAAATTTAAGATCATTACCTGAGGATTGTGAAAGACTGAGATTTTTAAAGGGAAAATGTCCACCAGGAGACGTAATACGTTGGAACAGATACATAAAGAGAAATCCCCACCAAGATCATCAGGGAAAGAGTTGAATCTGGAAGCTATTCAAGACTTACTAATGAAGATGGAAAATCGTTTGCAGAAAAAAATAGAAGGGATGGATGGGAGATTCGAAACATTACATCAAAAAAATGCAGGAGATGAATTTACAGATGCAAACAAACATGTCACTTTGGGATAAAATGTGGGAAGAAACAGAGATAAAGATAAAAGGGATAAATGATATAATGAAAGTTCATGAGACAAAATTTGAGGATTTAGAAGTTAGAGATGATAGGAATCAGGATATGTTGGCATCGATGGAACAGGCGCAAAAAGAAAATATTTTAAGATTCAGAGCTATACCAGAACAGGAAGGAGAGGAGATAAGAGCCAGGATGAGAGAAATCTTGGCAATTTGCTTGAAAAGTGATCCTAATGAGATAGAGTTGGAGATAGATAGAGTCTACAGAGTAAATACAAGGATTGCAAGGTTGAGAAGGCTTCCAAGAGATATATTAGTGCATTTCATAAGAAAAAGGATAAGAGATAGGGTTTTACAGCAACATGCAAAGATGAAGCTTACAGTAGAAGGAGTACAGATTATTGTGATGAAGGAGGTTCCACTTAGAATTCTAAAGAAAAGGAAAGAATATGGCTTTCTGGTAGATGTTTTGAAACAGAAGAAAATTATCTTTAGATGGTATGAATTGGAAGGAGTTATCTTTAGATTTCAGAGTAGAATGTATAGAATAGATACAGTTCAGAAAGCTAAAGATTTTATGAAGGAATTTGAAGGAGGAGGAGAAAGAAGAGAACAGGAAAATCTAAAGGATATGCAACAAACCCAAACAGACTTTCAAATAATTAGTTCAGAAGATTAGTTATGGAGTATAAGTTTTTATCTTGGAACATTAATGGAGCTAATGCTCCAAATAAGAGGGGAAAAATATTTTATTATTTGAAGAAACTTAAAAAAGATGTGATTTGCCTTTTAGAGACGCATATTAAAAAAGGTCATACAAACTACTTAATACAGAGAAAGTTAGGACAAGAATTTTTTTCAACAAATTCAAAGAAGAAAAATGGAGTGGTTATGTATGTTAAAGATTATTTAAAACCAAAACTTGTGTTTGCAGATGAAAAAGGCAGGTGGTTGGCTATGGAAGTTATAATTTCGGGAGTAAGAACTTTACTTTTGGGTTTGTATGCTCCAAATCAAGAAAGAGGAGTTTTTTTTAGGCAATTATTGGATGTACTCTTAAATTACTCATATTCAAGTTATTGTTTGATGGGAGATTGGAATGCAGTTGTGTCACCACAAAGGGATAAAAAATCTGAGAAGGAGATTAAGATTTCTCAAGGGAAATTACCAAAAACTTTTTTTGATTTGGTTGTAGATCTACAAACTTTAGGGGTTGTAGATATTTGGCGACAAATGAATGGAAATATAAAAGAGTTTACCTATTATTCAGAAAGACACAGATCATTTTCAAGAATAGATATGTTCTGGGTGACAAAGGATATTGCAATAAAAACTTCTAAAACAGAAATTCTATCAAAGACTCTTTCAGATCATAATCCAATAACTATGACTATTAAGAAGAAACCTACAACATATAGATGGAGATTAAATGAATTGTTGTTACAAAAAGAGGTTATAATAAAGGATGCTAAGCAGAAATTAAGGGAATTTTAAAATTTGAATTTAAATAAGGGAACAGAAATGAGGATAGTTTGGGACGCTAGTAAAGCCTTTATGAGAGGATACTTTATTCAGAAAAGTATAGAATGGAAAAAAGAGAGACAAATTAAGTTTCAGAAAATTGAGGAGGAAATTAAAAAGAAGGAATATGAGTTAATAGAAGTCCCAGGAGATAAAAAAAATAGTACAACAAATAAAAGATTTACAGCATCAATTATCTTTGATGATGGTGAATCAAATGGAAATTAAATTAAAGTTTGTGAAGCAAAGATATTTTGAGCATGCCAATAAACCAGGGAAATGGTTGGCCTACAAATTGAGGAAGCAGAGAGAGAAGAGAGTAATTTTAAAATTGCAGGAGGCGGGAAAAATGTATACTGATCAGGAGGATATAAAAAAAATAATTACAAATTATTATGCTAATTTATACAAAAGTCAAAAAATAGATCTACTAGAAGTAAAGAACTACTTGGATAAACAAAATTTACCAAAAGTGTCTGAAGAACAAAGGGAAATTTTAAATAATAGAATAACTCTGTGTGAAGTTGTAGAGGCAATAAAGAAGATTAATATAGATAAAGCTCCGGGTCCAGATGGTTTAACAGGTAGATTCTATAAATGTTTAGAAGAAGAAGTAAGTTTACCATTGCTTAACACGATGAATGATATTTTGCAGACTGGGAAAATGCCAGATTCATGGAAGGCAGCAAATATAACTTTGATTCCTAAAGAAGGACAGGATTTGATGGATATAAAAAATTACAGACCTATTTCCTTGTTGAATAATGATTGTAAAATATTTACAGCAATTTTAGCAAACAGAATGAGGAAGATATTACAAAATCTTATACATGAAGATCAATGTGTTTTTTTTACCGAAAAGACACATGAGTGATAATATTAGAATAGTATTGGATTTGCTGGAATATTATGATAAAAGGATAGAGAAACAATTAGCATTGATTTTTTTGGACTTTGAGAAGGCGTTTGACAATTTGAGTTGGACTTTCTTGATTGCTGTCTTAGAGAAGATGAACTTTGGAGAGAACTTTATTCAATGGATAAAGTCAATTTATACATCACAAACTGTGCAGGTAGTGGTAAATGGAGAATTATCAACAATGTTTGAGATTCAAAAGGGAACACGACAAGGATGTCCATTGTCGCCACTTTTATTTATACTTGCCTTAGAAGTGTTATGTAGAGATATTAGACAAGATGAAAGACTACATGGTGCAAAGATTAAAAATGAATGTTTTAAATTAAGAGCATTTGCAGATGATATGGTTTTGATCTTAGAAAAACCTTTAAAAGACATAGAGTTGTTGATGGTTAAGTTGAAGAAGTTTGAATCATTAGCAGGATTTAAGATAAATAAACAGAAAACTAAAATTTTATCTAAAAATATGAACGAACAAGACCAATCGAAGTTGATGAATAAGACTGGGTTCAAAGTGGAGAAAAAGATTAAGTATTTAGGTATTATTTTGACAAACACGAATTGTATGTTATTTCAAAATAATTATGTTAAAGTTTGGGGTGAAATCAAAAAAGATTTTGCAAGATGGGAAAGGTTGAAATTATCTTTTTTGGGAAGAATATCTGTAATTAAAATGAATGTACTACCAAAAATGCTTTTTCTTTTCCAGAATATACCAATATTACTTTCTGATAAACCTTTTAAAGAGTGGCAGAAAGATGTGACAGGTTTTATATGGCAAGGGGAAAAAACCAAGAGTGAAATTTAAGATTTTGCAAGATGCAAAAGAAAGAGAAGGTTTAGGACTGCCTGATCTGAAGACTTATTATGCATCATGTTGTTTTCTGTGGCTTAAAGAATGGATATTGTTGCAAAACAAAAAATTGTTGAAGTTAGAAGGATATGATTTAAGATTTGGTTGGCATGGATATCTTTGGTATGATAAGTTGAAAGTGAATATGGAATTCAAGAATCATTATGTTAGACATGCACTGTGAAAGATATGGAATCGTTATAAGAAAAGGTTTTACAACAAAATTCCACTCTTAGCTTCACCACAAGAAGCACATTTTGGTCTGGGAACTGTACCAGGAGATAAATGGTTATTGTATAAGAACTTATTGAAATGTAATCAAGGTCAATGTATTTTGAAGTCTAGAGAGGAATTGATTGTAGAGGGTTTTGACTGCCAATGGTTTATGTATTTACAATTATTAGAAAGATTTAAAATTGATAAAAAATTATATGGTTTTGAAGAGGGAGAGACAATATTGGAGAAACAATTAAGATCAGATGAGCAGGTAATATCTAAAATATATAAATTGCTTTTGAAGTTTGAAACAGAAGATGAACAGGTTAAGGAATGCATGATCCAGTGGGCAAAAAATGTGGGCTATGAACTTTCAATGGACAGATGGGAGAAATTATGGATAAAACAGACAAAATTTACTTTGAATGTTAACATTAAGGAAAATATATATAAGATGATTTATCGTTGGTATGTGACACCAAGTAAATTAGCCAAAATGTAAGAAACTATGTCCAATAGTTGTTGGAAATGTAAGAAACAAGAGGGAACATTTTACCACATGTGGTGCACATGTTCAAAAGTTAAAAAATATTGGTCACAAATTCACGCGCAGATACAGTTGATCTTAAAAACAAATATACAATTGAAGCCAGAAGTATTTTTATTAGGTATGACAGATGAGTATGTGGAAAGAAAAAATGAAGTTTTATTTTTGTATATGATAAGTGCTGCCAGAATACTTTATGCTCAAAATTGGAAGACTATGAATATACCTTCGGTGGAGGAATGGTGGATAAGACTTATGGATTATGCGGAGATGGATAAATTAACAATTTTGCTTAGGGAGAATTCAACAGAAAACCTTTTGAAGAATTGGAGTCCAGTTATTGATTTTTTGAATCAGAGCAAGGATGGGGATTTGAGGTATTTTGGATTTGAAGATTGATTTTGAAGTATTAGTGGTATAGATTAATATTTGTTAATGTTTGAATTATAAGTATGGAAATGTTTTGGCTTCGCTCGTGCTGCTTTATTAGAATTTTGTTTATGTATGTATTTGTTTTTCTATTTTATGTTTATTATAGTTAAATAAATAAATAAACAGAAAAAGGTGAATATCTTAAAAACAGTTAAACTGCAAAAAATGTTGAAAGTGCACTATAGTTTAAACTGCTAGTATTCAGAAATATTTTCCATTTGGGATCCAGTTTTCAAGAGGCATTGCACAAGTACAACCGAGAAGGTGCATTCAGACCTTCTTGAGACCAACTGAACTGATAAAAACTGTAGTCTTGCTAAGTCAAACTGCAGTCACTTCACTGAGCTCATGTCTAAGAGTATCCCCTATAGGCAAGTTATGAGAATGTATCTACTCTTAGTACCACTAAAATGCTTTTCCTTAGACTTTATTGTACTCATCTGCCAAAATGAAAAGATTAGGAAATTGTTCTTTGCCCAACAAAGCAATGCTTTACAGTACCTCCCTGGAAAGTGTGGTTAAAATCTGCTGCCCAAGGTTCTCTTGATTAAAAATAAGGGTATTCAAGAGCTGAAAAGACTAGGGCCAATACCTAGTAGCCAATACTAGGGCCAATACCTAGTAGCAAGTAAGAGGTGCTATGGAAACTATATTACAATTAGTATCTACCTGAATATTTTCCAAAATGACGAACATACACATGCTATGAAATAGCCATGAGAGTGAAAGACTCTTCTATTAAGTACCAAACTATGTGTTATTGGGATCACAAAATCAGCCTGTTTCTTCCCCCACTTTTACCTTTTAAATAACTCGGGAGAGGGTAGAGGAAATTACAATGATGGTGAGGCTTTACAACTTTGCCCCCACTATGGTTCTGTCCTTTATTGCAAGTCATTCTCTATCCAGTATTTATAGAAAAAAACAAAGCTTCCAGTGGCTTGTCAATGAAAACTACTTTTATAAATAGTCTGCATAGAGGGGCTCATAATCAGTAGTCTTGCTAAGTCAAACTGCAGTCACTTCACTGAGCTCATGTCTAAGAGTATCCCCTACAGGCAAGTTATGAGAATGTATCTACTCTTTGTTTGTGATCAGAACAAAAGTGGGGGCAAAATTCCAAAGTCCCCCTTACTCTTTTGCCACCGTTTCCCTTGTGCTTTCCCTTGTGCTCTTCTGCACTATATACAATGAAAAAAGGAAAAAACCAGGGCCAACTTGGGCATTCCCAGTCACTTGCAGTTTGGCTGTAAGTGCTCACAGAGCTGAATACATGAAATGGATGTTCTAAAGAATGAGAAGGCAAACAAATGCATTGTAGTTTATATCGGGGGGATAAAATAAATTATATCTTATTTTGGAGGTTAAAAGTGACGCTTGACATTTTTTCAAGTTACCAAAAGAATTACCAAAAATTCTTTCCTTCCTCTCAACATAAACTTTATCTCAACATGCTTTATTTTCTCCACAGAATCCCAAAGAAGTAAAATACCATGGAACTGGTTGAAGCAGGCAAAAATGTATTAACTATTATTGAGTGTATTCAACTCACTTAAAATAATTTTTCATTAGTGTTTATTTCTGCTCAGTTTTTAACAAACATTCATTCTCTACAACATACTTTTTTCTCTATTCATGATGCTCCATGCGCCTTGCCATTCAAAATCGCAGACTCATCCCACAAAGGAAGCAAAAGCTAGGAACAGTTTAGTACTACCAAAATATTAAACCTATAACTATTATCTAAAATAAAGTCCAAAACTCTTCCCAGAAGTCAGTCCATACCACAAAGATATACTCTAAAGCACAAGAAGCCAGGTTTGCTTTGAAGAGGAGCATCAGGCTAAATATTTGGGCTCCCTCCCTTCCCCACCCAATTCTTGCATAACTCTGCCTGTGGCTCCTTGTCACCATCCACAATATCATCATGAAACATACAATAAAAGATGCTTGTGCTTTTGGAAGACAACAATTCTTCCAAACCATATTTTCTTGCACCTTTTCTGTAAACATGCGCCAACATCTTAATCAGATATACTCTTCATCAAAAGAATAAAAATCTATTTCTTCACTGGGAATGTTTTTCATGATCTGTTGCTATGATCGGTGATCTCTGAGATCCTAACTAGCCACACATTATTTCACATCAATTAAAGTTTATAAATTAACAAAAGTGTATTTGCCTTTCAAAAAAATCAATGCATACTTATGAATTGAAAAATTCAAATAGATTTTTTTTACAGACACATAACCTAAAGACACAATAGAAAATCTGTATAACTTAGGCAATGCACCACATGAGTGACCCTAAACTCAACACATTTACCTTGGAGAAAGTGACACAACGTATTTCTCACGACTGAAAAAATTAGCCTTTTATGTAGCTAGCTCATAAATGTACTTGAAATATTTTTCCTTAGCTGTAATCATTATTCTTTTTTGCATTTCATAGCTATTCTTATTTATTTTTTCCATTTTGTTTTTACACTGAGAAGGTTGCAGAGGAATAATACTCAGCAACTGATTTCCTCTCTTTGGACTGAAAAATTAAACAGATACTAAATTATGACAGTGAATTTAGAAAGGAGGGCTCCAAGGGCTTGAAAGAACATGTCTGAGATAATATGATGCTTCTAAGAATATTGCAATCACATCCAAGCAATCACCGAAGCGTACCATGTAACTACCTCCTCAGCTAATATGCTTTTTTCTCCGTGATGACTAATCATGTTCTATTAAACAGCAGTAATGCTGGAAGAACTCAACTATACAAGTGTAATGAAGCCAGTATTCTCCCTGGACAGATTAGCTACAACTGATTTGACACATACCATCATAGGAGCTTCAAACCTGACAAACTCTGTGCTTGCTTCTGATTTATGCCGTCAAGCTCTTCGGAAAAGAGAATGAAATCCAAATGTTCAGTTTGGTAGAGGTGAAATGTACTGATGTGCTTAACTGTCAGTTAAGGAAAGTTACAATTTCTTCTCTCTCTTCTTCCCCCCATTGTCTCTCTCCAGTAACTTCCATGCAATACTTGGTAAGAGCCCCTGCCTAGAGACACCCAGTCAAATGGTCCCTTGTCATGTGCTACCATTAGTGAAACCATGACCTCTTTGTCTTCCCCTCCCTTTTACAGTTTCATCATTCCAGAACTTTTTATTAAAACAAATGGCTCCTGCAGTCCACTTTTCTCCTTCTTGTCTCTTTCTAATATCCAAGGATTTTTTTTTCTCCTAGAGGAAGTGAGGACTGTGAAGAAAAGGAGAAGGGACATTTAAGGTTTATAGACCTCCACTGTGAAGATAATGCACAATGAGGCCGTGGACCTCAGTAATACCAGAGGAACAACAGCCACATTTTTCAGATGATGGTGGGCATCCTTGCACTGCTGTTGTTCCTATTTGTATTTTTTCTGGACAAGTTGGGAGTAGCCATGAGAACAAAGCGCTCATCTGGACAACCATACTGCAGGAGGATGTCAATGCATTCTTGACTTGTGGCTTGTCTGGCATAGGCCAGTGCACTGTTTCCATGGGCATCACGGGCCATAACATCAACACCGTACTGTGGAAAGAACAGGTAGATCTTATATTAAGCAGTGAAACAGTACACAAGCTTCTCTGGGACTTTATATTTGTGCAGTTATTGTTACGCAGCCATAATACCCCAAGTCACCCCCACTATTCCCTCATGAATGAGCTTCCAGACTGTGATTCAAAGTGCAAGTAAGTCTTTCTAAGACATTTATTACATGGTGTACTAGTTTACTCTTGTGCACTAGTGCGGAACTGTCATCATCTGTACAGCTTTAGGACCAAGTCTGTCTTATGATTTTGGATTTTGAGTAGGCCAAGCTTGCCTAGTCAATTGGAATATTTAATCATAATACACACTCTTCCTCTATTAAAGCACAGTAGCTACTTACAAGACCTGTCAGCTATTATTATTATTAGTAACAGTATTTATATACCGCTTTTCAACTAAAAGTTCACAAAGCGGTTTACAGAGAAAAATCAAATAACTAAATGGCTGCCTGTCCCAAAAGGGCTCACAATCTAAAAAGATGCAAATGAATACCAGCAGACAGCCACTAGAACAGACAGTGCTGGGGTGAGGTGGGCCCATAGTGAGCTAATAGGGACAATTTAAACAACCCACCATCGATCCAAGCCTACATCTCCAAATTCAACGCAGCGGGTACTTACCCAAATTAAGAGTTGCACCAACACCACATTTCCTTTCCTGCAAGCCAAATGCAAGGCTGAACGTCCATCCCCATCTCCACAGGTTTCATTAACTTCTTCTCGTGACCCATGTGCAAGAAGCAGGATGACAGTACGCAAATCCTCTTCCACAGTTGCTCTTAGCAGGTGCTGTCCTAAGGAAAGCTCTAAGCATTGTAGTGGAGCCAGGAAGAGTTTTTGCTCATATTTTGCCCGTATCCAGTGCTCCTTTTCTTCCCTGCAGAAACAAACACACATATCAACCGATATCAACCGATTCTTCATCAGCCCTCTGTAGCACAAAGCATCTCATTTTCCAGATAATTTAGATGCTAGACAATTACTACAGTTGGATGCAATGGCAAACCGTGGTTTGCTGTTATAACCATAGGTTGTGTACTTGGGTACTTGTGCTTCCTCCTTCATTTTCCATATGCACAAGTGGAGGAGATCAAGAAGCTTCTAACTGCAGTTTGCGACAAACCAGATTTTGCCATGTTGCCTGAATCCAGCAAACTTTGGCCTGTATATGACATGGTTTGTCCAAAAACTAGGACCACAACCACTATTTTGTAGATATATCTGACTAAATTTTGAAGCAAGAAGAAACACAATGTTAAGGTTAGTGTTTTTTAAAGGAACAGTTTGTTTAATCATGATTACTTTCATTTGGATACACATGGCAGGAGATCAAAGAACATTGTAAGCTGCCTTGTGATTCCCTGGCTGGGAGAGAAAGACATACAGCACACACATAAATCTGGTTAAAAAAAATCTACTTTGCTGGATGGATACACATTGGGAAGATTTAGCAGGTTGCCAGTGGTTGTACATCTGACAAACTAGACATATGCATGACCTCCATTCATGTTGCTGTGCACCATATACATATTTTGTCCCCTCACCCACACCATGGGAGAGTTGCACCTGACTGAGTTGCAGAAAGGATTTGGTCCTGTTCATTTCCTCTTAATACTGTTTATGCTTCTGAAAATTCAGTAGGAGAGTGAGCCTCACATTTGAGTTTATAATACTATTAAAGTGCACAAACAATAACAGTAAGGGCGCAATCCTAACCTAACCTAACCTAATTCCAGCACTGACATAAGGGCAATGCAGCTCTGAGGTAAGGGAACAAACATTCCTTACTTTGAGGAGGCCTTCGTGAGTGCCCCCCACCTGCAGGATGCAGTGCATGTCCCATTGGCTATGCCAGTGCTGGGAAGTGGGTTAGGATTTCAGCCTAATTCCATTAAGGTACCATCTTGACAAGCACTCCTTCTGTGAATGGAAGAAGCATGCTGCTCGTGTGTGGAGTCTTCCAAGGACACTTTGTGTGAGCTGAATGCTCTTTCCACTCCAAGGGAAAGCTCCAGACAGTGGAAGAACTAGTTGGAATGCTAATTCATCATTTCCTAACACATGGACAATCAGGTCCACCTTTTCTTGCATTTAAAAGGATCAAATGTTTTTCTTTCCTAAGGACACCAGGAAGTGAACATCAGCCCAGTTGATGGTATATAACAGATATTCATGTTTATAGTGGAAGTTTCATTTCTGATCCGCACAGTACGTGACTATGATAATGTAACGATCTTCCAAATGAATGCTGGCATTTCTAGCCAAGTTTCATGTATTCTATTTAGAAGCTGAAATCATCCTGCATGAAGCATTTGGATTTAATGAATGAGAATATTTAGCTGTAATCCTATACTTTAGCAAACCTTAGCAGTATTTAGCAAACCTTAGCAGTAGATCCCACTGAGTCAATAGCACCTGCTTCTGAGTAGATATGCATAGTACTGTACTGCAGACTCTAGATTCTTCATGGGTTTCCCATATAATAAAGGGCAAATTATACATAGTAATCTGAAGAATCTTTCACTGAGATTAACGTTTACAGTTTAACAGAGCACTGACCTGACAGTACAGTCACAGAAGACTGATCACAACTACTTTTGAAGAGGCACTTGTTTAGTTAACCTTTCTGGCAATACTTAAGGTTTATACCTTTAAATATAAAAATAAATTGTCTTTAGGATTTTCATCAATGCTTCCTGTATTCTTAAGTAATAGGGTGTCAGGTTAGTTTTAATCTGTTTTCAAATGCTTATGTAAACAGGTACTTTACAAAGTAAATCAGGATTAGTTTTGCATCACTTCCTGATGACCAGAGACTGACCTTACCATACTCCCTGGATACTTTCACGCAAAGATATTCACATCATGGATTTTGCAAAACTAACACATTTACTACATGTAAAGAAAAGATTCTTACAGAGGACATTGCTCTGCCCCTGCATATCTCAAAACCAGACTTTTTCATACATACATGTGTCTCAGTATTTATCTAAGCCTAAAGAACTGCCACAATTTCAAATTGCTTTGAAAATGTTTATTTCAAAGTTCTAAAATGAGACTGAAAATTTTTAGTATATTTTAAAGTACTTTGATCAGGTTAAAAAAAAAAACCCTAAAAATGGGTTTGGGTAAGCAAAAACAAAAACAAAAAGCATGCTCAGAAATGTTCACAAGGACATAGTTATATTAGTCCTATCTAAACAGGGAAAGTATTATAATATTTTTAGTTAGTCCTACTAAAGATATTATGATCATTTTTCTCTTATCAAAACTTAAGTCATGCAAATGACCACTAAAATAAAAGATATGTGTGGCAGTTATTTAAATTTCAAGATGCAGAAGGTTCTTCCCTAAAAATCAGCACTGGAACTCATCTTAGTCAATATTTCTGATAGTAACTTCTGTGAAAGAGGGAGAATATTGTTAAACTTGAACAAAAATTCAAATCATCCATGCCAACTGGGCAATGAGGTACTATTTTTTTTTAATGATAGCTCTCTTATACATTTAGCAGGGGGAGAGTAACAGACTTACCCCAGTCTAGTCAACCTCCCAGTGCTGTTGCTGGTGTCTTTTTTGTGTTTCTTTTTAGACTGTGAGCCCTTTTGAGACAGGGAGCCACCTTCTTATTCCTTTTGTTAAGTAAATTACTCTGAGAATTTTTTTGTCATTGAAAAGTGATATATTAATATAATAATAAAGACTGAGCATCCCTAATCTGAAATGTGCCAGAATCCGAAACACTCTGAGCAGCGACACACATTGATGTCACAATGGAGAGTTTCACACCTGACCTCATGTGACGGATAACAGGCAAAATGCAGGTGCAAAACAGACAGTATCTTCAGGAAAAAAGACCCAACCCCCTTCAGCTGTGATATATCTTTTCCACACATGCAAGCACACTCACAAAGGTAATAAAATGGCATTTTTAAAAACAATTAAGTACTTACATGTTAATATGTGTAAGAAAATGATTGCTTATCAGTAGCATATAAATTCAGAATCAGGAGTGATGGTGATGCCAAATAACCATATATTGTCCACCTTTGCTTTCCGATGGTTCAGTGTACACAAATTATGTTTTATGCACACAATTATTAAAATATTGTATAAAATTAACTTCATGCTGTGTGTATATGTGTATACACATGCTGTGTGTATATGTGTAAATTAAACATAAATGAATTTTGTGTTTAGACTTGAGTCCCATCCTCAAGATGGGAACTGAATACTGTATGCTGTAATTCAATGAGAAGAGGGCCTCAGAATGGTTCAGCTAAGACAAAATGAAAATTAGACAAAGGGAAACATTTAAGGCAAGGCTCCAACTTCCCATAGATCTCTCATAAGTGTTGCTAAGTGGAACCAACTGCCAAGCAGTTATATAAGAATTCTATCCCAGCTGTGAATCCTAGATTATAAACCTGTTGCTGGTGTCTTCTTTCTTTTCAAACACATAGATGAAAAAGTCTTGCTGGCGGAGAATCAGCATGGCTTCTGTAAGGGTAAGTCTTGCCTCACAAACCTTTTAGAATTCTTTGAAAAGGTCAACAGGCATGTGGATGCGGGAGAACCCATGGACATTATATATCTGGACTTTCAGAAGGCGTTTGACATAGTCCTTCACCAAGGGCTGCTGAGAAAACTCCACAGTCAGGCCCTCTCCTGGATTAGGAACTGGTTGAGGTCCAGGAAGCAGAGAGTGGGTGTCAATGGGCAATTTTCACAGTGGAGAGAGGTGGAAAGTGGAGTGCCTCAAGGATCTGTCCTGGGACCTGTACTTTTCAACCTCTTCATAAATGACCTGGAGACAGGACTAAGCAGCGAGGTGGCCAAGTTTGTGGATGACACCAAACTTTTCCGAGTGGTGAAGACCAGAAGAGACTGTGAAGAGCTCCAGAAGGATCTCTTCAAACTGGGAGACTCCAGACTGGGCAGCAAAATGACAGATGCATTTCAATGTAAGTAAGTGTAAAGTCATGCACATTGGGGCAAAGAATTGAAACTTTACATATAGGCTAATGGGTTCTGAGCTGTCTGAGACAGATCAGGAGAGAGATCTTGGGGTGCTGGTGGACCGCTTGATGAAAGTGTCGACCCAATGTGTGGCGGCAGTGAAGAGGGCTAATTCCATGCTTGGGATCATTAGGAAAGGCATTGAGAATAAGACAGCTAATATTGTAATGCCATCTCGTACAAATCGATGGTAAGGCCACACCTGGAGTATTGTGTCCAGTTCTGGTAACCGCATCTCAAAAAAGATATAGTGGAGATGGAAAAGGTGCAAAAGAGAGCAACCAAAATGATTACTGGGCTGGGGCACCTTCCCTATGAGGAAAGGTTACAGCATTTGGGACTTTTCAGCCTAGAAAAGAGGCGCCTGAGTGGGGAAATTATTGAGACATACAAAATCATGCAGGGGATGGACAGAGAGACGCTCTTTTCCCTCTCACATAACACCAGAACATCCACAAAATTGAGTGTTGGGAGAGTTAGGACAGACAGAAGAAAATATTTCTTTACCCAGCATGTTTGTGGAGCACTTTGCCACAGGAAGTAGTGATGGCATCTTGCCTGGACACCTTTAAGAGGGGATTAGACAAATTTCTGGAGGAAAAGTTCATTACAGGTTACAGGTCATAGTAGGTATGTGCAAGCTCTTGGTTTTAGAGGCAGGCTTCCTCTGATTGCCAGATGCAGGGGAGGGCACCGGGATGCAGATTGTGTCTGTTGTCTTGTGTGCTCCCTGGGGCATTTGGTGGGTCACTGTGAGATATAGGAAGCTGGACTAGATGGGCCCTTGGCCTGATCCAGCGGGGCTCTTCTTATGTTCTTATGTTTGTGTTTCCTTTTAGATTGTGAGCCCTGAACTGCCTGTCCCAGAGATAGAGAATGCTCAGTTCTCAGCTCCAAGTTGTACGGAGTCCATTGGAGAACTAATTATCTTGATAAGTATATTCAAAGACAGAATCTTTGTCCATCCTGTTTCTCTTAATATATTCTCACTGAATGATTTCAATGGAAAACTTGGGACCTTTCCCGGGGAACGTCAGAATCAATGTCGCTGCTTTACACTAGAAATCATGGCACAGGCATACAAACACTAATTGTTTGTCTGATATCCCAATCTCACCTTTGGGATCCACGGCTTATTTTGGTTCAGATTTTCTTTCTCCCCAAAGGTAGGCCAGTTCAAGAGCAGAGTTGTCAGCAGTAGATCACTTAACCTCATTTCAAACCCATCGAGAACTACTGCTCACATACCCTGTTAGCTAATGAGCTAAAAAATGAATTATTGGAGCAATCTGCAATAAGCAGAAAGGAGGCAGCACAGTGCTTCAATTTAGCCAGTGCTGACATACCTTTAAATAAATCAGTTGTATAAGTGAGGGGAAATGAGAGAAAGAGCAACTAATCAGCAAAAAGATACTGAGCCTATCTCTAGAAATGAAAGATATGTGCAGCTGAACATCTGCTACTAAATGTTTCTCTTTCTTTTATGGGAAACTTCTCTTACTCTAATGCCTCTTATTAAAACCAGAGTTGTTGTAGTCCTAACAGGAAGGGGGGAGGGAAAAAAAGACCAAAGGAAAAACAAAGGTTAGCGGGCTTATTTACAGTGACTCAAATTTTACAGACAAATTTCCTTGGGACTGTAGAATTTGTTACATTAGAAAACTGAAATATTAGAATATGAACATTCCTAGAATTTCCATAGCTAATACAAGTTCAGAAAACATATCTGGCTAAGAATATGTCAATTGGAAGAACTAAGGCTCTGTTTTGAGAACTTGATTTAAAATACATTCCTAAAGCGATAAATGTTTCAAATAAGTAACCGCTAATACTAACAAGTAGAATTACAGATAATTAGACCAGGCAATACTTTATAAAAACAAAATCTCTTTTCCTTTCAACCTGTTACTGTTAGACATTAAAGCCTTGTTTCTAACAAAAGCCTGATATAACTGGATGCAAATAATCTCACTGCCGTCTTCTCTATGCCAGAGAAGTGACGATGCATTAAAGCTTGACGAAACAGCACCATCAATTTCCTGGCTTTAATATGCATCTCTACCGTCAATGAACTCTAAGCATCTTTTAATGCAGATAATGGAAATTGTACCCTATTTCCAATTCTGCATACGGGCTACATAAAAATAGCATAAAAGCCCTTTGTTTATTTAGCTCCTTGAAGATAACGTCCAATTACTTAAATTACTCTGCCACTCACATGGTATCATTGTCATCTGAAAACAAATAAACCAGATAATGTTGGCAAGGAGAAGTGGAAGGAAGAGAGAAATGGTCAGGAGGCAAAGAGCAAATACGGTCCTGACAATTATTTTTCTTCAAGTACTGGACTAGCAGTCCCAGCACGGCAGAGCAGAAATATTCAAGTTATGAATTCAGCCCTGTAAAACTCAAGCGATATTTTCACCCATTTATTTTTTTAAGTTAGGATTCTAGATTTGTTCATGTGACATCTAACTCGGGTGGATGCTGCTCTGAATGCTCACAGTCTCTGTCTCATTCTTTCCTTTCTGTTCAGGCATTGTCCTTTGCTGAATGTTATTCTGGCAATGGATAAATAAAATTCAAGTCCCTTCCACTTTGCAAGTGTGTAAATATTGAAATTGCCATATAACATACAGTTTTACAGACACACAATCTGACATCCTAGTTCTAACATCTACTAATGCCTAATACATTTAAGGGATTTTGCCATTTTTCCTACACAAATCTTTTCTACATGTGGCATCTATGTTTATACGCAAACTAACAAAGTGTAATAGATTTTGCCCAACGTAGAGGCAAATCTGAGAACATACATTCAGCCTGTGCCAAACAAGTGACTAACTTGCATAAATTCAAGTATACACATTTGGCACACCCACCAAAAGATAGAACAACAACATAAACAGTGCAAGCAATTCCGTCTGCCATTCCACTTACTCTATTTATGCTCTGGAGAGTATCTAAAAGGGAGAATGAAGTTCCTGTTTCCTCAGTTGTCACTTGTCTCTCTAACTGTGCTTTTAGTTCTTAAAGAGACAGTCTACATTACTTGGGTTGAAGGGAGTTTTGACTATACAGGTCCGTCCTCGTAATCTGTGGATTTGTGATCCATGGATTTAACTCACTGAACCTGTGCTAGAGGGCTGGACTTGAGCTTCTGGACGTGATAGAGGGTGTTCTCTGGTCACATCCAGGAGGCTTTCTGAGGCCCACAGAGGCAGTGTGTGCCTCTGTCTCTAGGCCTCAGAACACCTCTGGACACAACCAGAGAAATCTCCAGTTGCTTCTAGAGGTAATAGTGGACTGACCCACAGATTCACTTATCTGTGGGTTTTGGTATTTACAGGATGGGGGCGGGCGAGTCCAGGAATGGATCCCACATAGATACCAAGGTTCAAATGGATGTGATTTTGGCCTTACATGCTAACATCAAAATGTTGTCCTTTCATTAGATGTGGGCCAAATGTATTCAATAGCAAACTCACGGCCCAATCCTATCCAGTTTTCTAGTGCTGGTGCAGCTGTGCTCATGGAGCATGCACTGCATTCTGTGGTGAAGAGAGAGTCAGAGAGGCCACCTCTAGGTATGGGAACATTTGATCCCTTACTTCAAGGCTGCATTGCAGCTGCAATGGTGCTGGAAAATTGGATAGGATTGGGCCCTCAGTTGGGAGCTGCAGACAAACACAGGTCCTCTGAGAACCTATGTACTACACAGGTACCTGTATGATGTGGACACATCCCTCTAGAGTGCAATTCTATGCATGTCTGTTTAAAATTCAGTACTAAAGAGTTCAACGGAACTTGCTTTCACTTAAGGATATAAAGGACAGCAGCTTTACTGTGCAGTTCCATCCTCAGGTGTACACTTAATACACCTTAGCTGTATGTTCCTTCTACACCTATAAACATAAAATATCATTGACTAAAAATTTTTAAAATTTTTTGTAGCAACAAAAAGCAAGACATCACTAGGAGGCTTTTCCACCAACTTTGCTGAACCACCATAATTAAAGTTCGTCCCCCTTCAAATCACACCCACAAGCTAATGCATAAAGAAATACTTTAAAACTCTAATATTTAAACTGGATAGCAAAGGAAAATAATTCTTTTATTTGCTAGCCACACAACTGAACCCAATTTTAAAAAATAGTTATGTCCAATCATACACTTTTTAAGATTAATTTTAATTAGATATGCTAATTTGGCAATATTCCAATTTCCTATAATAGCTCATAAACCAGAATCTAACTTATTAGAGCTTTCTTAATACAGGATTCTCAATGGTGTATTTTTATAATTTTAGTATGTTCTTACAAAGTTTGGTGATACTTAACAGATAGATGGGTTGGAGAAACAAGTCATGAAGGAGGAATATTTGTTGTATGAGTACAGCACAAACAGTGAAGATGAAGCAATTTCATTTTCTAGTTGTGCCTGAAATGGACCAGGGAGGAGGAGGAAGGAGTGGGGGGGGGGGGGAAGAACAGAGAAAGGGCTAGCAGCAAGGAATTTCCCAAACACTCTTCCTGCCTCAAGCAAAGCAGGAACTGGAAGGGAGACATGGAAGAAGAGCTGGAAACAATATGCTGAGTAAACAGAGGGGGCTTCCTCTCTCTCTGCAGGAGAAGTCCCTACCCTTTGGCAAAGTAAGTCCTTAGCAGTTCACTGCTTCCTTCGCATGCATGCCTTCTCTCTTACCCAGCGTTGCTAAGGGGAAAGGGAGCACAGGCCCTCTAGGGATGCAACTCCCTAGCAAATAAGAGGGATGCAGACAGCAAACAAAGACCAATGGATGCTTATTCCCCAATTATTGAAAGCATGTAAGAAATTGGCCACTGTAAATTGTGAATGCTGACAAAGGACAAGAATTTATGTTCGTTTCGAAGGGCAAGATAAGAAATAAATTTCACCGTGCCTCCTGGCATATGTGTTTTTAAACCTGTAGAGTGCTTTATGAAGGGACTCAGAGAAAATAATTGCTAATTAAACAAAATCAACCTATTAAGCTTATTACTTCTTACAGCTTATACCTTCTTTGAATTGACAAGTAAAGAGAAATTTCAGATAAACATTGCAGAGAGGATGCAATTTCAATGTCTTGCATGAATATGCAGGAGCACAGAGCTGGAAGATTTTGCCTTTTAGGACAATTTTATGTACATTTAATTATTTTGTACAAAATGTCATGGTAGGAATTATAGTCAGCTATTTTCTACTGCTTTGTTTACAGAATACAGTAAGGTAAACTGGAAATTTTCAAGACTAATTAGCTTAAAGTAATACGCTTAGTATTGATTTTGTTTAATTAGCTAGAAATCATAAGGCTTTCACATACAATGCTTTTATTTTTTATCCTACATACCTGATATATCTTAGAAGTCTTTTATAAATTAACATCTACAAACAGGTTTTATGATTTTAGAAACATGCCTAAAAATCAAGATCCAAGGGAACTCTGAAGCAATAACTGTCTAGAAACAGAATGCATAATACTAAGAATAATAAGATGCTAAATATATGTAATTAACTTGATTAGAAAGTGTAACAGTATTCATTAAGAAGTAGGCTGTGTCTGGACAGCTTAATATACATATATACTAGTTGATCTGGACTGGATTGGAAAGTCAGCTAATCTGACTGCCTGCACTGTTCAGGAAGAATTTTTCTGGGTCTGGTTCAAACTTGTATACCTTGTATACTTGTATACCTTGTATACCTGGTTCATACCTCCTCCTCTGATCCCTTGTTTGTTTTGAGCCTTTGAAAAGACAAGCTGTGTGGGTTTTGAAACAGTTGGTGAAACACCAACATTGATTGGTGGCTTTTAGCTTCTTACATTGGACATTTGTATTTATAGCCAAACATGGCAGTAGGGCACATAAATATGTTCATATATATAATATGCTCATATATTATATATACCACACTGACAAATGCCCTTTAAATGCTGTTCCCTATCCCTGGGATCTAAAGCCAGCTCTTCGATGTTCTCTGGAGACCAGAGGTTAAATTTACTCAGGCTGTAATCCTATACATACTTTCCTGGGAGTATGGCTTACCCCACTGAACTGGAAATTGCTTCTGAGGAGACATGCATAGTGTTGCCCCGTTACTTATTTACTGTATGTTTCAGATCTGGTAAGTCCTTTCAGCACCACTGGTTTCCCCTATATTCAAATACCTTCAATATTGTATTTGATGTATTGTATTTTATTGAAAAGTATTGTATTTGATGCCTCTGCCTGCCTGATGACGCATAAGGCTGGCACATCCTTCGCGTGCACAGAATATGCCATAGGAACGAAATAACTCTGGAACTTTTGGTTCTTGTGAGAGTACTACATAGGGTGGCACATTTCTCTCTCTCTCTCTGTGCATGCATGCACGTGCATTTGTTGCAGAAAGCAGTCTGGACCAGCAGCTCGTTTCTCAGATGGTTGCTTGCTCTAGCATTGCTTTGATTAGCTCCAGCAAGTTTAACAAAATCTAGACATTCCATTATAGAAACAGATTTTCATAAACATCCTCATGCATGATCTATATAGTCTAGCCTCAGATTTCCCCTCCCCCTTCATTTTAATAGGCTTGTAGCCTGAGCCGGTCCCTTCTGGATCCAATAAGTTATACTCTCACCCACCCACCCACCCCCATGCTTAGACCCCGTGGTTCCATCTGCGGGTTGTTCTCTGCTGGGCTCTCTTTCAAGGCACTTTCTCTTAGGAGACCAACTGCCATCCTCAGCCCTCTCCCCCCAAAGCATAGAGTGCTGCCAGGCACATGTGTACAAAGCTTCTCCTGGATCCCATGCAGCATGCAGGCATTGGACAAACTGGTACCATGCTGCTGCCCAGCTCATTTTCCAGTGTCTTCCTTCTGCCTTGCCTTCCTTTCCTCCCAGGATGCTGTTACCGCTTGTACTCAGTCCTACCAGGGACAGCCTCTGAATCTGCCACCTTTCCAGTTGCTCTGAAAGCAACTTTCCAGTTGCTCTGCATTTGCTACTGTTGACCCACAGTGGGTGAGTTGGATTCTGGACAGGCCTGTTGTCATAGTGACTATGGCCCTGCACTGCCTGATGGAAGCAGAGATGGCTGGAGTGCTGGGGCACCAGCGGGCAAGATGTAATCCTGTTATATTCTCTATTTGCCTAAAACAGACCTGATTATAAAAACATCAGACTAAATTACAGATTAATTAAAAAAAATAGCTGAAATATAGACTGTAACAAAAGCTGCCAAGCTGCTACACACACACATATATACATAGCAGACTAAGCAGTAGGAAAGAATGTGACACCCATCTATTTAAACACATAAATCTCAATACATCCTTGTGAGGTGAGCGACAGCCAGAGGTAGTCAAGTGAGGTATTCAGACTCAGTGTAATGTGCCATATAACAGGGACGTACATCAGCAATGCACTTTACAGCAGTTTTTCCTGTGATGCAGCCATCACACTGCATTAAGAATACCATAACAGTCGCTGATGTGATCTGCTTTGGAACATATCGCATCATAAACACATGAAAGAAAAGAAATGGAGCTTTTCCTCTGCTCAGAATACTATAAAATGGATGCCTATGCTAACTACAGTTGCACCAATGCCTTTTAAACAATGAGGCTGAAAATCTAGGTTTCACCCAGGAATCATACTTTAACAATTTTTTTCCACTAAAGGTTGTGGACTAGAACTGTACCTGTAGCCAAACAGATTGTGTGGAAATAATTAGGTTGGACTGAAATACAAGTTTCTTTTGAAGTTTGTTTCAGAACTGAGCAGAATTCATGAAAAAGTGTAAAATGGAAATATCCTTAGTAATCCTTAATGCTTACATAGAAATTTCTGTGTGTGAAAAATTCCTTCATTTGTAGTATCCTGAGGTTGTCCTTAAAACAAGCTGGTCAGTGGAGTTAATATTATCCCATACTGCTTCTGGGGGATATGGATATGGAGTGGCTAGCCTGTGATCACCTAGCGAGTTCATGGTAGAGGTGAGATTTAAACCAAGAAAGTTTGGATTAGCAACACAGACTCTTAGGACCTAACAAGATGTGGAAACCAATGGAAGGTTTTCATTAAAAATAGCACAGTGGGGGTGCAATCAGGATTGGAATCGCAGTGCAGACAAAGTACTACGGTCCCCCTACGCCTGATGCAGATTCAGTTTGTCATTTTCCCCAAGCACTATTTACGAGAAAACTAAACACAGAAGGACTACTTACATGTTTAGGGTCGTGACTAGTTTGACCCTTAACCACTATGCTACATCAGCTCCCAACAAGAAAGGCGGGGTGCAGTGCAAAGAAGAAATCTTTGACCAGTATGCTAATTTGAAGACAGAAAGATGGAAGAAGAAATGAAGTTGTGTTGATTAAAAAAAAAGAAAGTATGTTCACACTTTCTGTAAAGAGGTAATCGCTTTACAATTTTGGGCCTGACATTAAAAATACTAATTGACAGGCACCCAATATTCTGAGAAAAGGCTTCTGTCTGACCATACTTTGTATCTCAGTCTGAGACATTGCAAACAATGTGTTTGTTGAGGGTCTAATAGTATAGGGCAGTGATTTTCAACCTTTTCATCTCATGGCACACTGACAAGATACTAAAATGGTCAAGGCACACCACCAGATTTTTGACAATTGACAAGGCACACCATGCTGCCAGTGGGGGCTCACATCTCCTATTAGCCCTATTAAAAAATAACCTTCCCCCAAATTCCTGTGGTACACCTGTGGACCACTCATGGCACACCAGTGTGCCATGGCACAGTGGTTGAAAATGGCTGGTATAGGGTCTAATTGCCTATAAACTCAAAATGAACAATAATTTTATAAAGTAGGTTTAAAACTGGTGTATATAAACTATTCCTAGCGGATTTCCTCTCAAAGAAAAGATGACAGTGGCACTTCTTAAGTAATTCTGCAGAAGACTTTACAGGAATTTTAACTGTGTTCTGAAATGGGTGCGACTTTTAAAATGGTGAAATGTATGACACTTTTTTTGTTCTTCTCCCTATTTCATAGTCTCTTCAGGGCACCATTTGGAAATCATTTTAAAAGATAAAATGCTTCTAATCTGTTACCAATTAGAAGAAACATGTGAATATTATTTTCTAATTTGAGACTCAAGTGCGTCTCAAAACCGCAGAGAAGTAATTGAAATAATTACGTCTCTTTCTGAAAATTTCTATTATGCTCTTGAAACAAGAGGGCGGGCACTTCTTTGCCTGATGTGCCTGAGGGCTGAATGTATCAATAAGTACATCAAAGCCCTGCCACATGAACTGGCACAAAATCATAATTCCTACAAAGTGCATACATTGGTTCACAGCAGCTGCAGCCTCAGGGCTGCCAAACTGATTAGCTAGTTCCTAATGATCTTCATGCAAACTTGTGGGATTGAGCTGGATGGATAGAAGAAAGAAGAAGAGAAAGGAAAATGGGTAAACAGTCAACCTTTCCACTTGTTCTGTAAAAAGGACTTATTTTCAGAGGCCCACTGCTGTGAAAATTACAACTCTATGAGCTCTGTAGCAGCACCATACTCTGAACCTCCTACCTCCAAATGAGGCCTTCGAACTGTGACTTGAAAGACTAACTCCTGAAAATTGGTAATTTTTTAAAAGTGGGCCATTGGAGGGAATACACCAACTGAACACACCAATAAATGTATAGTTTCCAGGTTTCTCACTAACTCAAATGATAGCATGGCAAAGGAAGTTATTACTTGATAAATCCCATTTTAGAATCAATATTATCATTCTGATCTGCATCTAGATTTCTATTTCACCACTTTCTTTAATATTGCCAGAAGGTACTGAAGAAACTAGGCAGGTATTGCTTTTCACATGTCAACTGCCACTTTCTGCAAGGATTTCGGACTGTCCAGGTCTGTGCTTAAAACGGCCAATAATAAATTCGATTGCAACAGTAGCTCTGTTTGCAATTCATGTTTAGAAATGTTTAGAACATCATGTTTAGAAATTCCAACAAATGCACAAATTGCTAGCTGGTTAAATCATACCGCTGTATTTAACGATGTGACATGCAAAATCCTATCACTACAAATACTTGCTGGAGCCTCCAGCAAATACTTGCTGGAGACTCTAAAGTGTGGACAATAGTGTGGACAAGTCCCCTTCAACTAAAACTCTGATTTTTTTTTTTAAGTTCACACTATGAATATGCTGCCTCTTTCCAAGTCTTTGCATATTGCTGAAGCTTCCTTTTGGTAGTCTACAAATTTCTCTTTATTGATTACATCACAGTATACAAAATGTTCCACTCTGTTTTGACCAGGTGGAAGCAAGCTGAGGAGTTAGATTTCTGCTCTGAGAGTCAAAGCAATGCTTCTGACTTAGAATTTTAAGGATTTACAAGGAGCATTTCTTTGAGGAATCTGGCTGTCCAGTTCATCATCTTGATGTAGTCAAAGGCAGGTGCACAACTGTGATCATTCTATGGTGTGCAGGACATGGACAGAATCCTGGAATAGCAGGAATGCTGAATATTCATGGAAGATGAGGTTGGCAAACAAATGACTAGGTTTGCCATGTGAGGAATAGGATCTATCCTGCCCTTACTGGCCTATTCTTCTCTATGAATGCTTTTCCTTTTAGTCCTTCATTTTCTTTCTAGGCCTATCATCAACAAAACATTCCAAATGCTGTAAAATATCCATTAAATAGTTAAAGACCATGCAAATTTTGAAGAATGCTTAATTTCTTCCAACTACAATATTTTGGTGTTGCTGTAGTATAAGTTGAATTTTAAAAAAATGATCAACATTTTGGAGTTTGTACTAAAAGTATAATGGCATGCATGATGACGCAGTATTTCCACAAATAATAAAGTGGAGATTCATTGATGGGTAGATTGGAAAAGACCATTAGTTGTGAAACCAGATACAAACTGAAATCATACCCTCTATGATGTCAGCTGCCACCCTTCTAACCTAAGATGCAGGCAATGTAAGATGTGGAGTAGAGTGCCATCACACAGAAGCAAATTTATTCTGGCAATGACTCAGAATAACTACACCTGAAACTAGGAAATTAATCAACTTTGAAGCAGCAGCCACTCTCTTGGCTTGTCTCTAACAGTCTTTGTGATCTCACTGACAAAAGTGTCAGGCAGACATGCTGCTAATCTAGCTACACGGGCCTCAGCATATTCCTGTTCAAAATTACTTGTCATTTGAATGAGAATTTAATCGCATGTGATCTGACTGAGCTAAATTTTATATGACTTTCTCCAGTCAACTCCTTATCACCATTCTGAGTACTGGCAAGCTATATAAGCAAGTAAACCTAAAAGAGTCTACACCCTCTTGAACTGCCTACAATTCTGTTGTATAAAATCCTCCGAATACTTAGAGTTATTGAACCAACTAGTTCAAGAACTCACAGAAACGCTATGTTTGTAATTAAAAATACTGAGAAGCAAGTGGGTTTTGGAGAGGTGATACAGTGGATCAAATGAGAGCTGCTGTAGAGAATAACTTAAACAGAAAGGTGCCATTTCAAATCACACTTTTGCCATAAACTTACAAAATGTCTGTAGATTTGGCCTAGGATTTGACAGGTGTCTTCCTAGCCCAAGTGTATCCACAACATTGTATTAATTCTTAAATCAAAATTTTAAAACTTATTTTAATATAGTAATTATTTTTTATTTCAACAGAGAAGTTTTGGATGAGTATTTTCCATTAAAGAAAATAAAATATATAAATGTAACTTACACATATTCTATGTAAAAGCTCACTGCTTTAAGCTCTAGGAAAAGTGGTATATAAAGCTAGTAAACAAACAAACAAACAAACGTTGGATATTTCTTCTTTGCAATACATGAAAATGAAAGGCTGCATACTGATGGCTCCTACTAGCCAAAGACCACACAGAAATATCCGAATCAAGCAGTTCCACTTCCTATTGAGCATCAGTAACAGCAGCCTGAGGAGTGGATTCTGAATCATACTCTTCCCCAATGCTAAGAATTCTATCAGTGGGAACACAAGAAAGTACTTTGTATGCTCTAGTCTGTGGGCACAGGACTTCAGCAATATTGATCTCAGTCTTTCATGAACACAAACTTCTAACACTTGTGTTTAAAAATGAAGCCTGAAAAATGCCAGGTTACATTTCCTTGACTTCATAAGATTTTATTTTCCTTGTGATAGAATCAATTATTAATTGCCTATTCATTTAATTCTGTAGTCTTAGCGCTACAAAATAAACATCACCATAGGATGCCTCTGGCCTTATATTGGCAACCTGCATTTTATTTTTTTAACCTCTTAAACAACAGTGGAATGTACTTTGTCCCCTGATGGGCACCGTAATGAGAACCAACTGTCAATCACAGCTCCATTAGTGTGGACCGACTTTCACTTCCTGAAACAATTTATTAGATTCCCAGAAGCAAATGGGACTTCTTCCTTTTCAGCTCTGGTTTAGGAGAGTTATTCAGGAGGGGTGGGTGTCCCTTCTGTTCCTGCTGGGTGCCTTTGTCTCCTCAGTTTACTTATGAAACAGTTTCCTGAGTTTACCCACCTCTTCTGTCTTGGGGCTGCCTTGTATTTGCCAACATTTTTTCTTCCTCTGCTCAGTTCACCGACCCAATACAAAACCTACCAGCTGTTTGCAGTTACTGGCTCACTTAAAAAGTGCTGCTAAACCATTCGCAGGGATTTATAGAATGAGGTGTGTTGTATGACAATTCAGTGACAGATACGCAAATTCTTCTTTTACGTCTGGAAGGTGCTGCAACAATCAGCCTACAAAACCTTACGATTCGTTACACATTCTCAACTTTCTGCCTCAATTTTGCTCAAGTTCATACTACAACTGAATTTTTTTTAACTTACAAAACACTTTTCAAACTAAGGCATATCTAGGGGCTTCAGAATGTGGCTTTTTCATTGAAATGAACTATGTTCTTATATAAGGGGTTACTGAGGATGCTGTCAACTTTACCTCTGTATGTATATTTCTGTGAATTCACCTACTTAAATCCTGCATTCAAAGTATACTGGAGCCATGGAGAATGACACCAGATAATGCTGGTTTGTGCTCTTGTCCCCAAATGTTGTCCAACTTGGACAGTTGGGAATTGTAACTATTTCATTTTTTTCTTTATTTGCTTTATAATAGAAGATATTACTGGTAATAATTATTCAATAAATATTGAGCATTTCATTGCTCCCAGCGTCCCATTACAGTTGGAAAGGAGTTGACATATTTTGTATGAGTTACAGCATCTTAAAATGTTTCCATTACAGCTCTATATAAAACATGTTTCAGTAGTCAAGCCTGGAGGTTACTAGTCCATGGGTACATTTTGCCAAATCTGTACTCCCCAGATATAACTACGCAATGGATTTCTAGTCATTGCTATCACCTGAACATCCAGAAGCAACCTCAAAAAACACCACAGTGGTTTGTCTGATCTGCTCATGTATGAGATACCCCATATGTCAAAAGATGGATCTCCTACTCTGGAGACTATATATTCTCAACCAGCATAAACTTTACCTTGTCCAGATTTAGCTTCAGTTTGTTCCATTAGATCCCAGTAAACCAACAAAACTGATAGACATAATATAAAAGAAAAAACAGACAGCAAACTCAGCTCTCAGACAATCTCCCCTGGTGACTAGGTGTTAAGCAATGAGGGAAATGAGCTGGAACCCCAGGACACCCCTAGCCATGGGGAAGCAAGAGTAAAGCATGAAGCATCAAACTTAAAGTTCATCTTACGAGAAGGCCTATATAATCTTGGATACAGATAATGAGGGTTGGTCTATCATTTGGAAAACTGTTTACGTATGATTAAAGTATTTTAGTTTCAGAAAATCCAATTGTGTCTCAAAGGGCTTTAAATGGCCAGTCTCTGCTTCAGAACATCCCACTGAGCAAATTAAAGGCAGCTAAGATTATATAAAACAATATATTTTCTTCTAACACTGGTCTTAAGGAAAGAAATATATTGCACTTGAGCATTAACAGTATGCCCTTTTAGTATAAATCAGTTTTAACTTTTAGCTAGGGAAGAAAAATCGAAAGAAGAGAATAGTTAGCTCTAGCCTGATTCTCAAGTCAATAGTAAATTGGAGGACTCGTTAGTGCCAGAGAGATCCAATCAGGATGAAATTATGCAGTCATGTAAGAAATAATATCTATTAGGCTAATTTAATCAACGAATACTTTACAGATGAATTAGAATGCAGAATCCAATTATTTTAAACATTTGGACTGTCAGCAACTGTGTTTAAGGAGGGGGAAAGATACACTGGAGGTGTATAGAAATCTGTAAAACAGGAGAGATAGTGACAGCATAAATTCTGTACTTGAACAGATAGAATGGGCCCATTTTATCAATTTCCCCCAGTCTTTACTATATGCTATATGCTATACAGATAAATATTTATTTACTTACGGGTTCAGGTTATTTTGATTTGCTAGCTTGGGAGCAGAAGACTCTCTCAAGCCTACATAATTTCTTCTTTGTACTTAGCCTTGGGAGGCAAATACTTTTTTTTATTTGGGTTGACTGCTTTAATGGTTAAGATGTGTACTTTAAGGGCTTCTCTCCTCAGGGCTTTCCTATGATAGAAAGTACAGTAGTAATATCCTAGAGTAAGACAATTTTTGCAGTAACAAGAGGATACATGGGTATTTTTTCTAGTTAAAAACCAGTTTCAGAATGGAATCTGAGACAAAGGGTGTAGGTAAGTACTGAATTGTTTTCACATATGAAAACAGCATAAACAAAACTGTATGTATATTTCTATTTCATGGGTCCTGAGAGCCAATGAAAGCAACACACTACATTTATTAAACTAATCTCTGTGCCTAATTTCTCAGCAGACAATGGAAGGTTGTCTGTAGGTTCCATATTTTTGTATGAAAATCCTTGGCTGCCTTCTGATTTGCAGTTTTTTAAAAAATGCCTTTCACACCAGCATTTCGGAAAGAGAGTGATAGGCTTTACCAGAGTATGTACTATGTGATGCAACATTTCACTCTGATTTTTGCCATAATTTGTTTGATCAAATCCAATTTCTCAAATCCATTTGCTAGCTTGCCAGAGGTGACTGCCTCTGGTGAGAACTTCTAGCAGCTCTCACTTGCGCTGCACATTGGAGAATGAAAGAAACTTCAGGAATTGTACCTATTCCTTTTTGTATTCAAATATCAGTGCACATGAGAAAAGACCCTTCCTTCTCCCCCCTGAGCTTTCTGGCACATGTAGGAGGAGAGAATTTCTTATTCATGCCGCGGTATGGAGAATATGAGAAACTGTGGGAGACACTAATGCTGCTACTTTCCTTCTCCAACTTGCATGACAACCACGACAAAGCCCTACCATTTCCCAAGTCCTGTGTGGCTGGCAGTCATTTGCAGTGCAATTGAGAGAAGGCAAGAAACAGCAGGAAAGACTCCTACATAAATGAGATAAATTCTTGCCTCTGCCCAAAGATCACTGCATATGCAAATGACATGGGGTGGGGTGGAGGAATCCGTAGGAAGAATATGTAGAGGTAGATAGTAAAATAAGCCAATATTTTTGGGCTTCTGATTCTAATGTATATTTAGGAAATTCTAAGATGATGAATGAAAAGTATCAGCTTCTAAAAACTAAGGCCTATCAATTTCTTCAATTTTCCTTGGATGAAAATACAAGAGCAACAGACACTAATGTTTTCTAATATTTGTACAATTACATAAACATTCTATCCCACATACATTGAAAGTTGTTAAGCTGAATTTATTTATTGGGTCTTACATAAACATACACTGGTCAGTCATAGCCAATGTTGCCTGTTTCCTATCTTTTTTAACCTGTTTTTCTCTAAACGCCACAAGGTAGCTAACAGCAAAACGTAAAGACATAAAAATAAATTAAACAAAATTAAACTAATCAGGCACAGCAAAAGCAAAATGACAGATGCAAATCCCTTCCCACCCACAAGATCTGGCAAAACGTATGTGGTTAAGCAATTTTTAAAGAGAAAGGATATACCCCGAACTTCCTGAGAGGGATTTCTGCATCTTGGGGACTATCACAGAAAAGACACTGTTCCATGTGCACACCAATTAAGCCTCAGTCAATGATGACACCTGGAACAGAGCCTCTCCAGAATTTCTCAACAGATGGTGCAGATTCAGATGGTAGAAGGCCGCCCTTGAGGAATCGAGTTCAAAGTGTACAGGGCTTTGTGGGAATGGCCAGCACTTGAACCTGGAAACAGATGTAGGATGCCAGTGTAGTTCTTGCAAGATGGGACTAATGGATGTGCTCCTCTTGAGTGGCCTCCATCAGCAATCCGGCTTCAACATTCTAAACCAGTTGTATTTCCAGATAATTTACAAAGGCAGCCCCACAAAGAGCCCACTGCAAATAATTCCATTTTAATGAAGCCTTTTTTATTAGATAACCCTAATTATCTAAATGTGTTTCTGTTACAGTATTTGAGCATAGTTTTGTTTTAAAATTCCCACTGATTTCAAGGAAGAGTTAATCCATTTTGTCCTAGCCCACAGGTGCACACATTTGATTCCATTGCCATATACAATGTTGGGCAGAAATGGCTTAAACATGTTTTGCCTTCAAATCAATGAGACTTAAAAAAGTAGACTCAAAAATTTCCTATAGTGGTTATAATTTTTGACTTATTAAAGTGACAGAAGTAACTTGGGAACTCAATCAAAGGTCTATTTGATCCAGAACTTACCAAGGCTTGCGTATTTTCAACTCCTGGTTTAGTCTAGACCAGGGGTAGGCAAACTTAAACACTTAAGCCATTTGGACCCATTTTCCGGAGAAAAGAAAACCTCGGGAGCCTTTTGACATCTAAAATGAAGATAACACTGCATATATAGTTTTTTTTACCTTTATGCTCTATATAAAAAAAACTATAGTGTGTTGCATTTTTGAAATGAATGAACTGCTACAGTTCACTTGGTGCACTTCAGGCACCATTTAACTTTAGCCCAAACCTTTTTATTGGATGGCCTAAAGTTGAAAGCGACTGAGGTTGCAATCCTATCCACAATTTCATGGGAGTAAGCCCCATTGGGCACGAGTAGGCAGGCATAGGATTGGGCTCTCAGGCTACAATGCGAGCCACACTTTTCTGGGAGTGAGACCCATTGACTCCAATGGGACCAACGTCCGAATAGGCATGCATAGGCTTGGGCTCTGAGGTTGCAATCCTAGGCACACTTTCCTGGGAGTAAGCCCCACTGACTCCAATGGGACCAACTTCTGAGTAGGCATGCATAGGACTGGGCTCCAACTGAGCCTGCCAGGGGGCTTCTCGGTGGTGAAGGCGATCCTGTCCTCCTCCGCCCTTCTGCCAGGCCAGGCTGGAGGTGTCTGTGGAGGCTCAGAAGCCATTTTATGGTGGAACCAGCGAGGGGCAGAGAGGAGGTCCGGCGGGCGCCCATGCAGGGCCGGCCTCAGCAGCAGCGGCAGGCGGGCCTGGGCGGGGTGGGCCGGTGGCGTACCGCTAGGGGCATCGTGAGCGCGCGTGCCAGGCCTGCTGGGTGCCTGAGTGGTGAAGGGGCTGTTCTGGCTGGCTGGCGGCGCCGCTTCTGTCTCGGCCGGGCTGCTCCGTGTGAGGCCGTGCGCGGCTGACGAGTGTCCTGGGCGCACAGCGAGGGGCGGCAGGAGTGGGGCCATGAGGTAGCACGCACCCGTCTCCACCGCCACGAAGAGGCTGCCGCCCGCAAGCTGCCCCACCATGCTGTCCATGCCGCCACAGAGGCGCTCTGTCACCCTCTTTGCCACTTTCACCCGGACTCCGGAGCCGCAGCAGATGGCTGAAAGAGCCTAGACCAAGTAAATTTCTCTATAATTTCTCTAGACCAGGCCTAGACCAAGTAAATTTCTCTATAATTGAAGAGCCATTATATGATCGTCTCTATTCCATAGTTATCATAAATATTGTCACTAATAATCACAGTCATAACTTGCCCAACCCTCTATTAAAATCAATAGTAAGACAAGGTCTTCAACAGAAAGAGAGCTGTGATCAAGGTAACTTTCAAAGTAAATTGTGGACATCAAATGACCAATAATTTCCTGGAAAGGGCAACCCAATCCTAACCTGTGCTGACACAGCTAGGCCATATGGCCTGTGCTGCATCCAGTGCAGGTCAGGAGGCGGATGGAGACCTCTTCAGGGTCTTCTTGACATCCCATGTCAAGCCCCTGCCTGTTCTAAGGGGCTTCTTGGATCAGGATCAAAGCCAGGAAGCCCTGTGTAACTCCAGGAGGGACAGGAAGAGGGTTAGGATACGATGCAGGATGCCTCCACTGATCCTGCCCTTTTTCCGGCCCTGATTTGCCCTCCCCACCACCCTCCCCAGACCCCTGAGCTGTCTGGTGCAAGACTACCTGCTCTGGCTGGCATAGCTCTGGTCATTGCTGCTCTTAATGCAGGATCAGAGAGCTGGCATAGGCTCTTAAGCTGGCACTGCCGACTCATGAGTATGACACACTTTACAGCATGTTTGTGACACGCTGTGCTGGCTCAGGCCAACATTAGGATTGCACAGTAAAATGTTAGCTAGGAGAAAATTAAAAGATCTGATCTCTCAGGCCTTTTAAAAGTGCTGTCCACGTGCCAAGTACTGGCAGTGGCCAGCATTATTTTGTTTCTCTCGTTTTTTAAACATTTGTATCCCGTCTTTCTTGCATTTCAAAGTACTTAAGATAGCTCATAATAACAAAACAAAGCAAGAATCAAAATAAAATCAAACAAAACAACTTCTAATTAAAAAGTCTACAAAAAACAACACACACCACAAGCAAAATGGCGTAGTTGTTTAGGAGTTGGACTTAGACCTGGAAGATCCAGGTTCAAATCCCCATTTGATCCAGGTTCAAATCCATGGCAGGAAGCCATGAAGCTTCCTGTGTGATCTTGGGCCAGTCACTCTCTCAGCTTCACCTACCTCACGGGGTTGTTGTGAGGAGAAAAGGAGGCAAGGAAACATGTAGATTGCCCTGAGCTCCTTGGAGGAAGGGTGTGAAAAATAAATAAACCAAAAGTTCACATCTAAATAACCAGAACCCCACTGCCAAACATTATCTTCATTACAAGCTGAATGGAAAATCCAGGACTTAACATATCTGCTGTAGGTATGTCAAGTAGAGGCCCATCAAGCCTCTGGGGAGGACGTTTTGCAAAGTTGAATTCATTATGAATGTAGCAGTTCTGTTTCGGAAGTTGAAATGCATAGCCAGCTCTTGTCAGCCTAGCGCTATCGTGCCTGTGGATAGTGCTTGTGCTATCCACAAAGGGTGTGGGTATACCTGTGTTAAAATGCTGATGCAGCCATCCATAAGTCAGATATCTGTAACTTGAGAAGCCAGTGTGATCCCATGCCATGCTTTTGATATATGGTGGCCACATGAAGATTGTATAAACAGGGTGACTATAGGAAGCAAGCATGGGACTTGTAAAAGATAGAAGTGAGGTCATAGGTCATAGGTAAATGGAATACCTGGCAATTTTTCAGGCAAACATTACAGTATGTTTCAATTTTATAGCCACATCATAGTAACCATGTTTCCATAGGTTCATTCTATGGCCCTGCTCTAATTTTTAAAAGGCTTGCAACTACATGGGTGGGGCCAAGTGAATGGCTCCTTAACACAAAATCTTCGCATCCTGTTTCCAGCTGGACTTCACTTCCAATACTGTGATAACGACCCATGTTTTTCATTCTACTCACATGGTTGCAGAACATTAAACACTGTAGAAGCACTATGCTGGGATAAAATAATGAAAAAGCTGATCACACAGCATTACTGTAATGTTAAAAGGGCACATGGTGGTGGTTACACTGAGGCATATTCCCTGTAAGGGGCCTGTGCCAGTGCATGGACCCCTCCTTGCATTTGGCATTGTGGCACAGTCATGACGCTGTTCCTGGATGCTCAGCGATGACATCATGTGCCACCTTAGAGTAAGCACTGAGATTCTTCACTTCATGGTATGAAGATTCCTGGCAGTTTCTGCAAGAATAAAGTGATTCAACTGGTACAGGAAGTTGTCTTATCCTGAGATAAGATGTGTAGATTGTTCCATTATTTCAAAGTCAACAGACTCCCTAGTTTCAGTCAGTGATTTTTCTCTGTTGTCCTTAGAGATGCTAAGGACTGAACCTGGGAACTTCTCCATGCAAAGCAGGTGATCTATATCCCTCCCTTCCCATCACAGAATGAAGCATCCTAGACACACTCAGTAAGATAAGACTCCCACTTATCTTCAGAAGGATCTAAATTCAAATAGGATTACCAAAAGCTTGGTAAGAGTCTTACTTTCTTTCCTGCCTGGCCAACCAAAATGAAAGGTCTTGCTTTGCTCTGTTCTTTGAAAGAGAGAATGATTTCTAATTGTATTACCTTACACTTTCGCTTTGGTTGAAACATTTTCATCTCTCTACTTGCATTACTGTTAAGGTAAAGCTGAATACAACTTTAACCCAATACTGGCTTCCCCCTTGCAGTGAGAAGAGTGAGATCTGCGGCCTACAAGCACAACCTTGAGAAGCACCTTCTTAACCCTTTCCCTACCAGCTGCATTTGCCAAAGAATTTATCCCCCAAGATGTTTTCTCCCATATGTTTCCAGAAACATAAATCTGGTACTCCTGCGGGGGGTGGGTGGGTGCTTTTTTGGTATCAGAAAAAAATGCCCATTAGGATAGCAAAAAACTTCCTCCTGTAGCTTCTTGAACACAAATCAGCCCTTCTAAGGGGTCATTGCAAGGACACGCAGCCATGAGGCCAACGTTTCATGGGGCTGGGACATTAGTTTGGTCTTTCTTGTCTCTTGGATCTGGAATTTTCATTTTGAATATATCACAATGAACTGTATTCAAGTTTCTTATTAGGCAGGTTCGGTACTACAAGGAATAGATCTATTTCGACCTGTTCCAGCGCAAATTGATATTGCACTATTGGATTATTAACTCTGCTGTTCCTTTAACTATCCCCCCCCCATAGTCCTTAAGTACACACACATGCGGTTGGTTGGTTCCTTCCTTCCTTCCTGTAAGCACTTCCTGTCAAACTTTACACACAGCAAGCCACAGAAGACAGCCGCTCAAAGGCAGCAAACAGACATAGTAGTGTGAGGGGGAGAGGGAATTTGTCAGCCACAGAAAACTGAAATTGAAGATTCTGGATCCGCAGATTAGGGGGCACGTCTATATATCTTTGTTGGATGTATGGATGCTAGACTTTGGAATAGGGAATCCTAGAGCTATTCTCTTTGCATGGGTATGTTAGACCTCATGGCATGGTGGTCAGCTGGCATGGTATGGACCACACCAGCTGGTCAGAACTCCTGAAGGGAAGTCTGCATGCTTGAGAGTCAGGAGGGGGAGAGAGACAGAGAAAAGGGGAAGGAAAGAAGCCAGGTTGGAACACACCTCTACAGTTCAAGAGGATAAGAGTAAAGGTCTCGGATAGCTTCTGATTCATCTGCCTCTCAGACAATGCAGTGCCCCTCCCCATGTCCTGCAGGTGATGATGTAGCTACTTTCCAACATTACTAACACCCAGTGTGCCCTACTGATGTCCTACAGAGATTATAGACATCCAGGATATTTATTAAATATATAACTAAAATATTACGCTAGTCAGGAATGAAAACAGAAAGCCAGATTCTTAAATTGTTATATAAAAGGTACTCTCAATTAAGTTTGACATAGCTCCTTTCTTCCTGCCCATCCTCTTGCTTTTTGTAAACTTTTTGGTGAACTACTTACTACTAGTATCAGGAGCGGTAGCTGCTACTGATACATCCTTGTGGAATAATCTTCTCTCCTAGACAAAACACCACAAGATGTCAAGCACCCAGACCTTGCCTGAGCATTTAGAAAAAGCTATCGCACTCTTAAAGATCAAGTGGGCAGCAGCCCCTCAACAGGAACTGGTGTATGAACCATCGCCACATGCCTAATTAATGACCCTGCCGGTCGCAGCTGGAAGAGCTGAGCTGGGGGTGATTAATTAAATTAGCTGGCAGAGGAAATTACAGTGGAAAAGCCAAAGTTTGATTGCTCCATAATTAACCACAGTGCAAAAAATATCTGCATCTATAACTTCCAGCAATGAGATCAGAAGCCAATTGAATTTGGCACTGATTGAAGCTGTAAATATCCTGTGGTGAAAAATGATAGGTTTATTCTGAAGGGAAAACTTACAGAAATGGACATTTATGGGATGCAGCAAGTGACACATGAGGAGACTTTACAAGGATCAGGCTTTTATTTTAGTGATCTATTTTCTGCAGCTATTTTCTGTTTTCTTGAAGACTCATTTTTGCATGTTTTTGTTTTTCTGCTGATTGGTATACAGTGAAATTACTAAATAGTGTCCAATACCTTAGCTTGAACAATCTGTTCCTAAAATTTCTTTCTCAGAGAAAACTAACTAGAAATTTCAGAAGATCTCTCTACATACAATTGTTTTATTTAAAAGATTTCCACGCTACTTTCTGGTCCCTTACAGATTAATATTCACAACAAAACAATCCAATACAATTTCAGTAGTATTAATAATCAATAAAGACATAAAGCAGAAAGTCAGCAACAGATAAAACAGCCAGCCCGCAAAAAAAACTCAGGGGAAACAAACAAAACAGAAATGTTTTCACTGCTTGTCTAAAATCAGACAGCATTGATGCCAGTTGGATCTCATTGGAAAGGGTATTCTAAAGTCACAAACGAAAAGGCTCTATACCATGTCTCTACCAAACAGACCTCAGTCTGAGAGCAATGGTTCTTTGATAATGAGCAAAATTGCAAGCACGTTTTGCAGAAGGAGATGGTTCTTCAAGTTCTTGAACACAAGACATACACACTTTTGCAGCACCTTGAATTGTGCTGAGAAGCATCCTAGAAGCAAATGCAGATGACAAAGGACACATAAAATGTGCTCTGTCCAAGGGGTGCCCATAAATAGCCTGGCTGCCATACATTGCACCAGCTAAACCTTTCATACAATCTTCAAAGACAACCCCAACTAGACTGCATTGGAGTCATCTAATTGAGAAGTCACTAAGGCATGGATTATTGTACCCAAATTTGCTTTCTCTGCAGCTGGCATACCAGCCAAAGGTGTACAAAAGCATTTTGCACACCTTTGGAGGGTATAGCCTCAATCTGTCTGTCTAGCAGCAAAGCTGGGTCCGGGACCACTTCAAGACTATGTACCTGATCCTTCAATGGAAGGACTATCCCATCTAGAGTAGGTTGTAAACCCATTCTTGAATCAGCTTTTCTATTGACTAACAGCACTTCTGTTTTGTTTGGATTCAGTCTCCATTTATTATAATCCATATTGATTTGTTCACAACTATTCAAAATGTCCATTGATTTAAAACAAAGTAATGAAGCCCTAATAAACTGGATGTCCTCACTGTTACTTCAGGTGGTGGTTCATTAGGGTCTTTACCATTGGAATCCACGGGGGATCCATTCCCAGACCCCCTGTGGATACAAAAAAAACCATGGATCAAAATCTGTGGTTTGGCACCCTTTAAGGCTTCTGAGGGCGACCAGAGCCTCTTTTGAGGCTTGCGGAGGCTGTGATCTTCACAGGCCACAGAAGGCCTTCTATCAATTCTAGGAGGCCTTAAAAGGTCATTTCCGCAAAAAGGTTTTGTGCAAAAACTGGATGTTTTATGGCCCTATAAGGCCTTTGGTGGGCTGGGGAAGCCCTCCCAGGCCCTCCAAAGGCCTTAAGTTCTTAAAACGTCACTTCTGGTTTTTGCGCAAGGTCTGCGGCTCTGGAGGTGACCGAAGCGCAGTTTTGATCACCTCCAGAGGCTTCCAGTTGGGCCTAATCTGGCTCAATGCAGGTCTGGGGGACCAGATCTGCAGATAGCTAATCTGTGGATACAGAGGCCCACATATAGTTGCATGGGAAAGGATGTTATGTGGTAATCCTCAGTCTTTTGAGAGAGGATTAGACAAACTGGCAGAATAGGCAGTCTCTTTCTGGGGCAAACAGAAGACATGGAGAAGTCCAATCCAGACAGGAACCATCTCAGGAGAAGAATGTTACAAGCCTTTGCCCGTACTGTGGTTCCTATCTGGATCATTCTCCTCAGTTTCTATTTAGGGGAAAAAACAAAACAAAGATCAGCTCCAGTGATGCATTTGATATGAGGTGTAGCTTGGTCCTTATAATATTACATGTTTTAATTGTCTTGGCATTGAAACAACACAGGTAACTCATTCTAATTAGTCAAAATACTGAGATCTTTCTCTTATTAATTGTGAAATAAGAAGTTTATATTTTTGAATTTCATTCCCTTTTTAGTATGTGAGATCATGAATTAATTCTTTGTAGATCCTGATTTTTCTATATGAATAATGGCTACCAACCACACTGTTTCATCTGAAAATTTCATCAACCTTCTATCAATTCTCAGCATTTCTCTTTAAAGGTATTTATTTAATTTATTTTTGGACACTGGGAGTCCTTTGGGTCTGAAAGTCAGGGAAGAAAATAATAATAAAAGACATGTAAAAGATACAACATTAAAACTATTATAAAAATATACACATCAGCAGAAAAAAGCCACCACAGAAAGACATATTAGAAATACTCATTGCTATAATGTCACACCATATATTCGATGGAAAGAAAATGTATTGCTCATCATTACTAGTACATTAACAATACTACAGGTGCAGAAATATCTCTTTATTACATGGGTATGTGTGTGGAAGACACCAGCTGAGGACACATACCTATCCAGCTGGTAGTACAATGGTGAGGATGGCATGAGTTGGCTAAGAGAGTTGTGCAAGTACTGCTTCTGCAAATGGGAGTATAGGGCCTCCCACATTATTGCCAGGGGTTCTATTTCAGGAACCCCTGTGGATAAGAAAATCTATGGATAATGAAAGCTGCAAGTTTCAGGGCTTCGTAATCCTTGGGAGATGAAGGGAGCATAGCTTCCCTCAACTCCAGAGGTTGTTTTGAGGCCACATGTGGTGCTCCCTACCCCTCAGAATGCCTTCTAAGGCCCTGGAAGGTCACTTTTTCTGTAAACGATGTTTTAAGGACTTTCCTTTGGAAGGCCAAGGAGGACATCCCTGGCCCTCTGAAGGCCTTTTAAGGCCTTAAAACATCACTTCTGGTGATGTATTATGGAAAAACCAGAAGTGATTTTCCAAGATCTCCCAGAGGCCTTAAAATGCAATCTGAGGTCCAGGGAGGCCACATGCAGTCTCCTTGGCCCTCAGAACATCCTCCTGAGCACAGGTGAGGGTCCATGTAGGTCTGATTCATGAGTTCAGGGACCCATGGATACTGAAATCTGCAGGTCCTGAATCCACAGAAACAGTGGGTTCACTATATTTACTAAATATTCATGGATCATCCAGAAGGCTTCTAGGGAATCCTCTTATTGGCCAGTGGGAAAGATTTTTTAAAAAGTGGAACAGCCACTTAAGTCTCTCCAGCACATTTGGGGAAAAATTCCATTGGCCAGCGGTGATGATGAGAGAAAGCAGAGTTGCCATTGACATGAAAAGACTTGGCAGATGCGCCTCTTCTCCCTATCCTCTGTCCCCTTTGATCAGAGCTTGCCAGACCCTGGCCTGTGGGCCACATCCAACATTCACCAAATCCCTTCTCACTGTGAGCAGCACTTACTGTTCTGCCACTTCATTCTTTACCCATGTGGGCATAGGGATACCCTTGGCAGTTGTGTTACCCTTGGCTAACATCCCAGCAGGCTTTGCATTAGGATGTCTGGGCCATAGATGCAACTGCCTAGACCAGAGCATCCTTGCCTAATGCTGCTCGGGACAGGGAGGGAGTTTTAATTGTGCAGTGTTCTCCAGTTTGAAGACCACTGCCTTTGATGAAGCGGGACTGGATGTGATAATGATTTCTCTCTTCCTGCCATCTTCCAAGGATGGGAGGGACAAGAGCATCTATAGCTTAAGATTCTCACCATTAGTTGATGGGGAGGGAGGAGCAGCCACCCATCTTTGTTAAGTTTGGAGGAATCCTGGGGCCCTAGGCAGAACCCCCAGTGCAAGCACTGGATCCTCAAATACTGAGGGAAGACAGATGTCTTGAGTACTCAGTATAACTCCCAACCCTAAAGAAACAATAACTTAGAAGTCTCTTGGTTTAATACAAGATATTATGAGATAAAGAGGTTAATCAGCAACAACTTGGATAACAGATATAAAAACTGGAGCTCTCACTTTACAGTGGTTGTGTGTGAGCAAACAAAAGCATGATTAAACTCTGATTTTATCATAGCACTCTCAACATGTCTTTGATTGGTACTGCTACAACACCATATAGAGAAACTGAAGATCAATGTTTCCTAATGTCCAATTCTAGCCTTGAGAGATGCCAGTGAATCTCCATGTACGCTTACTCAGTGCTAGAAAAACACCATGCCAATGTAGCTCACAGGGGTGGGAAAAACCAGTGGGGCTTTACTTGAGTCAAGTCACTGAGTCATCACCCCCTGCGACTTGACTCGAAAACACGTCATAACAGGAGCATTTTCCAAGTTGCCAAGTCACCCTTTAGTGACTCTAAATGACTTGTGCCCTTCGCCTTTAAAAAGCCTGCTGCGGCTCTGCAGAAAGAATGGGCTGCTGCTGGGTGTGTGTGTTCGGGAGTTTACTTTAAACACTCCCTGCCCATCTGTAAAGTGGGTAGGAGGCGTGGGAGAGATGGCAAAGAGAGCTGCGACAGAAGCGGCAAGAGGGAGGAGGGTCACACGCAGCAGCTGCAAGGCTTACCAGGACCCGATCCTTTGCAGCCCTACTCAGAAGTAGTCACAATGCAGCTGGTCATTCAGTGAGGATTTCCCCTCCCAAGTAAAACGGAGCTCAGTTTACAGCAGCCAGTCATGCAGTGGAATGCTATGAATCTCCTCCCTTTCTCCTCCTCCCTGGATTCTGCAGCCAATCGTAAGGCAAGAATGCCCTTGGCTCCTCCTCCTGCCCTTCCTCAGCCAAAGACAATATGAGAATGCCCATAATTTGTCCAATGATAATTCCTTCCTATCAGAGATGGCAAAAAGCCCGTTCCTACTTCTCCCCCTCCCACTTGCCTGGGAAAGGAAGCATTAATCCTTCCCTGCCTTGTGGCTGGAACTCCCTGCTGCTCGCCTGGTTGGAATGCTGGGCCCACAAGGTTTTTTATGCTGCAAAAACAGTAAGCAAGCACAGTCAGACACAGGCAGACCAAATTGCTTGGGGACAAGTGTTGAGTCAGGGGGGCCCTGACTTGAGTCTTTTTCAGAGTCTTGCATGCATGTGACTCACGAGTGGCCGAGTCAGCAAAAATCACACATTTTCGCAACTCCAATCCAAGTCACTGACTCAAATTCCCAACCCTGGTAGCTCAGACGTCAGCAAAACTCTACTTGTGGAGAAGGCCAAGATAGGAAGGATACTGGGATGTGATATGGAAGGGACATAGGAATGAGGAGAAGTAGATACACACAATATCCTAACGCCTCTTCAGACAACTGATATGTCCCTGAAGCCAGAAAAATGTTATGCCATCGACAGAGCTGCTGCAGGTAGGTGCAATCCCACAAGCAACACTGGGGAAGGGAATAAACAGGAAAAATGCACCTCCTGTACCTCATTGCTCCACTTTCCCACAATGGAGCATATAGGATACTGACTATATTTACAGTCAATCACAGCACAGCAACTCCAGTAATAAAGCCCCTACCAGGGAGACTACATCTCAGATGATTAGACACAGCATGGGGCTAGACCTCTCTGGACTCTCAAAGGGGAACTTTGGTGATGGGAGCCATGGTGAAAGGGCAGTGCACAAAGACAACACTTTGGACATAAAACACCTCATTGCTCAAAATGTTCTGCAAGATATTTTGTGAACTCTTGTCTTCTCAAAATTCTTTTTGCAGGTGTTCTGCACCAGGAGGTCTCCACACACAAACACCCAATCACCTGCTGCCTCCATGGTCTGCTACCACGGTGGGCAATGGCAGGAGGGCGGCATACAGTCAGCCACTCTGGCAGGTGACACTGATGAAGCAAAGGGCATGGAGTGTGTGTGTGAGTTAATAGGTGGGCCACAGTAGTCTGCTGTTTGTGTCACATGCCAGCCTAGTGCCTAGCCCATGCAACCTTCCCTCTGACAGTTTTGTGTACCTCCCAGCCAGGTGTGCCAGCTTGTGGTACTCATAGAAACAGAGTTGGAAGGAACCTAAAAGGTCACGCAGTCCAACACTCTCCCTGCAACTTTTACACACAGACACAAATATATACAAATGCAGCTATTTCACTCTTCGGTATTACTGTACTACCTAAAGTCACTTCCAGTCTTTGCTGCAACATTTTCTAATTTTTTTCCAGGTTTTTGGTGTCTATGATGTCATCTGGGGCAACTCAGCTTCTGTTTGCTAAATCTGATACTGCTCCTTAAATCCAGCAGCAGCCTCAAGAAAACTACAGCAGTGCTGGGTTTTTAACCCAATTCAAACCAACCAACAAATGTTCCCTTACCCTGAGGAGGCCTTCATGATTGCCTCCCCCACATTGCAGGATACAATGCATGCCCCATAGGCACGGCTGCATTGGTCCTGTAAAGTTGGATAGGATTGGGTCCCTAGTTTCCTAAATTCTGCAGACCAAAAAGAAGCAAGGGAAATCTTTCCATGGAGGCTTGTTTGCTGGATACATGCTCTATTAGTTTAAAACAGCGGTTCCCAAACTTTCTGGGAGAGTTTGAGCCATAGTAAGCCCTTGCAGGGGTGAGGGGGAGGCAACGACACGATCCGCAGGATTGTGTCACTAAGGGGGCTGCAGGGACTGGCGTTTGCTTACCAAGTCCCTGCAGCAGTCTCCCGGGGGTGCGGGGAAACCTATGCGACCCTCCGCAGGGCTTTCCAAAGCTTAGAAATTGAAAAGTGGAGCGATCATGCCCTGCCTCTGCAAAACCAGAAGTGGAGCATGATCACTCTGCTTTCACTTTTTGAAGGCTGGGAAGCCCTGTGGAGGGTCGCACAGGGCTTTCCGCACCCCCGGGAGGCTGCTGCAGGGACTGGTAAACAAACACCAGTCCCTGCAGCCCCCTTAGCAATGCGATCCTGGAGATCGCGTTGCTGCCTGCCCCCACCCCTTAAGGGGGCAGAGGCCAGGGCCCTCAGGCAGGGGCATCGCGACACCCTAGTTTGAGAAGCCCTGGTTTAAAATATCCAAATGGGAGCCTGTAGAAACTGTGTCTGTGTTTTAAAGAAGAGCTCACAGCTCCTAACCCTAGGAAGAGGGCTATCTCCTCACCAGCTCAGTGTCCCAGCTTGTAACATGGGACCTAGAAATAGCAACATCTAAAAGAGTAGTATTTGTGGGATATAGATGAGTTGATCTATGTTCCAATTAGCTAAGGAAATGTATTCATTACTGCAGTGGTAATGAGGTCTCTGGCAACCACTGTCTGAAGTTTCCTAACATCATTCAAGAACAGGGTGTGAATAAGAAAAGGCAGTTGTAGTAGACCAAGGGAATGACAGAGTGGTGGGTAGAGGGAGTAGTTCAGAGGAGTAGATCAGAATAAGGAGTCTGAGACAGGATGAAGAGCTGAGAGATGAACTGCAAAGGTCAAAAAAGTTAATATTCACACATAAAATGGTAAGAACAGCCAAACCTTTGGCTATAATTACATGGAAAAACCATAGCATAATCAAGCAAATGCAAATCTCTCATAAGCACTGGTTTATGTTGGAGTAACCATCTAAAATGCACTGGTTAATGTTAATTGGAAACCACAGTTGTCAATGCTGGGGTCCAAATAGACTTTTAAGATGTGGAAGCAGCACATAATCCTTTACTCTTGCTTGAATAGTGAAGAACCCTCCCCCCCCCCCAAAAAAAAAAAAAATACCCAGGAGTGCTCAAGAAGGTTCAAAATTTTTATGTAAAAGCACTGCAGGTTGGGATGTCTGAAATAATTCCTCAAGGACAATGTGATATCTGGAAAGCTCTGGTTTACTTGAAAGCAATGTTTTGTTGTTGTCATGACACTTGTCAATCATTTAAGAAGTGAGCTTGTTCTAATCTGCATGCGGCTTAATATTTACTGATAAGCAATTAACTGTAATGTACTCAAAGATGAGTTAATGAGGATAGCTCAGTCATGTGAGAGAGTGAATAACAACCCTCTGTGCGAATTAAGAAATCTCCTTAACTAACAGAACTTGCTAAAATATCTTATGCAAAATCTGTGTCCTCTAGCAGCTGTTTGGTCCATGGAAGCACAGCTGTCTAAACTTTATTGGCACTAAATGTCATCCTTGCACACAAATTGGATGCTTGGAAAACCCAAAGGCACATCTTGGTCTGTTAGTGCTATCATATACAATCACATTCCCCAACAAGACGTGAAAACTGAAATGGAAAACGTCAACAAACTCTGGCCGCAGCAAGGACTGGGGCATGCCCACTGACAAGTGCGCCACAATGACAGAAATTTACTTTGAGTTGTAATTAGTGACACTGTCATTTTCAGTTGCTCCTGCCAATTAATTTAGCCTGTCAAATAGAAAAACAGCAACATTCACATGATAATTTATATATGAGGAGATGAGTCAAGCAAAGCTGTGGCTGTAGCCAGCAGAATTCCCTTGGAGCACTTAAAAAATAAAATAAAAGGAATGGGGGTGTGCATGGGGGTGGGCGGGAAGAAAGTTAAACTGTCCTTGTTATAATTGTTAACGCTGATCACTCAAGTAGAAGACGGGCTGATTAAAACTCCAAACGAGCCTCTAGCTCGCTTATATCTCAGAGTCCGGAATGATAGAATCAGAGGAGTTTATTCATACCATTAAACCCCAGAGAACTTAATTGAAAGAAGAGCACAGCCCGGACCTTGACAAGCGGGAGGTCACAGTAATTGCTGCCGGACATATTTAACATTAAGATAATCAGGCCATTAATTACCCTTTGGATCATTAAATCAGCCAGTTGCAAAATGAAATTTCTGCCTCTATTACTCACTTGAGAGACCACAGGGGTGGCTTTTAATTTATCAGTGAGCTTGAGATACAAAGGACCAGGCACGGGGAAGGAGAAAAGGGGGAGAGAACGGGGGCTTGCTTCAGCAGAGGCAGGAATATCAATCCGCCATGCTTGGTGATTGTGGCAAATTAACTAGGTAAGATAACCTCAGCTTCTAAAGGCAGAAGCTGGGGGTATGTAAATAGATGAGGGCAGACAGGGAGATCAGAAGCTGCACACCACTTAGCAGGATAATAAAGGAAATCATCCTTGATTATCAGTGCTAATTTGGACACTGCCGGTAGCTTGTTATGCGTGTTCTGAGTAGCATTTAATTAATTCAATTGCTTGTTAATGAGGGAAGTGACATGTGGGGAGCAGATGCCACCCAACTGCAGATGGGTTCTGGTCAGCCCATCACAATAAAGTCTTTAAAAAAAAAATCCACCCCCTCTAAAATGGGAAAGGTGTCAAGCATGGAAGAACATTCAAAACAGACAGAACACTGACCTCATCAGGCAAAGAGATGGCAAGAAATAATAAAGCCTGACAAACACTGGAGATACAGGTACTAATGTTCCCAGAGGCTATATCTGTAATGGTACTTACATCCTTATGCCAGAAATTCAAGACTAACATGACTACGCCATCATTTGATGATCTGATTTAACAAGGCAAAGAAAGGTCACAATGTAACTGTTTACATCTGAGCTACAAGCAGCAGAAAGTCGGCTGCTTTACAGCTTGTTTCCCTTGTCACTATTCTCATCTGGAATAGGTACAAGTAAACTGGAATAGGTACAAGTAAATTCCATTCCAGCTGGACATCAGTGGTTGTCATGGTTCAGAATCTTCTGAGAGCCACAAATTGGTAGGGGCCCCCAGTGAAGAAGATGTCCAGGAGCACATGCAATTGAAGAACATATACACGGGGTCCCCATATCCACGTATCCTGTATCCACAAATTCACTTATCTGCAGATCAGGTATTGAACTTCAGCAGGCCAGTGCTTTGTTGGCATGTGGACTCCTCTTTACATCCACCTGGTATTCATGCACTTGGTTATATAATAAAATTTGGACTGCATCCAGTCTACTGATCCATTCATGCAGGAGTGGCTGTTGCCAGTCAGCTCCAGCCTGGTGAGGTCAGTTAGCTGCCAGAGGCACTGCATACTGAAAAGATCAGGTGCATTTAGGTTTATCTGCCCATCCTAGTCCTTTGTAGTCCACTAAGGAATCTGACCTCTGGTACCCCACTTGATTGTCACATATGCTGGCCCTTTGAGTGCTTACTTAAGATCATTTATAACTCTAGTTTTCACTGAGGTGGCAAATCGCTGAGGTGTATCTGGGCTGTGCCATTTCAAACTGCAAACTATCCACATACTGAAGTACTCTTCCTTTTAAAAAAAAAAATCTGGCACTTATAGTGGGGCTTTGACCAAACCACTTCCCACTGCTGATGGGAAGTAAACAAAATGAAAATTCAAGGTGGTCATCACCCATATTAAGTGATCCAGTGCAGAACCACCGTGCAGGACAAAATCAGCAAAGGCGCTTCTTGATTGGAGAACTGTCACTTCTGGGCGAGAAGGGAACCAAGATTTCCGACTGTAGATAAGAGACATAAGACCAGTAGGATAGCTATACTGCCAAACCCATCCAGAACTCCCAGGTACCTCAAGCTAGACAGCACAGAGATCACCACCACCGGTACATTGAACCTTCCTTACACTATGCCATTTCACCCATGGAAGGTAACTACTACTCAGAATAGTGGCCTCATCAGAACAGGGTACCTTCTTCTGGAGCCAGATACATTATACCAGCTGTTCCCAAGCTGTGGGTCACAACCTGATTTTTGGAAGATTGCGTAGGGTGAAGCAAAGCTTTCAATGAAAGCACAGGGATGGAAAGATCAGATAACCAATTGCTTCAAGCCTAGAAGGTATTCAAAAAATCTGATAGCAGCTAATTGCCCTGCAAAGAGCTGCTCCTGCAGTATGCAAGATAGCTGGGAATTGCCCTGCAAAGAGCTCAACTTTCTAAATAAAGGAATAAATAAAAATATTACTACTTGTAAATAAGTAAATAAAAACATTTCTTACTAGATCTCCCTTTCTTATAGTCTTGTAAACCCAGGGAGGGTCCTAAGAGAGTGACCTTTTAAAAAGTTGGTACTGGTACTCAGAAGTGTGGGAACCACTTACTACAAACAAAACCATCAAAATACTTACATAAAAGAATAACCCACCTGCTCAAGAGACTGTTTCCACTTACTAGAATCTACCCTGGGCAGAAGTTTGTGTGCATACTCCACCCAGCAAACTTTGCAGCGGAAGGGGATGACTGAGCGAGACACTCACAGTGACCTTTGAGGATCCCAGCAGCAAGAAAGCCCTTGGCTCAAAGGTCAAGTTTGAGAACCACTGCTCTAGGTGAACAACTGGCTACGTCAATGGTGTCATCAGGGGAGATTTGGCTTCGGGGATTGTGCTTCCTGGATAAAGGGCTGCTGACTCGAGACAGACTGCACCTCACATGGAAGGGGTGCATGTTTTCAGCTGAAGCGTGGCGAATCTGATCAGGAGGATTTTAAAATGAAGGAGGAGGGGGTTGGAGACATGAGCTAGAAGCTTATTTCACAGGTAAGTGCTCCAGATGGGAAAACTCAGGACACCGCTGTAACGGTGTAATTTGGTGTCACGGTGTAATTGGAGAGGCCCAGCCTAACTAAAGAAGGGGAAGGCACATTGGGTCATAACCTCTGGGGCTTACGTTACATATGTACAAATGCATGGAGTATGGAAAATAAACAGGGTGAGCTTGATCTTCTAGCAAGTAAAGGTAAATTTGACTTGATAGGAATAACAGAAACCTGGTGGGATAACTCTCATGATTGGAATGCACAAATAGAAGGTGATCAGTTGTTCAGGAAGAAAAGATGTGGTAAAAGGGGAGGGGTTGCATTATATGTCAAAAATTTATACACCAGCTCAGAAATACCAAAAAATGGTCCAGGTAGCCCCATGGAGAGCATCTGGGTGAACCTTAGGGGGAAAAGGAACAAACACAACATTGTGGTGGGCATCTACTATAGACCGCCAGGTCAAGGGGAGGAGGTGGATGATGTTTTCTTGAAACAGACAGACATTGCAGGGAAACATGAAGTAGTTGTATTGGGGGACTTTAACTACCCGGATATCTGTTGGGAGACTAACTCGGCCAAGCATGGAAGCACCAATAAAGTCCTGTTGTGCCTGGTAGATAACTTCATCTTCAAGAAAGTGGAAGAGGGGCCATCCTTGACCTTGATCTTAACCAATAAGGAGGAACTGGTTGATGAGGTCAAAGTAGTCGGAACCCTAGGAGAAAGCGATCACAAACTGCTGGCATTCTCAATCTTATGGGAAACAAAAGGAATATGCAGTGAAACATGTACTTCGGATTTCAGGAACGTTGTTTTTCATAAGATCCCACGGGTTGATGAACTAAAAGGAAAAGGGGCCCAGGATGGGTGGGAGCTCCTGAAGAAGCAGCTTCTACAGGTGCAGTCTGAAACTAATCCTATGAAGAAGAAAAGGGGACAAGATACCTGAAAAAGGCAGAATGGCTGCACAGGCATCTTTGTGGTAAGTTGAAGATTTAAAAAGACATGTATAGAAAATGGCAGATAGTCCCGATCACCAGGGAGGAGTACAGACAGATAGTCCAGTCTTGTAGGGCGTGGGTCAGGAATGCTAAAGCTCAGTATGAGCTAAGCCTGGTCAGGGATGTCAAGAACAACATAAAGTGTTGTTTTTTTTAAGGTATGCACAAAGGAAGTGGAGCATGATCGCTCCACTTTCACTTCTAACGAGCTGGGGAGTTCTAAGGAGCTGGGGAGCCCTGCAGGTGCTCTCGCAAGGCTCCCAGCATTCCTGACAGGCTGCTGCAGGTACTGGTGAGTGCATCCCAGTCCCTGCAGCCCTCCTGAGTGGCATGATCCTGGGGATCACGTTGCTGCCTTTCCCTCACCCCCGCTGCCTCCCCCCACCCCTGCAAAGACTTACAGCAGTGCAAACTTTCATAGAGAGTTTGAAAACCGCTGTACAAGGGGACCTTTTAATCCTATTTTGAGTTGGAAGTTTTGTTTGCCAAGGTTGATCTAAGCATGGGTAGATACCAGAATGGAATAGGAATAGAACTGGTGATACATGAGGGTAGACCCTCATAATTTTTGCCCCGATACAATTCTTAAGGATCGTGGATCCTACAAGCTGTAGGATTCAGATGCTTTGCCAAAGAAATACTGCGTGTTTCTTTGCTATAATTAGGTGGGTGACTGGAGAAGGAATGACTGCTGTTTCTTCAAACAGCTTGCAGTTAGAATGGAGGAATTAAGGTGCTGCCTCCTCACTTGCTGAGCTAGTTTTGTGGGAAATGTGTATAAAATATTCTTACTACTACTACTACTACTACAAGTATTTAATACTCAAGTACCAACAGAATTGTGTTGCTTTGTGTGCAGTCTACATGGAGGTTTGTTTCCTGAAAGTTTAAAGTTAGGGTGAGGGGGCAATGTTCCCTGTAAGGAGTCTATGCCAGTACATGGACCCTTTCTTTTGCTGTGTGGTGCTCCAGACACTCAGAGATTATGTTGGCAACTTCCAGGTTCTCTTGCTCCATGCTGCATGGAGACCGGTTTGGAGCTCTGTAGCCACAAGACTTGCGGGGAACAGTGGTGGGAGGATTGCTGCCATCATGATTCTCCCAGGCTTGCAAACCAAACATTAACAAGACAGCATATAAAAATATATGAGCAGAGGATGTGCCCTTTGTTATTAGTTGCCCAGGGACTACAGATCTAAGGGGCTAAGGGCCAATGGGAAGTTGTATGCTTCCCAGGAAGAACATCATGGCAAGGCGATGACCAGCCTGGTCCCAGCCACTGGTCAGGGAAGATGCAGCTGCCAGGGAGCTTGCTCTCCCAGCCCCTCCCATTAGAACGAACACTCTGCTGTTCATCCCATTAGAATGAATGAATGCTGTTCATCCCATTAGAATGAACACTCTGGATGAACATTATGTTGTTCTGCTCTGACCACTGCAGAAGCAAAGAGATCATCAAGATGGCTGCTGCACTGTATCTGTTCTAAATTATTATTACTACAATTCATTGTAAGCCACAGTGAGGACCACTTAGATAAAAGGCAGGAGATATAACCTCCAAATAAATACATGTGCTGCAAATGAAATTGGGCTTTGTGACAATTACTCTTCCAACTACTCTCCTCCCCTCCCCCCCAACTCTAAGCAAGCCGTGAAAGGCACAGATATCATCAAAGGTGAGTGAGCAATGGGGAGCAAAATCTTGCTTCCAGGGGAAAATGTGTTCAGAGTACCTTGGTTGGAGCAACAAACCACACTGCAGCTCAATCATGATTTTCAAAACAAACAATGATCATTTCAAACAATAGGTTCATTTATGCTTGAACCAGTGTACAATGGTAATTTCTTAAGAAACAGTTCTGCTTTTCTAGTAGGTTAAAACACAGACTATTAAATACTTCAAGTTACACATGCATAATATTTTTTAAGATAATTAAATTCTGATAATTTGTGAGTGGGGATCATATTGGATTTCATGTCTTAAGGTAAAGGTCAATTCCCATAACTGCCAGCTTCTAATTCAAAAGGTTCTCCCACAGAATTAAGAACCTTATCATTTCCTGTGACCATTGCTAAACAGAATAAACACTGAAAAATGACAGTGTGAATGGCCTATCTGGAAGAAAACAAGGAAAAACAGCTGAAAAAATTTGTGGTGCTATAAAACAGATATGGAATATTGTAAAGTATTAGATACCAAAAAGCTAGTGCAAATATAAACAATAATATTAGCTTTACTGATCACTCAGTTTTCCCATGAAATTTTTTTTAAAGCTCGTAATGAAAGAAGTCGAAGACTTAACTGCTAGCATCTTCCAGAACTAAGTGTACTTGCATATAATTTTACTTGCAAATTCTGGAACCCAATTTGAATACAACACTGTGTTTTTTATACCACAGAGCAGCGGTGGTATAAAACTCGCGGAGCCAAACTCGCCACCACTGAGCAAGAGAAAAGTAGTCCCCGTGCAGACTGCTTCTTTCTGTTCTGCCTTGGTGCAGTCTACCTCCTTTGGGGAACAGGGACGCTTTGGGCAGTCACATCGTCTGCCAGGCATCCCAGAAGGCTGCATGAGAGGACATCCGGGCAGACTCGGCTGCCCAGAGAGTTCCTGTCCCCCAAATGAGGGGGACTTCATGTGGTGCTGAGGTGGAATAGAAAGATCTGTTCACCATATGGATGGATTCAACTGAACCCCGTGTCTGGCCCCCAGGTTGGGGTTCGAGAGGCCCTGCCATAGAGCATACTCCCTGTAAAATGTAGAGACAATTTTGTCCTGTCAAATTAAAATCCATAAAAGCAAATTATGGATACAGCACAACCATTTGCGGGCTTTGTGTAAAAGAAAAAATATTTCTGCACCATTTCCTTGAACTATCACCTGCACGAACATGTACTTTTTTAGATTTCAAGTTAAATGGGTACTTCAACATGTGTTTCTAAAGTTATGTTGTTTGCAAGGAAATGTGTATAGGATATTTGTTCTGGGATTCCAACACACTTACTGTGCTAGCCCACCTTACCCAGCACTGTCTGTTCTAGTGGCTGTCTGCTGGTATTCATTTGCATCTTTTTAGATTGTGAGCCCTTTTGGGACAGGGAGCCATTTAGTTATTTGATTTTTCTCTGTAAACCGCTTTGTGAACTTTTAGTTGAAAAGCGGTATATAAATACTGTTAATTAATTAATTAATTAGCCCCAGTTCAGCACTGCAAATACACAGATGTATAAGTTTTACTGTTCCTGTTCAAACACTGACTTTTCTCATTTGCTCTCCAAAACCACTACATTCTTTTATCAAGCAAAATTGTTTCCCAGGGTGGCTGCTCATCAGACACCTTTTCACTGCCACACCAGTCAAAATCAATGCTTTAGGTGCAAGCTTAAATGGTATCAATATCAACTGGGTTACAGAAAAAGGCTTGATTTGAATCCCAATTCATTTAATTGTCATAACATTGATCAGTTCTAATTTGACCCACATTACTAAGGAAGGGTTTAAGGGCAAATGCTCCTTAGACATTAAATTTAATATTGAATATACATGGGGAAAAAATGTCAGCTGTTGCACAATCTATACTGAAAGATTTTTCTTTTTTCTCCCTTTCCTGGGAGTAATTAAAAGATGCTTTTCTTGACTAATGATCCCCCTGTTTAGAAATAGGAAGTCGATATTCCTTCTGCAGAAGTCAGCTTCAATTTGTCACACTGCTCCAGAAGTTTGAGAAGTGGTTCTCAGGGCTGTTTTGTAATTGCTGGAGCCAATTACAAGCTTTTTAAAGCTAACCTAATCAGTGGTCCACAGACAACAATCAGAAGCCAGCTGGTCTTGTTTCTATCATAGCTTTAGAAACTTTCTCCTATTAAAAATTTTTTTTTAGCTACTTTAGAAACTTGCTACGCATTTTTCTGATTATAATCAACAAGTCATAAATCACTAACGTAAACTTTTGCAAGTTGCTTGCTTAGATTTTTTTCAGGGGATTACATGACGTCTTACTTCAAGTCTAGCATGCTTCCACTTTACTCCTGGTTATAATTAGTGACCTGGTTCTGATCACTAGTCTATAAAGATAACTTTGAAATTGTAAAGTTAAGTTCAATTGAAATATTTGCGCTTTTTCAGTGGTAGCGAAAATTACAAAGCTGAAGTTATTTTCCAAAATCTGTCCAAGGCCTGAAATTTACATCATGTTACTTCAGTGCTTTTTTCAGTGGTAGAGATCACTGATGTCTGCTTCCACCAAAACCAAGCACAGAGAGAAGACAAAAGCAAGCAGGAGTGCTGGGCAGCCTGGACCAAGCTAGGGAGCTGTCCAGCAGGATAAGAGCAAAAGATTCTGGGTTTGAAAAGCTAGGCAAGGAGAAACCCAATGGAGCTGTTGCACCAGTACTTATCAAGCAGTGACTAAACAGCTGTACAGTGGACTTGCTATCCTTCCTGGATTTCAGTCAGTTAGTACGGATGCCTCTTCTTACCTAATTGGGCTAGAAGAGGGAAAGCCTTGACCTGCCCAAACAGGCACCAGTTCTAGACTTTGACAAGTTCTAGACTGACTTTGCTCTTGAGGTTCTGGAGGTAATGATGGAGGCTCTAGAGCTGGGGTGGAGATTTTATTGGAAAGACATAGGATCCTTTAAGATTGCAGGCTCCTTAGGCGTGGTGTCATCTGGGATGGGGGACTCTAGCTGTCCCTATGGAAGGGCTGACTCCCTGGGGCCTCTGTCTTTGCCAGGGCTGTAGTAGAATTCTATTGCTGTTTGGGGGTCTCACTGGATTTGGGGTCCTGACACCTGAGAATTAACTTACCTTTCCTTGGTTATACTATGACTACTTATTTTTGTAAATAGGGGTTTCCTGTCATGTGAACCAAGGTGGTTTTGGTCATCCTGCTGGTTGAACTATGAATAAAATATGGAATAAAATATGGGACCACTCAGCAGCATCTGATAGCATGGCATCTTCTGGGATCCCTAGTGGTAATGGGCCTTGGAGGTACGGTTTTATGATTGCTCCAGTCATTCCTTGAAGGTAGATTCCAGAAGGTAATGCTGGGGGACTGCTGTTCTTTCCCATTGCTTTTGCCTTACAGAGTTCTACAGGATTCTATATTTTCTCCCTTGCAATTTAACATCTATATAAAAGCTGTTGGAAGAGATTGTCCAGGGACTTGCAGTATGGAAGCATGCTGATGATACCCAGCTCTTTCCATCTGACCAGGTGAGATGAAGGTTGTCCTGAATCATTGTCTGGAACCATCAACAGGTTGGACATGAGAAAAGAAGCTGAGAATCAAGTCTCAGCTGAATTCAGGCTAGATATTCTATTGGTTGGACATACAGTTGCATTCCCTCTTCTTAAGTAGAAGACAGGTAGTGTAAGAATGCTCCTGGATACAACTTATTTCCTCAATAAGCTATGGCCAGGAGTGCTTCTGCACAACTTCTACTCAGTGCGCCACTGAAGGCAAAACTTGACTGACTATTGTAAAATAACATGCTCTACTGGGTTCCAGAAACTTTAAATCGGTACAAAATGCAACAATTATAATGCTGGCAGAAACTCATTTTTTGTGATCACGCAACATCTATATTGTTCCATCTTCATTGATTCCAATTTGTTTCTAGGCTCAATGCAGTGCTGGTTTAAGTTTTTAAATGTAAACAGTTTAAAACATGGACATGCGAAAGGATGCATCATGGACCTGCTTCAGCCTGTACTGTGAGTGAGAGGAAAAGCTGGCTTCTTGCTCGTATCACTCTCCTTCTGTAAAACTCCTCACTATCACCAATTGAAATGCTTTATAGGGCTGCCTCTATGAAATGAGCCCCCTATCTTGGGAACCCTTTTGTTTATGATCCAGTCACTTCATCAGTGTTGGGTGGAATAGGATCTCCTGCCAGGTGTGGGGTAGGAAAACCCACAAATTTCAAAAACCAATGTCAATGAACATGCATGCAGCATGTCCATGCATGTAGCCCTTCCTATAGACACAAACAAGAAGGTGAGACCAGCATTTACAGTCTAGGTCAGTGGATCCCAAACATTTTAGCATCAGGATCCACTTTTAAAAATGACACTCTATTGGGACTATCTAGCATTATGAAACTAAAAAAAGTTTCACTTTACCACCCACTCAAGCTGCTGCTTTTATCCTTTTTAGTAGGGGGCACTTTCTGAAGTGTTTGTTGAATTCCAAGTTTATCAGATTGGGATCATTTTGGTGGACTTGCAATCCCCTTCACCTGGCCTTTGATAAGAGCCAAGGTAACTTTGCGAGTAAACACAAGTTTATGTGGATCAGTTTTGCTTTCCATATGGCTCAATATATTTTCCTTGTCAGCTTGGCAGGTGGGAATTTCTTCTTGAGAATTGGTTGGAGACTGCAGTCAGTGGATCAGGACCATTCTGGTAGTGTTGTGTTACCTCAGCCTGCCCTTCGAAGTGGACCAAGGCATGGTTGCCTACTCATCAGTAAACATGCACGTGCTGCTCCATTTCAGTTTCCATTTTACACTAACAAACTACTTCCTATTTTACAGGAGAAAACATACTACAACCTTTCCAGTACCACTAAAAACTATCTGCATATAATCAAGTTGCTAGATCAATGGATTATTTTCCATACCCTTCAGTATGGGCTGATATTTCTAACTGATACTCTCTGCATTCATTACTTCAGATTCCAGATCCTTACCACAGCAACAAGTAGAAAGGGCTCCTGTACAGCAATTCAGTGCTTTTCTTTTTTAAATATGAATGCTCCTGCTGTGAATGCAAAACACTTTCTGCATCTCCAAATCAAGCTTAAGAAGGTTGAAGAAAACATTTATTCCTGTACTACTGGAGTACAGTAATTTTGGAGGCCTGTGGAGGCCTGCCCATAGGACAGCAGTACTTGACGAGTAGTCTATGATAATTGAAATAGGTTTTTGTCCAGTGACTAAACATTGTATGTTGAAAACCTAATATAGGGTTTATTTTAAAGATATAATTAATTTTAAATTAATTGCCTTTCTATGGAGTAATACATAATAGAAGCAGCACAATGATATATTAAAGCCACCAATAAGATAAACTTGACCAATCAGATTAAAACCAAAAGGTTTTGTAAAATAAAGCATTCTTCTAGACCAGTGTTTCTCAAACTGTGGGTTGGGACCCAGTAGGTGGGCTGTGAGCCTTCTGGTGGTTTCCCATTCATTTCAATATTTTATGTTTAATATATCAGACTTGATTTGACTGTAATTGGAGAAATGTTACAAATCTGTACTTTGAACAGGCTACTATGTACAGGTTGAGCCTCATTATTCTCGTGGGTTCCCTTTGAAGCACTCACCTGGATGGCAAAAAATGCACTATAGCAAATCCATTTAAAAAACAAAGTTTCTTTGCTCCAGTGATTTAAAAACAACCTTGCTGACCTTTGTGATGTAAGATAAGATTCATTAAGAAGACAATCCATCAATCAGTCCTCCTCCAAGCACTTACAAAGGCACTTCACTCAGTCCCTCCCTTCACCAATGCAAAGCAATCACCTTTCTTTCAGGAAAGAGAAGGATTGATGGATTGTCAGCCAGCTGCCCCTCCCCCCATGAAGGAGGCTATTGTTAAAGGACTGTTCAGTTTTTTAAACTGATTTTAAAGGGATGCATTTTTCCCCTTCTCCAGGGATCAGCACATTCCTTCTCATTTGCAGTGGCCATTCGTGTTGAGACAAATACATGTATAAAAAAATCTGTGTATAACAAGGTTGGACCTGTATATGCTTTTAGCAATGATAGTCAACTGGGCTTACTTCTGGGTAAGTGTGGATAGGATTGCAGCCTCAGATTGTTAAAAATTTTCCTGCTTGACGATGTCACTTCTGGTCATGACATCACTTCTGGTGGGTCCCGACAGATTGCCATGCTAGAAAGTGGGTCTTAGAGCTAAAAAGTCTGAGAACCACTGTTCTCGACAGCACAAGACCTAACTTTAGAAAAAGAAGGGGCACAGAACTCAAACACATAATTTTATAAACACATAGTATTACAATGGAGAGGGTACTCCTGCAAAGACATTATAAGGTTTAAGTGGACCCAGAAGTTAGTGGGAAGCCAACACAAATATTAAAGAAGCTGTGCTTTAATAGTAGTTACTATTAACTACTGTACTCAATAAATGGAACTCAGTTCTGCAGCAGGGTTGGTGCCAGAATATTTGGGGTCTTATGCCACATCTTTTTCTGACTCCCTTGATAGCTCCCTTGATTCACTGAGTATATGGTATGGCATGGAAGTGGAGGAGTGAGGTAGACCATAAATTTTGGGGTGTCCCTCTAAAGAGGCAGTAATCCTTTTTATAATTTTTCCTCACATGCTCTGAGTTTGGAACAGGCACTGTTGGAACGTCACAGGAGCAAAGACTTCACTGACAGGAACCTGAGATAATTTTACTTGAAAACCTGATGATTTTTAGTGAGATGTCGGCAAATGGAATCTTGCCCTTGCCGATTGGAGAGTAGTGGAGCTCACCTCAATCCAAGGACCCAGAAACATGCAACATATCTGGTTTGCTCTGGTACAATATATTAACTATTTAAAACACCAATAAGTCAGGTACTGAAGTGTTCTTGAGGGAAAACAGGTAAAGACAATGGTGCTAACAGGCTGGATTGCTCCATATACCAACAGAAAAACAGACATGGCTTTCAAGACCAAAAGGAAAAATATTTGTTGATGACTCTAAGGGTCCCATCCTATCCAAATTTCCAGTGCTGATGCAGCCCCAAGGGAAGAAATATTCCCTTATCTTCAGGAGGCTTCCATTACTGCCTCTCCCACCACCTGCCCCATTGGCACAACTGCATCGATGCTAGAAAGTTGGATGGGACCTCAGGCTGCAATCCTATGCACACTTACCCAGAAGTAAACCCTATTGAACACAATAGAACTTTTGAGTAAACACTATCTTTCTATTTACAGTATCTTTCTATTTATCTTTCTTTCAATTACTATTTACAGTAATCACTGTAAATATCTTTATCCTTCCATAAATTAGGTAACAATAAGTATTGGGACTTGGACAAATAGCTTTGTAAAGCCCCATTAACTTATTTTTAGTCAACTCCTTTCATTGACTTCAAGCTTTAGACGCAGATGATTAAGGGCGCAATCCCAATCTCCCCCCCCCCCGGTTTGGCCAGTCCCTTTTGCCAAGTTTGGCCAAGTCCCTTTCGCTGGCTGAAGAGTGTCACAAAAGTGCTGTAAAACACTTTCATGCCACTCTGCCCTCTCTGCACCAACCCAAGCCCTGGGAAGAGGTGAATTCACAACAGCCGAGCTTGGCCAGCGTGGATGTCTAGGGGGGTCATGAGGAGGGTGGGGAAGAGGTGGAAGGGAGGCGTTGTGGGGTGGGGGAGGGCGGGTGGTGGGTCTTCCTGGGGGCAAGGAGGCGGGGAGCGGGAGGCAGGGCCAGGATCAGACAATTATGCCATATAACCAGCAGTTATGCCATATCCTAGCCCCGTTCCCGGGTGGCCCAGGGTAGTCCTGGGCTGCTCAGATTTTTGCCACATCATCAGCTGGCACAGATCCAAGTAGAAGCACTGGGGCTGCTGCGGCTCTCTCTGGTGTAGGGGGGAAAGTTTCCCCTTGCCTTGGGCAGAGCCTCAGACAGCATCAAACTTGCACTGGACACAGCGCAGGATACAGCTGTGTTTTAAGCACCTATGATACAGCAGTTTTCAGCCTTCTTCCTCTCATGGTACACTGACAAGGTGCTAAAATTGTCAAGGCACACAATCAATTTTCTGACAATCCCCCAATGGCAGTAATAATATACGGTCCTCCCCTAAACTCCCACGGCAAACTTGCAGACCATTTGTGGCACACCAATGTGATGCAGCAAAATGGTTAAAAAGCACTAACAGAAGGTAGTACTGGACTTGGATGTGAAACCGAGGATCAGATTCACACAGAACTGTGAAGCTCCTGCAGAGGAGTTGTTGCCCTTGTACCTTCTCTCATAGGCTAGACAAATTTTGTGTTCTTCAGAAAAGGCAACTTTTAAGTGTCCAGCAGCTCCAACATTACTCTGGCAAATAAGTACATCAATTTAGGTGATTTCAAAATATGGATTTTCAAATTCACCACATGTTTTTTAAAACCTTTGTTAGATGTTTTTAACACACCTGCTTTTTCAGTGCATATATTGCATATTGAAACAACGTACCTTGTGGAGTCTGGAGAGGGTTTTACACGTCCCTGGACATTTTCTTCCCACAAGCTATTTGCTAACTCATTACCAATGGACGACATCACTTTGATGAGTTCTATAGGCCAATCATCCAAGTCAAGTGATCGGACACGTGATAGGTGTGTGCCAAGGTTCCGGTGTATCCCTGAGCATTCAATACACATGAGCGCGCCCAGATTTAAGCTTGCCCAGTCAGGATCTGAGGAAAAAGCAAACAAGTCAATGAAATTAACACATTTTAAAAGCTCTTATAACTTGACCCTGATTCATCACTGTATGTGCACACATGTACCACTTAACACCTTGGTACTTTGTGGGCTGGGGCTAAAGCAGTGGTTCTCAAGTGTTTGCTGCAGGCAGTGGGGGCGGGGGGTAAGGCGGAAAAGTGATGCCCAGCATTGCGCCTCTGATCTGGGCACAGGGGCATGCTGCCACTCACCACTGCCAGCAGCAGCCTCCCCAGGGTTGGGGGAGCCTGGCGCCAGCCTCAGCAGGGCTCCCCATGCAGCACAGAGCACTCCTGAAGGCGATCTTCCTGTCTCTCGATCGCAAAACCGGAAGTGGTTGCGATCATCTTCTGGAGGGCTCTGCACTGTGTGGGGAGTCCTGCTGAGGCTGGTGCTGGGCTCCCCCAACCCCCGGGAGACTCCTGCAGGTGGTGGTGGTGTGGCAGCGTGCCCCTGCGCCCAGATCAGAGGCGCAATACTGTGTATCGCATTTCTGCCTCCCCCCTCTCCCCACCCCTTAAGGGAAAACTGCCCAGGTCTTTCAGGCTGGGGCGTTGACACACCCCAGTTTGAAAACCACTGGGCTAAAGGAACACCCAACCTGCAGTTTGCCGATGCTTCTGTTTTCACTCCATCTTTCCCCACACATAACTGGGCTGGGACTGTAATGACTATCTGGGTGAGCATTTGTTCTTTCCTTTCTACGAAGTTCACCACCTACCAGCCTGTCTGTATTAGCCTCTTTAAGGGAGGGAGGAAGTGTCTGAGCTAGTGCTTCCTCCCTGTCTCAATGGATGCTCCCAAGTGGCAAAGGTCATGCTACTTAGGAACATTCGTGGATGCAGTGGCCTCTGGCTGAGAGAGGGAGGAGATGCATTCCTGAGCACTTCCTAATTCTTCCTACAACCTCCCTAAAAGCCCTCTCCCCAAGGGACTCTCTGCCAAAAGCTTTTGGTAGCAAAGTCTTTCAAAAAGCATTGTGACTCTAGTTTCTTTAACTTGGGTGCATCGGCAATTGGCTACTGAACCTCAAGAGGACATAGGCCCATGGTCAGGACTTGGCCCCGACACTGCTTAAAGAACCATTAATAAGTTGTATTTGAAGTTTTAACTTATTTGCTCACAGACATATAACAAAATTCTTAAACTTGTACTAGAATCAACCTTGCACTAGAATAAAAAAAATGGTTAGACAACTTTGGATAAAAAGGTCGCAAAAAAGGAAAATAAATCCATTAAGTCTCTACTTGGAGCGTATTGTATTAGCTCCATTAATAACCATCACTATGATGGGGAAAAGGCATACAATACATTCTACCTGATAATAGTGGTTAGAAATCAAGCTGATGTATTAGTTAAAAAAATCAAATCAAAATGCAACTTCAGTCTCTAGTGCTACTCTAGTCTTTTAAAGTAAGTGACATCATGCCTCACTTAATTGCATCACTGACCTTGCTGTACTTGTTTTCCCCCCCTGTAAATAGCACATGTGAAGGTACTGAATTAGTATTAGCATTATGGGGAGGTAGGGGGAGTATAACCTTACCCCCTGTAGTCCAGATCATTTCGCACATAGTAATGTCTGTGAAAACGTTTAATGGTTTCTGGAGGGCCTGATCCAAATCAGGGTTTTGGCAGGATTGTAGGGCTAAAGACCCCCTATCCTATTGCTATGGTCTCATTCTTGACTGAGGGCCTGGATCCAGATCAGTTTGCACTTACTTCATAGGGTGTAAAATTTCAAGAAAAACATCCTACGTGTAATGGACACTTTCTAAATGTCAGGTCACATGTGCAGTGCTGTAATGTCTAAACTGAATAAGCACCAGGTTCATGGTGGTCTTTATATTCTTTCTTCAATCTAGCTTAAAAACTGCTTGGGTATTGATTGAAATAATTATAAGCTTTAAGCAGTCTTGGGTATCTTCTCTGACAAAGGAAACGTGGGGTGTAAAGCTTTTAAATAATAATAAAATAATAAACGTTAAAGTCAATAACCAGGAATACTGGGAACAAAGGTGTTCATTTATGTCTTTCGAGAAAACAAAAATAACTTCTACAGCAGAGCAACTGAAGCTAAAAAAATTAATGCTCAAAGTATGTTACAGGATACCATATCTTAAGAAACCATGATGTACAATGTTGGCCTGTAGGTAATTTTCTGACTAATATTTCAGCACTAGAAGTTCTACACTTTCATTATCATATATAGTGTCAAAAAAGGGGAAGCTTCAATTCCAATTCCATTTTCAAGATTTTTTTTGTTAAAAATCTGGTGCATTTTAACTGATTCTCATGGTTTAGCTGTAATCATATATGCAGATAATACAAGGTATGATCAAGTACAACATTTAAAATTTATTAATTTTAAATAAATAAATTTATTTTTAAATTAATTAACTAATTAAATAATTTGTTTATTTAAATAAATTAATCTGTAATCTGTTACATGATGCTCTTTTAATGTAGTTGTTTAGCAAAGACTCTGTAAGAGACTTCTTTAAAGTTCATTCTGTTTGTCCTGATGAGACTAAGCATGAGCCACAACACAACCAGATAAAAACTGTGCAAATCAAATGCACAATACTACTAGATTTTTTTTTAAAGGTAGCAATGAAAACTTAGAATAAAAAACAAAGAAATTCATGCCTGGTGCAACAAAAGTCTAAAACAAACAATTAAAGCAGTGTGGTCTTTTAAAATTCCTTCCTTGTTTCTAAAAATTCAGCATACAACAATTATTCCACCACAAATATTTTTTAAAAACTGCCATGAAATGGGATGCAGAGGATATAAATTTAAAGGATTTAAATAGCAGCTGCACGTAAGCACCATGGATTAAACAAAGGGGTTTCACACATATATACTACTAATTTTTGTTTTCAAGCAACAGAAATAAAAAGTGCAGGTGGTAGACTTCACCTGACTATTTTTCATGTTAAATATGTGATCATGAAATAAAAAACATGAATTCAGAGATATTTTTTTCAACTTTAAAAAAGAAATCTATTCTAACATCTCAGGCTTCCCTGTTCTGTTCTGACAGAGATTCAGGAAGTGAGAAAGAGATACACTGTTGAAATAATGACCAAATAGTGTTGATCTGATCAGCACATTTTGTGGTATATTGGCCAGCACTCTGCCATTAGCCCATTAAAAAAAAAAATCATTCAAATACACAACACGGAAACAAAATTCATGATTAGTTTTCAAATATTGTGTGCTCCTTGGCATCAAACTGAAAAAGAAGCAAGTTTACAAACAGACCAAAATGCCTAAGAACACCTTTTTCTTTGTACCAGAACATAACAGCACACTAAGTTGAAAAGAAATGTGGAATAACACAACACCTTCCTCAAAAGTGTTACAGGTCAGTACTGACAAAAATGAGGTCTTAATCTAACCCAGCAGCATGTGTTAATTAGGATTTAATAGGAATCTGCCACACAAATCAAATTCCATAATGAACACTAACAAGTAAAAGGAACATGGAATACAATACCAAGAGGGCAAGAACCAGAACAGGTGTTCACAAAACACTGAAGCAAAGAGTCTGTCTAAGCTTTATGTAGCCCAGAGTTACATTCCTTGTGTAAAAATGATTGTACTTACTTTGTGCCTCACAGTCCACACAGCGAGAATTGCCTCTGATGTTTCTTATTGACTGAAGGGCCATGGCCTCATTCTGACTTGTCAGTCGGGACTGTGTATATTTAAAGAAACATACATACAAGGAATAAGTACCCAAAGAAAAGGCATAGACAACACTGTCAGCTGGTGAAAAGCAAAGAAAGAGTTCAGCCCAAGGTTGAATGAACATTATCATGGAATTTGATGTCTTTGGCTAGCCTCTCAGAGAATTGATCCTTTAGCATCTTTAAGTACTGCAATTCAGTGCTTGACAAGAGCCGCTCACAATTTTCTATCTGTGTTTCGGACAGCTCAAGTTTTTATGAAACCACCAGGAAATAAAGCACAGGATGCCTAGAATTCAATGGCAGTGGGGAGGGGGGGGGTGTCAGAAGTAAAACAAGTTCAAAATTGAAGGTCGTTAATAACTAAACTGATCACAGAACCACTTGCTTTTATACAGATGCTCTATAAAATTAAACTAATTTCTACAGGCCATACTACTTTTATTTCATGGTTATTGATGGTTGAGAAAATTTGCCATTGAGCAATGGCAAACAGAACACCCTATCATCAAAAGATCTGATTTGATCTAATGGCTTGCATCATGCCATAATGGCTCTCTGCAGTGGCCTGCCAGTGACCTTTACTCTGACCCAGAGAGATAATCTCTACTGAGAGTGACTTTCAGCCTCTACACCAGCTGAGGCTGGACTAACTGCTATCAGATTAAGAACTTGTTGCTGTAGAATTAAATTGGAACCCTGTAATGATTAATATAAGTTGGTTGCAAAACATCCCACCGCCATTGCTTGATTTGCCTGCTGTTGATTTCCCCAATCTGCTCCTTTCCTTTAGAAATTTTGAAATTGCCTTAATGTCTCATTTCACTTTCATTTAAATTATGACTGTCAAACAACTATGAGCCACTGAATAAAGGAGCTACTCCTTTTCTCATTAATAAAATCATAATTCTGAAGAGACTATCGGATAAATATATTATTTTTAAGTAACGGCTGATAAGGAAAAGGGACTCACTAGGCAAGGTATAGATAATACTTTAACAGCACTTGCTTAGGGGGGAGAATAAAAAAGTCAGAAATGTGTTAAGGTGGAGACTTTACACACAACAGTACCCTGAATAATTTCTGCATTAGTATACTTAAGCAGCATACATTTTACAGGCATATAAGGAAGGAAACAGGAGCTTCCAGGAAAAGCTGAAAAGAAGAAAAACAGTTTCATTTTAAGAAATGCACTTTAAATGCCTTCCAAATATGAACATGAATTTTGGATATATTTAAAAGTATTGTTCCAATTTTAGTATATGTGCTGCCAGATGTGGCAACTCCCACATCCCAGCAGCACTGCAGATATTTCATGCAAAATCCATCTTGCAGTTTTAATACGGCATTCCTGTTTGGATGTTGAGATTTAACAACTCAGTAGAGAGGGTTCAGGTGCAGTTTTTATATAAGATATTTGGAGCACCACATTGTGTTTCCTATGTGGCCCTGTGTCAGTAGAAACTAGAAGTGTTGACCTGGCTAAAAAAAATTTAAATTCTAGGTGAGGAACTCTTATCTTTTGGACCAGGAGATATTACTCCAGACATTGCTATCCGATCCTACATCCTCTCCAGGCCTAGCTCTGTTTATTAAGAAATATGAATCTGTTGGGCTCAAGACCTCCAACCCAAGTGTTCAATATATTGAAAGTAAGGCTCCTGGATATGGAGAGGCAACTCCAGCATGATGCTGCCTTCAAGATTTGTTCTCCTTTACATTTTCAACTGCCATGCTCTTATGGCAGGAGGCCAGATTATTTATATTTCTTGGAACATCCACAAGATCGAAGGTTATTTACCCTGGCCAGAAGTAATGTTGTACCTTCTAATGGCAGATACTGTGGACTTGCTGCGGAGATGTGGGTGTGTGCATGTGGCTTGGGAGTGGTTGAATCCTTACAGCACAGGCTTTTACAGTGCACTAGGCACCACGATCTGCGCTTATATTATCTAAATTTGTTTCTCTCTGGTTGGTCTGATTTGGATAAAATTTGCTACTTCTTAACAGGGCCCAATAAGGAATTAACTAAGATGGTAATCAAATATGTTAATTCTGTTATTCAGAGGTGCAGTGAAATGCTGGCATTCATGGAGCCTTAATGCTTTGAACTGAGTGCCACTTTGTTAAACAAAGTACAATTTTGCTTTTTACTATGAGGGCTGGATGGGTCTTTTATTTTCCCTTTCGTGCATTGTTTTTATACTATGTTGTACTATATTGTGTTGTCTGTCTATGTCAATAAAGGTTCTGATCTGATCTATTTAAAAGCAGCAATCACAATATAATGAAGTTCATGATTCACTTCAAAATGTGAGGCAATATTTTCTTTAAGAAAAAATATACACCAGGATAAAACAGGCAACACATTATTTGCAACACAGTAAGTCTGGTAGTGTTTTCTCCCAGATATTCTATATGCCAAAGACATGAATTTATTCCCATAGATAGGTTTGCTTCTAACCTTATTCTTGCTGCTCTCACATGACTGCAGACTGGCCAAAATCTGACTTTCTATTGCTTGTACCCAAGCATCTCTTTCTTCATAGGTTGTAGCTTCAAAATGCCACGTCTGACCAGTAAGGGATACAATGATAAATTCAAAATTTTCTTCTTGTTCTGAAAAAGAATTGGGAGGGGACATAAGAGAATAAGAATGGGAAAAACTGCTTCAAGGAATAATCTGCTCTTCAGTAGAATGCATACACCATATAGCAGTTGAGGGCTACCTTAGATAGGGCATGGAATTCCATGCTTCCTTTTGCCTGAGTGATTTGGGAGGGTGCGACTGGGAATGCGAAAATGCAGCACAAACCTTTCCTTTTCTGATACCTATTTGCTAAAAATTACCCCTCCAAATTATTCCCCATTAGCAGGCAAAAAAGACAGCCTTCATGGTTTCCTTCATCACAGAGAAACATTCAGGGCCAGGAAGGAGGAGCAATTTTTTGCAGACTAATGACAGCAGGGCAAAGGGTTTTTCATTTAAAAAAAAAAAAAAAGGATATGGAAGAGCTACAGAATTCCATGTTGGATATTTGTTGACTCTATGATGGTGGCTAGATATTTTTGAAATATAACTTTAGCATATTATTTAAAATTTATCACTACTCACCGGTATCATATATTCACACAAAGTAAGATGTAAAACTTGCTGTAGACTCAGGTAATACAAAAACCCAAGGGTTTATTTATTAAAACCAAACACACAGCCTCTAAGACACAGCAAAAGACAACTACACTGCCATGAAACAAAAATAACTTCAGACTTGTCCTCAATGTTTCTTGGTGCACTATAAGTAGAAAAGTTAAAGGATAAGATAGATAAGAAACCTCATCTTTGAGTTGCATCTGATTATGGGAATCAGAACAGAACATCATACATGATTAGGCTCCTAAAGGAAGGTAGGACACCATTTATTTACAGATTAATGTCAAAACCAGCATCTGGAATTGAGGAAGAAGCACTTGTGCAACATGTCCCCATTAACCCATCCCTGTGAAGAGGCAGGCGCTGTCTTTGACTATGCAAGTTTCTGAACAGTTTTCAGAGTCAGCCTGAAATAAAAAATAATGCAGTAAGCAACCTTCAATAATGATGGCTACTTTGACTGAATGTAAGAGAAGAAGGTGCTCAGGGCTCAGCATAATGAAATGTAACAGTTTGCTTTAAGTAGTGGATGGGCACAGGCAGTACCCTGTGTCCATCTTACTCCTCGGTAGTAGCTTCATCTTGTCTGTTTGTCCTTATACCTCCCCTCTTTTTCTTCATCGCCATACTGCTCTGTGTTTTGAAATAGGAAAGTTACCAGAGTGGGGACCAGAACATAGAAACTGGGAGAAGTTGCATGTGACTTCCAAAAAAGGAAGCACTCTTTCCCCCTTTTTTCAGAATGAAGGTGGTACTTGCCCAGCTTCCTTGTTCTGATCCCCAGTATGGTACTTTCCTGTTTCAAAACACAGAAGCATATAGTTAAGAAGAGGGAGGAGGAGCAAAGAAAGTGAGTGAATGATGGAAGTGAGCTCTGAGCTCAGACACGGAGGTCAAGGTGTTCTGAGGCGTGGGGAGGTAGCATCTAAGACAGGGGTGCTCACACTTTTTTGGCTCGAGAGCTACTTTGAAACCCAGCAAGGCCCGGAGATCTACCAGAGTTTTTTTTTTACAATGTTCGCGCCATCATAACATATAACATTTATGTGTACAATGTATGTTGGTGTACCTTGAGCCCCACTGAGTATAACAGGACTTACTCCTGAGCAGACATGCCTAGGATTAGGCTGTGAGGCTGCAATCCTAGCCACACTTACCTGGGAGTAAGCCCCATTGAGTAAAATGGGCCTTACTCCCAGCGTTTCCTCCCAGAGGCACCTGAAGGGGGGGGTCGGCACTCCGCGATCTACTCATTTTGCCTCGCGATCTACCGGTAGATCGCGATCCACCTATTGAGCACCCCTGATCTAAGAGGATTCCAGCAGGCCTTCTGAGGTGGAGAGGGGTTGTGTGCATCCTCCCTGTGCCTCAGAAGGCCTCTCTTCCATTTGCATTCGGGAGGTAAAATGGAGCCCTTCTGACCTACGTTGCGTCAAGACTCTTTCACATTTGGGAGATACAGTGAGGCCCTCCTGATCTGCTGTTGGTCAAATCTGCAGGTTATGAATGCACGGATAAGGAGGGCTGACCTGAATTTGATCCATTCAGTTTATATGACTACTTCCAACGGCTCAATTCTATTTGATGGCACATGGACACTGGTGCATCCATTATATCTTAAACCCACCTGGCAATTTCACACCAATAGCACACTGACATCAATAAACAAGGGCCACATGCCAAGCCTGTCCTGGCAAAGTAACGCTGGCACAGTCCTTCGCAGTAACATCCCCAGTGTTCATGTAAACACCAACATAGCTTGTTATCCATGGAGCAGCGTCCTGACCAGTGTGACATCACTGTGACAATGGTGTGTCATAGGCGTATCATTTGTGTGACATCTGTATATCAACACTGTGAAGTTGGTGTATCACCTGTTTAACATCTGTATGTCATTGCTGTGACGTCAGTGAGTCATCTTTGTGACATCTGTGTGTTATCAGTGTGATGTCCAAGGAACCAATCACTACATCTAATCAGCCTCAAACACTGAGAGCTAGAAAAGTGCTGCCAAGGTGAACTTAGCAGGGATGGGGTCAGGGCAAATGAATGTCCAGTGTGGGGGGGAGGGGCAATCCCCTGCTCATCACTAGGAATGGGCAACACAGCAAAAGGCACCACCGCCAATCATGGGGAGATGCCCCAAGGACACTACACACACACACCGTAAGGATGCTAAAGCACCCCCACCTCCTACAGAAGTTATAGTGGCATCAGTACAGTGACATCAGAAGTAAAGAGGCAAAAGCAAAGAACTACTAGGAGCCCCAACGTCCATTGGATAAGTCACTTCAGCCTGCTCATACAAGCACATATATTCATGGAATATATTTTTGAATAGAGCAGAGCCAGGACAGAAAGATTGTTCCCTTGGAAGAGAGCAGCCAAGCAAAACAAACACAGAAGCCTCTCCATGGCAAGACCATGTGGGGACATCTGCCAGCTGGAACCCTTATGCCAGGGGAAAAGCCAAAATAAGTTACAAGGGAAGTTCAACAGCACTCAGGGTCCTGGAGGCCAGCGTTCCTTGGAGGCAGTGCTCTAAGCAGCTTGGAGACTGGCAACCCAGAAGCTTGATGCTTACAGAAGCTTGCAGGAAGCCATCACTGAGCAGCTAGAGAGGTGTTGTGAACTTCAGCTTCTTCGAGAAGCTGAAGAAGATGTCTGTGTACTGCTGCAGATTCCTTTAAAGGAATATATGTGGGAACAAGGGACTTGCCTTAACTATCAAGCAGGGATGAGAAGATCCAGCGCGGCTTGACTCGAGTCGAGTCTAGAGTCACTGCTCCATGCGACTCAACTCGAAAAAGAGTCACAAGGGGACACTTTCTGAGTTTGAGTCAGCCTTTTGCAACTTGATAAGACTCGAGTTGCCCTGCCCCCTTTAAAAAGCCCGCCACGGAAAAAAACAAGGCTGCTGCTGGGGTGTGTGTGTGTGTTGGAGTTCTCCTTTAATACCCCCCTGCTGCCCCATCCCATCTGTAAACAGGGCAGGAGGGACTGCGAGGCAGCAGGGACAGAAGCAACAAGAGAGGAGGGTTACATGCAGCAGCTGCAAAGTTTACCAGGATGACCCAATCCTTTGCAGCTCTACACACAAGTAGTCCCACTGCAGCTAATCATTCAGTGAGACTTTCCCCTCTCCACTAGCCATACAGTGGAAAGCATCTGCAGCCAATCATAAGGCAAGAACACCCTTGGCTCCTTCTGCCTCCCTCAGCCAAAGAAAATATCAAACCTTAGTCCAATGATCAATTCCTTCCTTCCTATCAGAGGCAGGCAAAAAGTCTGCTCCTGCCTCCCCTCCCCCACTCAGCTGCAAAAGGAAAACATTAACCCTTCCCTGCCTCCCAGCTGGAACCTCCCTGCTGCTCACCTATCTGAATCATAGCCCTACGAGGTTTCTGTGAAAACAGTGAGCAAGCACACCCATACACAGGCAACTTGAGTCTGCATGCATGGGATGAGTGCTGAGTCAAGGGGCTCTGACTCGAGTTCTTTTCTGAGTCTTCCACAAGTGAGTCACGAGTCAACAAAAAACATGCACTTTTGCGACTCTTCCCAACCCTGCTATCAAGGCACTCACTTTTCAAATGACTGGACAGAAATGGCCATGACAGGAATAAAAAGAAGAGGGGGAGCTAGAACCCACACCAGCTACTCCACAAAGTTGTTTTCGAAGCCAGTGATGTTGCTGGGGGGCACAGGCTGCACTGGGTGACGTGCACAGGAGGTGAGATCACTACTGGCCAAAATTTCTTAAATCTTGGTATTTTAAAATAATACCATCATATATATCAGTCAATGTGTTATTTCATGCAGAACACAATGAAACAAACTGTGTTGAAATATCTCTATTCTATAAAAAGGTATAGCCAGAAAACCAGCAGGGGCGGAGTAATGGTGCATCACCACACTCACTGTCTGGAGCACTGTCCCGCCCACTGTATGGGAGGAGGTCATTCATGAGGGTGATGTGCTGGCCTCCTCCACCAGGTGACATAAACCTCCAGTGACACCACTGCTCTAATCACCTAACCACAGCAGGAGACAAGCAAAAGCAACTCCTCTGGCATTTAACACTGCATCACCACAAATGAGCACACCTGACTGGGAGGCCATAGCACCTGGACCTATCCAAAAGAGCTCTCTGTGGTCCAATCACTGGGCTAGCATATGACACAGGGAGTCATCCAGCATCCCATCCAGCGGCACCCTATGTGCTTTGCCTGATTGCTGCCTGTGGCTGCCTGTATGCTACCCCTCCTGTTCCTCTGCTGATCACGAGGGAGCTCATGATAACTGAGGAGCGTCCTCTTCTTCAGAGACCAAGACGTCATAGGGAAAAGGATGGTATAGACTCAGGGAGCAGAGTGACACCCCCCCCCACAGAATTCCACCCAAAGGCCAACTGAGGTAACAAGCAACTAAGGTGGAAAGACGGATCCCTATCTGCTAATAAAAAGACAACAAAAAGTGTGACCCAGTCAAGGTTTTTATTGCACTGTATCAGTGATAGAGCAACATTTGGAAAAGAAACATGCAGGTGAGGTTGCCAACCATCTGCTATGCAGTTTGCAAGGCCACAGCAGTCTGACTGGAACAATTAGGTCAGCAACCTCTCCAAGCAAGAGCTGGGGTCACTGCAGGCAGGCAGGCAGGCAGGTTATAGGCATCCCTTGGAGTCGCCACAAGACCTGTTGGGACAGCTGCTTGTGGGCAGTAAGGTGAAACAGAGAGTGTAACAAGGAATAGAAAACAGCATCACCCACACCTGTTCTCTTGCTTGAGATACATATGCAGTGTATTGTGAGGGAGAGTGGGGTCACCAGAGTGTACATGCGGTGGTGTCCTACAACGGGGTGAGATCATGGTAGCTTAGACCATTACCCTTCCCTCTCCTAGGAGGGCCTGCAATGGAACTCTGCAGAGCGCCACAGTTCAACCTCCTGTGGCAATGGTACAGTCCTGAAAAACAAAACAAGTTCTGATTAGCAGTCATTCTCAGCTCTTAGATATTATAAAAGAAAGGAATGATTAGGCAACAGTTGACAGCAGAAACGAATTTGTTAATCCTAAAGGTCAGAATGGTGGGGGGGGGGGCGGGTAGAGGCATGAGAGGGAGGTGCAGCAACTGCAGCACAGGATTCCCTCCCCGCCTTGCTTACCTGTGCAGAGTGCATTGAGCTTGTTTTCCTTGTTGGAGTGGTGAGGAAGAATTGGGTTTTTATGTGGGGAGTTCTCTCAGGGCAGAATACCTGCAGTAAGAATTCTGAGAAGACAAGAGTTCACAAAATATCTTGCAATTCATTATGTGAGAGGTTGTTTGTACAAAGTTGTCCCTTTGTCCACCAAGTGCCCCTTCACTATGATTCCCATCACCAAAGTTCCCCTCTGAAAGTCCAGAGAACTATAGCCCCATGCTGCACATCTAATCTGGGATGTAGTCTTCCTGGGAGGGGCTTTAGTACAGGGATAAACAATGTGCTGCGAATGGCTGCCAAATGTAGTCTATCCTATACTACACTGTAGGAAAGTGGATGGTGGCAAGAGGTGCACTATTCTGCTGTCTCTTCCTTCCTCATGGTTCCTTATGGGTTTACTACTACGTATCTATGCCCACACTGTCATTGACATACTATTTTTCTGGTGTTTGGGGTGTGTCTGTTATCTTAAGGGGGATTAAGATATGGTGTATGCCAATTCCTCCTCATACCTCTTACATGACCGCTCAATTTCCACCATGTTTTGGCCTTTCTGCATGTGTTGTGCCAGCATTCAAGTAATATCTGAGCTACGTTGTTATGGCTTTTTCTGGCCTTGCGCTGGTGTCTGTAGTGAGGTCCCTCTGTGGGGGGACTCCTACATCAGTGGGGCATTCATTGTGCCAGTGCCCACAGAGATACATTTGGGTATCTCAAAGATAGGATTGGGCCCTAAGTGTTGTCTTTCACTGAACAGAACTCAAGTCTCCTAGGTATATCAGGGAGCCAGGGGAACTACTGAATTTAGTTCTCATAGTAGATGTCAAAGGAGCCACCTGTGGCATGAGGTACCGTTCATCAGCTTAGGTTGGTGACCCCTGCTAACTGGTTAAGAGGCACTCTTTCAAGTGGGTGCTCCACTTTTATTTAGCAGGGGGAGAGTAACTGGCCCACCTCACCCCAGCACTGTCTGTTCTAGTGGCAGTCTGCTGGTGTTGCATCTTTTTAGATTGTGAGCCCTTTTGGGACAGGGAGCCATTAGATATTTGATATTTGATTTTCTCTGTAAACCGCTTTGAGAACTTTTTGTTGAAAAGCGGTATATAAATACTGTTGTTGTTGTTGTTGATGCCTGTTTGACAGAAGTAGTTTCATCACAGTTACCCATGGCCCAATACCATCCAGAATAGGATTACATTATTGTTTTGGACATGGAGCAGCCTTATAATGACTACTCAGAAACTACAATTGCTATAGAATGCAGCACCTAGGTTGTTGACTCACAGCCCAATCCTGAGCTGTCCATTGTGCTGGGACTGCCGCAGTGCCAAAATGGCTGCATGGCATCCTGCGCGCAACAGGACAGTTGCATGCAACTCCTCAGCGGAAGGGGACTTTTGTCTCGATTCTGCAGCAATCCTTGGGCTGCTGTAGAATCAAGAGCCTCCATGTTGGGCTGCCATAGAATCAAGAGCCTCTGGATGTGCAAAACTGTGACGCTGACTTCCTTCTTTGTGAAGCTTATTCAGCATGTAGTCACTCTATTAAAAAAAAAATCTAAGATGCTTAACAAAAAACTAATACAATTTTGGGCCACAACAAAATATCCAGTATCAATTGTTTTGCTGAGGTCATGTTACCTGCTACGGGAAGAACTATGGTTATGGATGTGCTTTCCATGAGTTCTTATAACATGCAAATGCCAACTTGCCCATCTTCCTCACAGGAGACAGAACCTATGTGCATCTGGAGTGCACATTAGAAGCAGAAGTCTTTGGTGGTGTGGGTCAAGCCATGCCATAAGATCACAGGAAGCCACCTTACACTGAACGAATCCACTTTTGTATTGGCAACCTTCAGTCTCGAAAGACTATGGTATCGCGCTCTGAAAGGTGGTTCTGGCACAGCGTCTAGTGTGGCTGAAAAGGCCAATCCGGGAGTGACAATCCCTTCCACACTGGGAGCAAGTGCAGTCTGTCCCTGGTCTGTCTCCCTGGCTATGGGCCTTCCTTCTTTGCCTCTTAGCCTCAGACTGTTGGCAAAGTGTCTCTTCAAACTGGGAAAGGCCATGCTGCACAGCCTGCCTCCAAGCGGGCCGCTCAGAGGCCAGGGTTTCCCACTTGTTGAGGTCCATCCCTAAGGCCTTCAGATCCCTCTTGCAGATGTCCTTGTATCGCAGCTGTGGTCTACCTGTAGGGCGCTTTCCTTGCACGAGTTCTCCATAGAGGAGATCCTTTGGGATCCGGCCATCATCCATTCTCACGACATGACCAAGCCAACGCAGGCGTCTCTGTTTCAGCAGTGAATACATGCTAGGGATTCCAGCACGTTCCAGGACTGTGTTGTTTGGAACTTTGTCCTGCCAGGTGATGCCGAGGATGCGTCGGAGGCAGCGCATGTGGAAAGCGCTCAGTTTCCTCTCCTGTTGTGAGCGAAGAGTCCATGACTCGCTGCAGTACAGAAGTGTACTCAGGACGCAAGCTCTGTAGACCTGGATCTTGGTATGTTCCGTCAGCTTCTTGTTGGACCAGACTCTCTTTGTGAGTCTGGAAAACGTGGTAGCTGCTTTACCGATGCGCTTGTTTAGCTCGGTATCGAGAGAATGTGTGTCGGAGATCGTTGAGTCAAGGTACACAAAGTCATGGACAACCTCCAGTTCATGCTCAGAGATTGTAATGCAGGGAGGTGAGTCCACATCCTGAACCATGACCTGTGTTTTCTTCAGGCTGATTGTCAGACCAAAATCTTGGCAGGCCTTGCTAAAACGATCCATGAGCTGCTGGAGATCTTTGGCAGAGTGGGTAGTGACAGCTGCATCGTCGGCAAAGAGGAAGTCACGCAGACATTTCAGCTGGACTTTGGATTTTGCTCTCAGTCTGGAGAGGTTGAAGAGCTTTCCGTCTGATCTGGTCCGGAGATAGATGCCTTCTGTTGCAGTTCCAAAGGCCTGCTTCAGCAGGACAGCGAAGAAAATCCCAAACAAGGTTGGTGCAAGAACACAGCCCTGCTTCACTCCGCTTCGGATGTCAAAAGGGTCTGATGTGGAGCCATCGAAGACAACAGTGCCCTTCATGTCCTTGTGGAAAGATCTGATGATGCTGAGGAGCCTGGGTGGACATCCAATCTTGGGTAGAATCTTGAAGAGGCCGTCTCTGCTGACCAGGTCGAAAGCCTTTGTGAGATCTATGAAGGCTATAAAGAGTGGCTGTCGTTGTTCCCTGCATTTCTCCTGCAGTTGTCTAAGGGAGAATACCATATCAGTGGTGGACCTGTTGGCTCGGAATCCACACTGCGATTCTGGATAGACGCTCTCTGCAAGTACCTGGAGCCTCTTTAGTACAACTCGGGCAAACAGCTTTCCTACAACGCTAAGGAGAGAGATGCCGCGGTAGTTGTTGCAGTCACCCCTGTCACCTTTGTTCTTGTACAGCGTGATGATGTTTGCATCCCTCATGTCTTGAGGTACTCCACCTTCTCTCCAGCAGAGACAGAGGATTTCATGCAGCTCAGTGACTATGATCTCTTTGCAGCATTTTAGGACTTCAGCAGGGATGCTGTCTTTTCCAGGTGCCTTGCCAAAGGCAAGGGAGTCCAGGGCCACGTGAAGTTCTTCTAGGGTTGGTTCACTGTCAAGCTCTTCCAGCACAGGCAGGCACTCAATGTTGTTCAGTGCTTCTTCGGTGACTACATTTTCTCTGGAATATAGCTCAGAGTAGTGCTGCACCCAGCGTTCCATCTGCTGCGCCCGATCCTGGATGACCTCGCCTGTGGCAGACTTCAGAGGGGCAATTTTCTTCTGTGTTGGACCTAGGGCCTGCTTGATACCATCATACATCCCCTTGATGTTGCCCGTGTCAGCTGCTATCTGTATCTCGGAACAGAGCTGGAGCCAGTAGTCGTTAGCACATCTCCTGGCAGTCTGTTGGACTTTGCTGCGAGCAGTTCGGAGGACCTGCAGGTTGCGCTCACTGGGACAGGCCTTGTATGCTGCTTGAGCTCTCCTCTTTTCCTCAATGACTGGTGTCAACTCCTCAGAGTGGGCTTCAAACCAGTCTGCCGCCTTGTTGGTCTTCTTGCCGAATATGGACAAGGCGGTGTTGTAAACGGTATTCTTGAAATGTTCCCATCTGTTGGATGCGTTTGCGTCGGCCGGGCCTGGAAGAGATTCCTCAAGCGCTTGTGCAAATTCCTCCACTTTTCTCTGATCCCGGGTCTTGCTGGTATCAATGCGAGGTCTTCCTTCCTTTTTCGTGTGATACAGTCGCTTTGTTTGCAGTTTCACTCTGCTGCACACCAGGGAGTGGTCAGTGTCGCAGGCAGCACCATGATAACTGCGTGTGATCTTGATGCTGGGAAGGCTGGAGCGTCTGGTGAGGATCAGGTCGAGCTGGTGCCAGTGCTTTGATCTTGGATGTCTCCAAGAGACTCTATGTTGGGGCTTTGTGTTGAAGAATGTGTTGCTGACACAGAGACCGTGATGACAGCAAAACTCTAGCAGGCGTTGGCCATTTTCGTTCATCCTCCCAGTGCCGAACTGACCTAAGCAAGTGGGCCATGAACTGTTATCAGCACCAACTCTAGCATTGAAATCGCCGAGGATGAACAATGGCTCTTTTACAGGGATTTTCTTGACAGTGGTGGCCAGGTCATCATAGAATTTGTCTTTGGCTTCTGCTGGAGACGACAGAGTCGGTGCATAAGCACTGATGAGAGTGATAGGTCCTGCTGATGACTGGAGCTGCAGGGACAAAATTCTTTCACTTCCCACAGTAGGTGGGATGATGGATTTCAGCAGGGTATTTCTGACCGCAAAGCCAACGCCATGTTCCCTGGTTTCGTTTGGTGGTTTTCCCTGCCAGAAAAATGAGAAATTTCTCTCCTTGACAGATCCGGAATCTGGCAGCCTAGTCTCTTGAAGGGCGACGATGTCCATCTGCAGTCTGCTCAGCTCCATGTCGATGACAGCTGTTTTGCGTGCGTCGTCTATTTCTTGCAGGTCATCAGAGAAGCCAGGTGTCATTGTCCTAACGTTCCAGGTGCCCAGCTTTAGGGCAGGAGTTTTCTGTTTTCTATTGCATGGTGCAGAGTTGTCGATCCGCTTGTCGGTTTTCACCCTAAACCCCACGCACCCCATGAGGTTAACGGACCGTGGCGAGGCAACACCTTACTGGCTGGGGACTGCCCAGCTTAAGGCGGGCGGTAGCTGCCCAATGAGATGCAATGATCTCTCCCACCGTCGGAAGCAGCCCCTGGCGTCATGCTCTACGCCAATCGAGCAAAGACTTATAACCGGTAAACTGCTGCTTCCCGTGTTGTGCCGACGCCGTATGGCGAAGTTGGAGTGTCCTCTCCAGTGCGCGAAGCCTGGGTAAAGAAGGTATGGAGGATAGGCTGTTACCCATGCAGCAAATCCCCCCTCTCCACGTCGCTGGAATGGTCCAATGGAAAGGCAGAAGCCAATACGGTTGGTTCCAGCGGCGTCGCAGGAGTTGCCAGAACGTGACTGTGTTCAGCCATGAACTGCCTAAGGGACTCCGGCTCCTGATTTTGCCTCGAGGTTGACTCCTGAAGCCTTTTCCAGAACTGGATGTAGCCACAAGGCAGTGGAGGTTTGAGGTCAGAGTTTCCTTCTCTTAGATGAGCTGCCTTCCTAGGCTGACGAGTCCCATCTACCCGGTGGCTGTTCAGTCGCCTCTTACGACAAGTACAGCCAAACTGAGGGCCTATTCTTAGCCCCCAGCCCCCAGGGGTTACGAATCCACTAATCCATCTAATTCTGCACAGACTGGCAACAGCTCTCCAAGGTTTCTGACAAGAATTTTTCTCAACCCTAACTAAAGATATGACCCAACCTTCTGCATGCAAAGAACATGCTTCACAACTAAGCCATGACCCTTCCCAAGTGATCTGAATATAAAGAGATCAAATGCAATGTAAGTCAAGGAAGCAAATGTGGACAAGAACACAGTAGAAGAAGCCCTGTCAAGTAATATCCAGGACCATTTCAAGAGCCCAACTCATTTCAAGAGCCCAAAGCTAAACAAATGAATCCCTGAAATGATGCTAGGAGGCAGCCTGGGTTGAATGAGGCAAGTAAGTTAAAACTGAATCAGTACGAGACGTCTGGGTTGGGCAACCTGAAGTGACGTAGAACTGGTTCTGGATGGGATTGGAGGATCCAGTGTGTTAACTGTGAATACTCCTGAACTTGACATTAAAGGCTTATGGTCACAGGGGTGCTTTCTGCCAGATTCGTCTGGTACATGGCTTGACCCAGAGAAGTTAGTCAAACATGCATTATGCCTCAGTTAAACATGCATTGCTCACACCCAGAATGGACGATGGTAACATGACTTTACACAAAGCTACTCTTGAAGATGGTCAGATACTTCAGTGGGTTCAAAATGCTTGAATTCTGGTGGGTGTCCAGCGAGAATATATTTTGCAGCAGTTGCACTGGTTTGCGCACTGTCCAATGAACACTCGAGACAACAGATATGGGAGAAAGGCCCACTTTATTAGCATTTACAACTGAAGGGGAGCCTGAGACCTGCAGCCGGAGGGAGCAAAGGCCCCCGTGGTGCAGGGGCGGGACCACTGAGCGGTACCAGAACACATCTGCCCCCAGGCTGGCATGCACCTGACTCCAAGCCATGCCCTATTCTCAGGCGGCGTAGCTCATCCAGGTCTGTCCCTTAAGGGCTCGAGCCGCTGAGCCTCTGAGGCGGACCCCGCGGTCCCAGCCAGGACCAGCTATGTCCTCGTGCCGCCAAGCCCCTGAGGACTGCAATTGGGTTCTGCCCTGCCTATGCCGCCTGAAGGTGCACGCCAAAGTCCATTTCATGCCTCCTAACCCACACCACCTGCCCACCTATAGTGACCAATGGCAGTTAAAAGGGGAGAAGTCCCTTGCTCCTGACAGTCTGGGGTAGGTGAAAAAACTGCCTGCCCTTGGCCAATTGCGGCAGGCAGCAAAAAATTCCTACCCGGCCCCGAACGGCAACCAGTGAAACTCAGACTGCCTTAAGGGCAGGCGGGTGGGTGTCCACACAGCACTCACGTGCGAAGGAGGAGGAGGGCTGGGTGTTGTCCCTTAAAAGGCCTCAGCTCAGTACCAGCCCACCTCCATTATCCCCACAGGGAGGAGACTCTTGTGTTCCAGGCCAGGCTAAACAAACCCTGTAATTGGGCGATCAGGATACCAGTTCATTTCCAGCCTAATTCAAGGTGTTGGCCTTCACTTTCAAAGCCTGACAAGATCTAGGACCAGAATACCTCAAGGTCCACCTTCGCCCACACGAACTGCCTGAGTTTATAATCCACCTCAGAGGTTTTTAACTGGAATGGCAGGAAAAATATGGTTTAAATAAATAAAATAAATTCATTTAAGCAAATAACCTCTTGAAGCAAAAAGGAACCACAGAACGTTTTTATGTTGCCAGCTTTAAAGGGACGGAAGGAGAGGAAAGCTTCTCTGGTAGTGTATTAGCGTAAGATGGTAATTAGTTTGCCACTTGCCTATGCACTGGTGGGGGGCAACAGTTACACACCAGAGGTGAGCACATAAGCAGCATATTGAAGGAACTATCTGCACAACAAGATTAGTGGGCAGAGACTTAGACATATGCACTCAAATTCAGGTATAAACAACTAAATGGTTAACTTTTAAACCCAGTTATATTACGGCTTGTGCCATTTAAATCCCTAAGAGCCCAATCGCAAAATTTTATTAAACAGTTTTCCACATTTAACTGTTATGCATGGAAAGGTCCACTATAATAGTATTTTAGCACCATCAACCTGTCAAAATCAACTTGCTCAATTACCCCAAACTGCATGAACAACAGTGACTATTACTCTAATTGTGCCCAGTTTCTATGCAGGCAATGTCCCACATGGCTAATTTTGTATCCTCAGGGATGTGCAGCCTGACCATCAAACTGATTTCACAAGGAATCCTACTCATAACACAGGTCCAGGTTGTTGTCATTCTTTATTTTCCTTTTCTCCCCCCTAAAAGGTTAGTAGGCCAATTAGTCCTCAGTTATTTTCTGCAAATCTAGCATACAGAGGGTTAATGTGCTGGAAGTTCTCTGCACTTGAAGGGTCTGAAGCAGAAGGATCTGAAGCAAACTACCTCTTTTAGGGGATCTGGATACACAAAAATGAGCAGGAGGTCTGGTCTAGAGGGTAGAGCCTCTGTTAGCCCGAAGATAACATCAGAAGGTCGCCAGTTTGAGGACACCGGCAGCTCCCTGAACGGCTGAGATTGGTGTGACCTTGAAGCATCTGACAAACCAAGCTGAGTGATTCCACCTGCTCTTGGTGTGAGCAAGAAGCGTCTTGGCTGCCCTTCATGTGAGAGACGGAGCTGCTTGTCAGCCTGTGTGGGAGAACTGGAGGCCAGAAGTGAGACCAAACCAGGAAGATCCATTCTGAAATGTTGTTGGTTCTTGAAAGAAAGAGCCTCTATAATTGTAAAAATCCCCTTGAGGGATTCAGAAACGCCTGCCTATGTAAACCGCCTTGAATAAAGTCAGAGGAGTAATCCGATGACCAGAAAGGTGGTATATAAATACAGAGTTGTTGTTGTTGTTATTATTAAGTGAAAAAAATTCAAATCAGGAAAATAAGTGAAATTTTTTACATTGTAAAAATGTACAAATTCAATAATTATTATTCCTGGTCATGAGTTTGTTTTTATTACTCAAAAATAAACACCACCATTTTATTTTCAGTAAAAAGAGAAATCCCTACAAAAAACCCAATACATTCCTCCAAAGTCAGGAAAGGACATACCTTGTCCTTTGAAACACACATAAACTTTCATTAGTCTAAATTTGTCAAGATTCCCAACTAATGGAAGAAACAATGGCATGAAGCAACCTCTGTGTGTTCTGAAAATGAGAAGAAAAGAAAGGAAACAGGGTGGCTGTAACAAGCAATTTTTGCAAAAGGGCAAAATAGATCACAGAGTGCACAAATGATTTGTGCTTTAATGTTTTCTAAAGAATAAAAGGATATTACAGATCAAGATGTTAATTAGCAGACAGGAAATTATCCAAGATTAGGGATAATGGCCAAAGACCTGGTTCATTATTAGGACTTAATATGTGAATTTCAGCAGCAATCTGGCTTTTAAGTTTCTCCCTGGACCTCCATACCCATAACTCTCCAGTTCCCTTCTCCACAATACCCTTCATCCTTAGGATCTTGCTGCTGGAGTTATTTCCCTAGAACAGGAGCGCCCAAACCCCAGCCCAGGGGCCACTTGCGGCCCTCGGGGACTCCCAATGTGGCCCGCGGGGCGCCTCCAGGCGCCTCTGGAGACTTACTGGGTTTGCTGGCCCAACGCAACTGCTCTCAGCGTGTGGGTGACTGTTCAACCTCTTGCGTGAGCTGTGGGATAAGGGCTCCCTCCACTGCTTGCTGTTTCGTGTGTGTGATGCAGCAGCGAAGGAAAGGGCAGCATTGCTTTGTGCAAGGCCTTTTATAGGCCTTGAGCTATTACAAGACCTTCATTCATTCATATAAATTCCATCTCTAAAATATTCATTTATGTAAACTTATTCAAATTTGAAATGTAAATCAATTCTTTTTTTCCTGGCCCTTGACACAGTGTGATGATGTGACCCTCCTGCCAAAAAGCCTGGACACCCCTGCCCTAGAATGTACTTCTCTAGGATTCCTCCCTCCCATCACTCCTGTGCCTCCTCAGTCCCTGTTGCTCCTCTATACAGGTTCCTGTAACTTAATCCCTGTTGTTTGCCGATCCCCATTGTTATGCGATTAGGTCATTAAATGAACATTCAGCCCAATCTAGTGCCTTTGTTTTGTAAATAGATACTCCCTGCCAGGTACTTGCTGGCTGCACAAGCTACTGGAGACCAATTACCTCTTCTCTGCATTAAGAGCCTCTTTGTTGTGTAAACAGACACACTGCTACAGGCTATAGAAGACTGGATTGCCTCATTAAGAGTCTCTTTGTTGTGCTTTGAACCACCATCTTATATGCAGTTCATTGTTAAGCGGAAGGTCGTTAAGCAACACATGCCTGTACTCACTGTCTATTCTGGACCACCTATTGCATCATCCTGCTGCTAGGACCTTTCACTGCTATGAAATTGTGACTTATTTTGATTCCTGAAACTTTAGGCCCTGTGTCGAATCAGAGAGGACCAGAACCAGCCTATTTACACAGAATACTAGGATTCCTACAAAATAGCTGAGTATTACTGTAGATGCAACCTACAAGCAGACAAGACTATCTGAACTTTATTGTTTTTCCTACAGTATGAGACCAAGGCAGAGGGGCAACTTACAGGGCACACTGAGGCACCTTGCAGAACTTAATGCTGTGCCCACTGTAGCTATGCCACTCAGGTTGTGAGTGTCCCTTAATTTCTAACAAAATGTACTATAGGCCTATGGTTGTTCTGGATGCAGAAGGATCCAGACATTTAAGACTAGGAAGAATGTGCCCTGGTCATGGTATTTGCCTGGTCATAGCAGTTGCTCTCATGACCACTACCTGTGCTGTATAGTTGACAACCAGAAATGGTCTGCTGTGCTCATCCCACTAACAAGTAACTTATCTGGGAGAATAACTAGGAGCATTGTCAAAATATGTTAGTAGTGCTGTTCACAGGTTAAACTGTATCTGGGTACATCTGTGTGCCAAAGTACAATCACTATTAGTTTATACTTGGCACAGTTATTCATACGTTTCATTCAGTGCCAAAACAATCTGCATACAGTTCTATACAGACAATTAATCTTTGAAAATGAAACCAGATACTGTCATTTACATAACTATATGTACCCAAGTAGAGACATTCTATACCACGATACATGAACGATTCTAAGTTCATTCATGAAAAAAGTTAATGAAGGATGTCAACTTTCCCATTCGGATAACTGCAACAGTACACATGGGAAGGAGCCAAGTTTAGTTGATCAGATTTACTCTGCCCAAATTGTATGTGCAATTCACAATTTCAGGAAAGAGATACAGCTTGTCCTCAGTTTCTTAAAAAGTTATGAATGATTGGAGGGTGGTAGCGGGGATGATAACAAAAACTCTGAAAACCAACTTGGGGATGTCATTCAAGCAAAGTGTGAAGTTGAGCGCAAGTATTTTTGCTTACCTAGATTGAGTGATTACAAGGCCTTCCATGACTTTTGCTTGGCCTCAGGAGGGAAAACAGACCAATTGCCTGTTTTTCAGACTCACCTTCTGGAAAATCTTATAAGTTGCTAGATTTTTTCTTTTTAAGTCACTTTCTTCCAACTAATGAAAGCAGCAGCAACTCCTTTTTGATGGGAGAAATGCCTCAGCAGCTCTTCCCATCATATTTCTCCTGTTTGACTTCTATTTGTGGGAAAGGGAGATCCCCCCCCCCCCCAGATTTGCCTATTACTGTCCAGACCAGTTTCCAAGATGTCCCACTATACCAGTGTTTCTCAAACTGTGGCTTGGGACCCACTAGATGGGTCATGTGCCAATTGCAGGTGGGTCCCCATTCATTTCAATATTTTGTTTTTAATATATTAAGACTTGATGCTACCATGGTATGTGACCGCACTTGGGGAAACGTTACAGACCTGTACTTTTAACAAGCTACTATGTATATGCTTTTAACAATGATAGTAAATGGGACAACTCCTGGGTAACTGTGAGTAGGATTGCAACCTAGGATTGTTAAAAATTTTCCTGCCTGATAATTTCACTTCCAGTCATGGCATCACTTCTGGTGGGTCCTGACAGTTTCTCATTCTAAAAAGTGGATCCCAGTGCTAAATGTGTGAGAACCACTGCACTATACCATTTGCTGAGGGCCTTACAGGAATCCTCCCTGTCAAGTGTTCTTTTAGCTGATAACAAAGGCACCAACACTGTAACCCTCCTTTGACCAAGCCTCGTGTGCAGGAAGCTCAGTTAGAAGCAAAGGAGAAAGTTTCATGACCAGTGTTTTTGTGAGTCCCCTCTTACTCTTCCCCATCAAGGTGTTTCCCCCTTGCTCCTTTTGGCTCTGTCAGCTTGAGTGAGAAGTTTGGCAAGGTCAAAAAGCGCACGAGAGCATCATTCCTTCAAGCATTCTTCCCATTAAGAAACTGGAGATTGCCCTGGGGCCCCCTGAATCATCACAGAGGGCACTTTCTCATTTTCCAATGGGAGAGGTGACTGAAGGCAGCAAAGCAAAGAAATGACTACTCTTGCGTTCCTCTTTGTTGCTGCTAGACATCTCTCCCATTGAGAAACCAGAGGTTGCCCAGGCGAGCATGAGACCATCTCCTAACCTGGAGGCTCAACTGCAGAAGCCAAATCTGCTTATGACCACCCTTAGTAAAAAAAATAGTGGCAAAGGAGGAGGCTATCATTTCCCTTCAGTCAAAATTATCTCAATACTCAGTTCAGACATTCTCAATACTGTCTGCAGCAGTCAAAAAACGGTGTCAGAAGACCAAAGTTCAGTAAAGGTAAGGGAAAATGGATGGCTTTGTAATTGTAGCAGGTTATCTCTTATTACACATATTAAGTTTAGATATGTTTATTACAGGATTGCTGATTATCTATGGAAAGGTTTTGACCTGTATATCAGTAGAACTCTCAGCTGAAGACAACACAATTTTTCCAAGTCTAAGATGATAGTGGAATTTAGTTACTTGTATGGTACATTTTTTTGCACAAAAGGATTTGCATAAAAGTTTTCTATATTGCAAGCAATATGCATGATTAAGTACAATACTGCAAGTTTCATGTTCATTGGTTTGAATATACTAGCATTGTACAAGGACTACAGCACTGATAAGATGAATATGGTCATCTTGCAGTGGCAGGGAAACAATCTTTAATTTTTGAAATTTTGATTACTAGGAATTAAAAAAAAACATTATTGTTAAGATTTTACAAATGAAAAACTATAGATGGCAACAAACCAAAGGCACTAAACAGGAAAATGTTCACTAAAGCATGATAAAAAGCACCTGTAGTTTCTTTTTAACTGCAAAGCATCCTCATTTATTAAGCTTTAGCAACAATATTTATGCTTAATTTATTCCCAATTTCTCTCTAAAAGCCTGCTGAAAGATAAGAAAAAATGGACACAGAGGTTATAGCTTTGTTATTTTAAAGGTGACAGTTTAAACTTTACAATGGGAAATAAACCAAGATTATAGTAAAAAAATTGCTCCTTAACAAGTGGCTGTAAAAAAGCACTTTTGTGTCACAGACACATTTTATCTGGTGGTATGAGGAAGGAAACTGCCTGAGATACAGTAATAATTGTGCAAAAAGGGGGCCGGGATATAAATCACCAAAGGTTAATGACCAGGATGTGAACAGAGGGACTTGTTTACAGAAACAGCACGCAATTTAAAATTTACAAGAGATTTAATGCTGTCTCTTCTCAATCACTAAAACCAACAGCCCAGAAAACTGTGACATTAAGAAAAATATTATAGTTATAATCATTCCAAAATAAGTCAATTAGTGTAAGGCCATGTGCTTGTGATTACTTGACCCATTTCGTTTGCACTTAAGTGAAAAAAAATCCCCCCATTACAGGCAGATTACTGAATTGTGTCCTATTTTGCATTCAGCATCTTGTATGCCATCATCATTTATATATATTCTGAGATGGTGACTGAAGATTTTTCGCTCCTTTCTTGGTTTCCAAGTAATTTTGACCTTTGACATTTGTAAAAAAATATAAAAAAGAAGGCAGTTTATAATTGCATTGTTCAAATGAAGGTGAAGGAAAGAAATTCAATCTGCTATTATACAAAAGCCATGATGGCTGTCTTCACCGAAAGCAGCAATGTAAGTCAATTTGTGAACTTTGGCACTAGGCGACCTTTAGAAATACAACAATATACAGAATTTACAAGCAAGAGTAGCACATGCAAATGGTTTGGCTCTGTCTCGCTTTTGGATTAGAGCTGCAGAAAGCATTATGGAGAATGCTTTCACAAAACAAATTAAGACTGTTACTTAAATGTCACGGCACACTATTGTATTTGGCTACAGATCATTACACCTGATACCAACACTTTAAAAAACTGTAATAACTTGGGAAATATTACACTGAGTGCCCACATGTATAAAAGGGAAAATAAAAAAAATGAAGAAAATGGGTTCTTGGAGTAATTTAAACATCACTACTCCACGACTAGAGGGAAAGGTCAAAATTTAAGTAAACTGAAAGGAACATGAATGGCAAAATAAAACAAAGAAAGATGAAAAGACCAAAGGAATGAGGCTGAAAACACAACATGAAAGCACGCATGCTTTGGGCAAATTTTATTTCTATTCCTGCACTTAGGGAAAACGGAGAGGCAATGAAGGTACAGCTAGGAGAAGGAGCAATTACTCTACAACATGGTGTTTTAATTTAGTTACCTTCAGTGTTGGTACTGCTGGTGCTGTATATATTTCGCAGGCTACCAACACGATTTAGTTTCCATGCTTTGCGTTTGGCTGCATCCAGAGAGCAGATAGGGGAGAGAAAAAAAGAGTAAAAAAAAGAACAGAAAAGAATGAAAAAAATGGGAGAAAAAAAGATTGAAGTAGCATATGAAGTAAAATACAAGCAAAAGCCCATTTCTTGGGAAACAGCTATGCACACATTGTACAACATAAAACTTAAAAACAACTTGCTTTTTCAAACTGGAAGAATTCTTATCAAAAGTTAACCACTTTCAGAACTTTGGAGCAGAGCTTGAGTAAACTAGATTATCAGGTAATATAAAGACAAGGGAACAGAAACAGCATTTCCTATTCCCTTTGAATAGAAAACACACAAATCAGAGACAACAAAAGTTACAGTTATTAATTCATAGTAGTTAATACCATGCTAGGAACCACACTTTTCCAAAATCATCAGCTGAATTGTGTAAACCACCAGATATTTGGAACCATAAAAGCTTTAATTCCAGGTGACAGAGTAATGCATTCAGATAAAGAATTGGCCTCAGACTCATTTTGTCTACATATAAATTTGCTTAATGATGGTTTTAACTAAAGTAGATATTGTCTGATGCAAATTCCACTCTCTCTCTCATGCACATAATGTATAAATTGTTGTTTGAAAGACAAAATGTTTAAAATGTCATTGTGGATGCCTCATCTCCCACTTTTGTTTCCAGAGGATTCTCTTTAGCACCACTGGGCTATTATTATTATTATTATTATTATTATTATTATTATTATTATTACTGGTTTATCCTGCTTTTCTTCTAAGGAGCTCAGGCAAATGTATATCCATCCCCTTTTATGCTCACAACTAGTGTCACCGTATAATTTTTTTTTATCTGAGTGGTGATTTGAACCCAGGTCCCTCCAGTCCAAATCAAGCACTCTAGTCACTACATCACACTGTTCTTCCAATGATCATTTCAAAGGATCTGCCATATTTTAGTTGTTGTAGGACAGTTCTGCATATCCTAATCACAAAGCATATGCATAAGCACAATATTCAGCCCACATATATTGGAGGAGAAAGCTAGCCTTGCAATGGCAGAAGGGAAATAGATGTGGTGCTGTTCCCTCCACATTTATAAATGGCTGATTGACAAGAGGTCCTGTGCATGTGATTGAAAAAAAGCTTAAATACTCTCACAGTAACAATTTATATACTGCTTTTCAACAAAAAAGTTCACACTTGCAATCTAAAAAAATGCAGAACGCCACCAACGAACAGCCACTGGAAAAGATGAAGATGCTTGGATGAAGAGGGAGAGTTATTCTCCCTCTGCTAAATATAAGAGGAGCATCAACTGAAAAAGTGCCTCTTTGGCCAGTTAGCAGGGTAAATGGCATCTGAAATTGACTAGTCTTCAAATGAAGTGTGGAGAAGTCTCAGAACCTGCTAATGTTTGATCACCCAGTCTGAAGATTTACTGCCAGGAATGAAACTGGCAAGGACTGCCTCCACACTTTGTCTTGAATTTTAAACTTCTGTGAGAGTTTCTTCTTTGCAGGTTCAGTATTGCTATTAAATCAAAACATGACCTAGAAACATGTGTGAAAGGCTTATGACTCATCAGTGATGTCACAGGCCCTATTCATTAGGTGGCCAAGGTACACAACTACATTCTAGATCAGGGGTGTCAAACACGTTTCATACCAAGGGCCGAACAGCATTCATGGTGCCTGCTGAGGGCCAGAAGTGATGTCATTAGGCAGGAAATGTCATTAATCAAGCCATAACCAAAAATAAACACCTTTTTCACTCATTAGCTGCAAATGACAGAAGAGAAAATACACAAAACTTGATCATATTTCAAGTTATGGGAGAGCCCAATTTTCATGTGGGCTGTCCTTATAGCAGTAACACCTAAGCACTGCTCAGTTGCTGAGAGCCCGAGAGCCAGATAAAAAGCTACTGTGGGCCGCATCTGACCCCTGGGCCTTAAGTTTGACCCCTGTTCTAGATGAAACTTCAAAACTGCAGTAGTCCTGGTAGCTGAGCAAACATTAGCAATTACCCAGGAACACTTTTTTTTTTAAAGAGAGTTACACAGGCAATTCAGGGTGGTGAACAGGATAAATATTACAACAATAAATATGAAGTTATAAACCTCAACGGGGGGACAGGGATGGGACAGTTACCCTCTAATAGAATCAAAAAACAAATAGCAGAGACTCCCAAAGTGATCATGTCAGGCTACATGATTTACACAAATGGACTGTCTCAGCAGTCTCCCAAGAGGCCTCATGCAGGAGTTTCCTAGGCTGGGTTCTGTCATAGAAAAGGAACTGTCCCTGATTTCCTTCTTGCCTTACCTCTCCTGGTGACAAGACTTCTCCAGAGCCTTCAGAAGATGGACATGCACACAGGGACAATATATTGTGGTTTGAGTGTTTGAATCTCTCTAAAACGTAACTGTTCCCTCAAACAGATCTCAGAATTTTAAGCAAAGATCACACATTTATTGTACTAAAATGGACAGAATTACTTAGAATTAATATGGATTTTTGAAGAATACACAACTAGAGCAGGGGGAATTTGTGCATGCAATAAATAATGTGGAGAAAGTATCTGGGCAACTATGTTTTAAAAAAACAAACTGATTTCCCCCTCTTCATATACTAAAACCTAAGGTAAACTGGAAAACATAGCTGTGACTAGAAAACAGTCATTTAAATTCCACCAGAATAAATGAAATCCATGAAAGGAAGAGTGTGGTGAGGAAAGGAGCTCTCATGTGTTGAGACAGTCACTCTGCCAATTTTTCTCTCGTAACCCCTAGCTATAGTATTGAATACATGATTCCTTCATCCTAGAAAAAAATCTGGCGTACATTTTTGTCAATACTCAGTAAATAGAGAACAAATATTTTTAGTTGTATGGTGGTTGAGAATGTGAAGAAACTTGTTACTCCAAATGAACACTAACAGTTGCCTTCAGAAGTCACACTATAACATACATATATCAGTTATAGCAGTACTGGTCATATCTCCAAGGGTTTCACATCAGATTTTCCAGGGGACTTTAAAGTTCTAGAAGAATCTGTGAAATTGCGTTTGACAAGAAACCATGGTACAAGAGAAAAGAACTGGAAATTTCAAAGTTGCTCAGGGATCTGTTTATGAAGGCCACATGCATTTTGAATATAGAAGTGCTTCCTCAGGAGCAATGGAAGCAGTTTCTTCAGAGGAATGGCTTAAGCAATCTAAAAGCAAAATTCTGATCTCCTCTTCCGCTGGTGCATTTACTGCTGTGTTGGTCTAGACCAGGGGGTGCCCAAACCCCGGCCCGGGGGCCATTTGCGACAGTTCTAAACTATGAAGTCCAAATATTCAATAACCTATCAGCTATCACAGATTGAGCATAGAACATTCCTTCAATCTGTAATGGAAGAAGAGAAAACTGTTCCACTTTGGCTAAATTGAAGGCTGAGATTCTCAGAAAATTTTACTTCTGCACCATTACATGGAAAGGTAGCACACCCAGAACTAGATATCACATCACCTGTACCAGGGCTTTTCAAACTGGGGCGTTGCGACGCCCCAGCCTGTGGGCCCTGGCCCCGCCCTCTTAAGGGGTGGGGGCAGCGAGGAGGCTGCAGCACAATCCCCAGGATCGCGCTGCTCAGGGGGCTGCAGGGGCTTGGCTGTACTTACCAGAGCCTCCTGCAGCCTCCCGGGGGGTGCTGGGAACCCTGTGCAACCTTCTGCAGGGCTCCCCGAAGCTTCCAAAATGAAAGTGGAGCGATCGCACCCTGCCTCAACTGAACCAGAAGCAGAGCGCGATTATTAAACTTTCACTTTTGAAACATGCGGGAGCTCTGCAGAAGGTTGCACAGGGCTCTCTCCATGCCCAGAAGGCTGCAGGAGGCTATGGTAAGTACAGCCAAGCCCCTGCAGTCCCCTGAGCAGTGCGATCCTGAGGATCACACTGCTGCCTTCCTCCCACCCCCACTGCCTCCCCCCACCCCCGCCAGGACTTACAGAGGTGTAACTCTCCGAGAGAGTTTGAAAACTGCTGACCTATACCTATATACTGTTAGTATTGATTTCAAAGGTAATCATGCAAATCAGTTACAATAGTGCTGTTTTGACTGCTATAACTAGAACGTTTGGCTCATCCAAAAGCTGTTAATGGAACATTAGGAACATTTTAATATTAATCTGAAAATCTTATATAAAACATATGAGTTTTTATCACAGGATCAGTACAGGATCAGCACAGGTTTTATCACAGGATCAGCACAGGTTTTATCACAGGATCAGCAGAATGACTAAATAAGAGAAGCCCTGTGTTATGATTTGCAGGAAGTTGACTGGAACAGCACTTCCCCTTTAAACATTTATTTATCACCATGATGACTTGCAATCTGCCCTGAATCAATAAAATAGCAATTAACTAGAAAACAAACAGCTATACTATATACCACAGGATATAAAGAAAAAAATATTAAGAAAAAAAATTAAACTGTACACCTGAAGGTTGTAGTTGCTCCTCTAATATTACTTTACTTTTTTCTTTAAAAAAAATCAAGCTAACTGAACAAACTCCATGGTGTTATTGGGAAAGCTGAATGGCAGTTAGACTTGCCAATAAATTTAAATTAATATTTTAACACTTCAAAATTCAACATTTTATGCTTAGGAAAGATTCAGCAAGTCACAATAGAAATTAAATAGTATAAGAAGTAAATTTCCCAAGATAAAAACTTTTTTCTGCAGAGAATTTACATATAAATAGGCAACATCTAGGGATAGCAGCCCTCTGCCAAGGAAGAAAATCTCCAGTACATAAAACCCTGTTCCCAATTTGGTCCATGTTGTAACATTTTTCATGCTTCAATCACATATGAATATTGGTAAAAAGAAGTGAACTTGCAGTCTCGTTTCCAGTTAGCCTATTGATGAAATAATCAATTTCAATGTGTGAAGCGTCATTCCTTTTCTCTTTCTGAACAAATGAAGTTTTAGTGGCCAGTACATACTTCTGTATCTTGCAGCATTGATTACATTCCAGTTATCTGCAGTGCTATGCTCACTTGACTAACGCAAAGTGTTCCCATCAGAAGTCTTCAGAAAAGGCCAAAGGCAGCCTCCAAAATTTTGAATTATGAGAGTGACATAGCTATTTAAATAGTCATTTTTGCTGGGGTAACTCAAACAGCCTATCTCAGAAGCTTACAAGGTAATTAGCAGATTGTATTTATTTTCATGTTGGATGTTTCCAGGCAACAACAGCAGTCATTAACTCATGAATAATCTCTATCATTTTCAATGCAATCTGCGGTTTTCTGTGTGCATATTTGAAATGTGAACTCACTACTAAGTTACGTTTCATGACTGAACGAAACCTGGTTAACACTTTATAACCACTGCAGAATTACACTGCAACACCTATGCACAATGCTAAAAAAACCGGATTACATACTAAAAGTTTAATTTCCAGTTATTTTCAAAAGAATCATTTTACATTCTGGAGATTAATTTGCTAACTTTTCAATTAAAAAAATGATTCTGACCACAAGCAGGGAAATACAGAATACAGAAATGACAATATAGATGCACTAGGCTGTGTTAGGAACAATATAACATTGCATAACATTATGGCATTATGTTTTGAGGAAAGTCAGATAAGAAATTCTGCAGCCAGAGATCTTATTGGTTAATTAAAACCAGTGCTTTTTTTGTAAAAAAAAAAAAAAAAAGGTGCAGGAACTCACAACTTGTTAATCTTTTATTTATTTATTTTTAAACCATTTTTTATTGGAGAACTAAAATATTTTTTATGTGCTTCCCCCCTAAAGATGAACTTACTTCTGAGTAGACATGCATAGGATTGGGCTGTCAATCTCCACATCCCCTTCCCCCTAGCTACTTTTTCTACACATGGGGAAAAATACTGTACAGGTGCACTTGTAGCGTGTAGTATGTAGTGTGGCACTACTTCGAGAAGAGGAAGCAGTGAATGAATTCCAAAAAATGGCTTACATGAGTTCCATGTAGTAAAATTACTCTAAACAACTGTGGAAGTAAGAACAAAAAAGGAATTCTTACACGAGAGGGGTCCTTAGGTGCACATAGAAACAGCTACGTTTGCAAACACACGATTAAATATGGTTTAATTCAGGTACCAGAATACTCTGTGTCTTTGGGAAGGCACTTGGCATGCAATTGTATGTTCTCTGCTGCCCTGAACAGCTGCTGTGCATTGCTGGAGAGGAGCTGCAAACGCTGGCTGGCGGAGGGCATGCTTGTGGGGGAAGGATGAGGAGGATCTCTGGCAAGGCTGGACAGCAAGTTGTACACACATAGAATCCCTTTTCACCTGCCCTTAGCATGTGAAAACAGGTACAGATATACATCTCTGCCAGGATTAAGAACCCAATCCTAGGCATGTCTACTCTGAAGTAAGAGTCATTCTAGTCAATGGAGCTTACTCCCAGGAAAGTGCCTAGGATTGCAGCCTAAGACCCCAATCCTATGCATGTCTACTCAGAAGTCCACTTTAGTGAATGGGGCTTACTGTGGATAGGATGGCAGCCTCAGGGCCCAATCCTGTGCCTGTCTACTCAGAAGTCAGTCCCATTAGAGTCAATGGGGCTTCCTCCCAGGAAAGTGTGGAGAGGACTGCAGCCTGAGAGCCAAAGCCTATGGCTGTCTCCTCAGAAGTCAGTCCCATTAGAGGCAGTGGGGCTTCCTCCCAGGAAGGTGTGGAGAGGACTGCAGCCTCAGAGCCCCTCCTCTGCTTGTCTCCTCAGAAGTCAGTCCCAGTAGAAGCAGTGGGGCTTCCTCCCAGGAAGGTGTGGAGAGGACTGCAGCCTCAGAGCCCCTCCTCTGCCTGTCTACTCAGACTGCAAGGCTATGACACTTTCCCAGGAGTAAGCCCCATTGAACACAATGGAACTTACTTCTGAGTAGACATGCATAGGCTAGGGCTCTCAGGCTGCAAGGCTATGACACTTTCCCGGGAGTAAGCCCCATTGAACACAATGAGACTTACTTCTGAGTAGACATGCCTAGGCTTGTGCTGCAGATTGGCACGGGGGCTGCACCAGCCAGCTTCCTTCCCCTCCTCCTCCACCAAGCCAGAACCTGGGCGTTCCATGGGTGCCGCTGCCCATCTCCCTGGCTGGCTGGCTGTCCGTCCTCCTCCTCGGCGTCAGCGCATGTCCCCCGCGCCCTCCACCAGCTTGGAAGCTGCACGGGGAAGCAGAGCGCAGGGGGAGGGGAGGCGGGTTGGGCTCAGACAAGAGCTTGGAGATGGGGGCAGGAGGGGGTTGTTGTGCGGTCAGGCAGGGGCCAGGTGCCCACCCACCCTGCACCCCCCAGCACCCACCCAGCGAATGCCTGTTTTGCTCCCCCCCTCCTGGAATGCCTCCGAAGGGGAGGGGCCCCTGCAAAAAGGTGCCAGAACTCCGTCCCCCCGCATTCCATTAGAATAAAAGCCCTGATTAAAACTGATGCATCTCTTTGGTTTCCTTAGTCCAGTGGTTCTCAAACTGATGGGTTGCGGCCCACCTGTAATGCTTCCTCTGTCCCTTTCAAGGGCAGGAAGGGGAAAGGCAGTGATGCGATCCCCAGGATTGTGTCGCTAAGGGGGAGCGAGGGGGGTGCTTTGCACTTACTTGAAAGTGGGTAGGGCTGCTGGAGGAGGTGCCTGGAGTCCTGTTCAGCCCTCAGCAGTATTCCCTGAGGTTTGGAATCTTCAGTAAAAGCAGACGGAAAGCACTTCCATTTTTCAGGAGGGCTGTGCAGGGCTCCCCGAAACTCCTGCAGCTACTTTAAGTGCAAAAGCACCCCCCTCACCTCCCTTAGTGACACAATCCTGGGTATCACTGCCCAGCCCCTCCCCCGCAAACAATTACTGAGGGAGTAAAGCTGCCTCAAAGTTTGAGAAATGCTGCCTTGGTCCATTACGCCACACCACCGCTAAATTCTTGAAGTTACCAAAGCTCTCTAACCTGAAGAGTGCTCTCTTACCAAGCTCTCTTGGCCCTAAAGTCATGTGTGAGACCCATCTCATACCCCATTCACACACAGTCCCTTTATTCAGCTACCCTTTTGAGTATTCGTGTGAAGGGTTTATAATCCTCTTGAAAGCAGAGTAAAGTAATACCAAGTGAAGATGCATGAAATAGGAAAGAAGGATGCAGAGGAAAAAGAAGACCTTCACTGCTAATAGGGTTACACAAAGCTCTTTAATCTCATTTCACATTTTCCTTCTTAGTGCTCAGAATGAAACTTGTGCTATTCCAAATATCCAATAAACCTTGTATAAGTCTATGTGTGAAATGAGTCCGTCCTTAGGGAACTCCCTCAAGCTTTGAGATCTGGTGGAATCCTGCTCTCACTACCTTTCTTGGCTGAAGTCATCCTAATTTTGGATTTTATTTTTTAAAAATATATCTACCCTGCCTTTCCCTTCTAAAAAAGAGGTGCCAAAGGTGGCTAACAATTCTACAAAAATATAATAAAAATACAATAAAAAACTTCCTAACTCAATATGAGGCCTGCATTGCCTGCTCTCTCCTGATCTTGGGGGAGCAGGTTAAGACATGCTTATCCTGCCAGTTTTTCAAAGAATAATTTGAAAATTATTGAAAATAATTTGAAAACATAATAAAAAGAAACAAAAATAAATTACAGACTAAAACCAGAATACAATCACAAAAGATCCCCAATGTTAGCTTTGGGCTAGCAAGTTCCTCCTAACAAAATATACAGCATAGAGGAGGACACTAAGACAGGAAAAAAATTATTGCTTGAGGGAGAAGTTGTAAGGATGGAACAGTAAGCAAGGTTTTTGCTAATATGACAGGAGGGTCTGTTTACGGAGATAAAGGTGGCTTACAATGACAGTCAACTGCCTTGTCAACTTAAAACGTAGCTGGCTTACAATGACAGTCAACTGATAATGAATGATGTAAAATTCACATGTCCTGCTTATGTCACTGCCTATGTGATGGACGGTGAAACATGAAACCAATTGTCAGGAAACAAACTTACCAGGATGGAGAGGAAACCAGCCCAACTGTTTCCCTAGAATGGGAAGGCAAGAGCTGGTATGGGAGGAATATTAAGGAGGGGGAAGGGACAAGAAGGGCAGGCCAACCAATCATCCTAGGAAATACTGTATAAACACTTGAACAAGGCCAATGAAGAGAACAGTCTTCAACTCGAGGGCACCAGGCTGCTGAGCTTCAGGAGGTTCCTGAGGTCAGCCCAGTGACAGGAGGAGCAGCCTAGGAGGAGGACACCCTTGGTGGAATACCACACCTGCCCCTAGATCAGTGTTTCTTAAACTGTGTGTCGGGACTCATTAGGTGGGTCACGAGCCAATTTCAGGTGGGTCTTTATTCATTTCAATATTTTATTTTTAATATATTAGGATTGATGCTACCCTGGTATGTGACTGTATATATATGTGTGTGTATATACACATGTATATATATATGCTTTTAATAATGATAGTAAATGGGACTTACTCCTGGGTAAGTATAGATAGGATTGCAGCATAGAATTGTAAAAAAATTTCCTGCTTGATGATGTCACTCCCAGTCATGACATTACTTCTGGTGGGTCCTGACAGATTCTCATTCTAGAAAGTGGGTCGCAGTGTTAAATGTTTGAGAACCACTGTCCTACAGCAATTGCTGAGGCCCTGAATTAGCCAGAAAAAGGGCAGAGCAGAGGAGAGTTGTGGGAAGGCCAATAAGCCGGGAACCCTGGAAGGGCCCTGGAGACTTTGACTTGTTCTGGGCCTCAGGGCCCCCAACAATGGAACAGACCCCCCCCCCCCCACACACATTCTACATAGGGAGATTCTGAATGGATCTTAATTATCTGCTTGTCAAGAATAACTGGAAAAAAGTTCATTACAGGTTACAAGTTGTAGTAGGTATGTGCAAGCTCTTGGTCTCTGATTGCCAGATGCAGGGGAGGGTACTGGGATGCAGGCTGTGTCTGTTGTCTTGTGTGCTCCCTGGGGCATTTGGTGGGCCACTGTGAAATACAGGAACCTGGACTAGATGGGCCTTTGGCCTGATCCAATGGGGCTCTTCTTATGTTCTTTTGTTCTTATACCATGTTTGAAAATTGTAGTTCCACTGCATTCTAATGTAAGAGCAGGAAATTCCTGTATTTTGTAAAATGAGAAGAAAATTGTTTATCCTGTATGACCAAAGGTCTATGGAGAGGATAATGCTTACAGGACACCTGATATAGGATACAGAAAGGAAAAAATATCCTGCCACATAATGAAAAGGAAGAAGCCATAAATACAGAAAAACGGATGTCTTCCATCTGGGTTCTTAGGAATGATTTTTGAAAAAATATATAGCTCCCATATTGCTGAACATGTTAGGTTCCAGGGGTTGGTTTGTAAGTGTATGTCAGCACTCAGCATCCTGGAACCCCTGCAGATGCCAAAACTGCAGATAATTGAATTCATGTTCCAACCTGTCCTCTGAGGCATTGGTAGACTGCACACAACCTCCCTGCACCTCAGAAAACCTCCCAGATGCAACCTCTGCTCGCATCTGGGAGGTCCTCTCTGGGTTCTCCTGACGTGGGTTTGGAACCCACATTTGGTCAAATCTGTGGGTTCCGAATTCACGGATGAAGAGGATTCACTGTACAGTATTCCATTGCTGTCAGTTTCACTCCTGATGTTGACAAGTGCACTCAGAACACTGTCAGTTGGGAATGCTTCCAAGCAGCTTGGTTTCTCTTACAGGGAGAGAGATGGGATAGATATATGATAAATCAATCAATTTGCACTCATTTGATATCTTTGTGAAATTCCCCACTGCAAAAATAACTTTTATAATATTTTTTTAAAAAACACATCTAAAGTGGTACAAATACCACATATAACTACTAAAACAAACATATAAGTTAATACTCAAAGGATTGTGCTTCTTTTCAAGAGATTTCAGTAAGTGTGCAAACTACTCATCACTGTTCATGTGTTTTCTACTTAGTCTTTAGGAATTTGGGGGATTATCAACAACTGTACTATTTCAACACTCTTGATTGGGACATATATTTTGCTCTTTCAGGGAATCCAATTCCTGAATTTTTTAAAATTCATTCCTTGGTAGGTTAAATAAAAATATTCTACAAGCCTTGATCATCATAACAAAAGCTGGGACTAATTAGTGCCATCACTGATCCTCATTTGATGAGGATCTTTGGTGATTAGATAAATAGTCCTCAGATAGCTGATTAAAAAATGATGTAGCCATTCGGTTGTGTGTCTAAGCCGTGTCAGCCATGTTGGATGTTAAAATGTGCATGAATTACATCCCTGGAGTATGCTGAACAGAGCTGATTAAAAGAGGCATGCCACAGCCCTCAGCATCAATTATCAGAAATAATAGGATCTTTTCACCTACACTAGGAAAAAAGGAGCTGTGAGCAAGTCAGTGTGCCACTCATATCTGGAAACAGATCAGTGCAAAGTAAATAGTCCCATCAATTCAGGCAATTGAAAATGCACTGAATATAAGAAAAAAATCTAAGCCAAGTTGTGATATTACAGAAAAGACCAGACTTTTAATGTCACTTTCTAAGCTACATTTACTAAGCAAATTAAACAAATTTTGCACAAAGGCAAGACAGAATTCAGATTCACTGTCTTAAAGGGGACTCTTCATTTAACTAATATTCTGCCCTTTTGCTTTAGGGTATTCTCCATTTACCATGATAATTTCTCAGGAGACATATTAACTTGAGCACTTCACATGTTGTCTTCCCCAATGAACATTAATTTGTTTAACAAAAACATGTATATTTTTGCTTTGCAATGTGAAATAGAAGTATAACAATTCAATCCAGATCAACTTAATGCCAGCTAAGTTTCTGTAAAGTAATATACTGGCATTCTCCTAGAAGATGATTTAAAAACCCAAGCAAATAAGTACAGTATAAGAACAACACTGTATGAGAATGAATTTCTGAGGGACAGGTAAATATATTAAAGCCTAATTCATTCAATGTATGAGACTGCAAAGCATAGCTCAAACATGCGCAAAAGCTTCTCAAGTTGCAGACAATAGCTCTGTGTGTGTGCGTGTCAGAAGTGTTCCCATCAACTAAATAGCTTTCCAGGTGGCTGCTTAGTATGCTTTCTGACAGCAAGATTCTTCAAATGAAGAGTTAAAATGCACAAATATGCATGTACACACAAAATAGCAAACTCCAAGCCTTTAGCTACAGGTTTGTTTTATTTTAGATCTCAGTAATCTGATAGCACTTTGATTTCTTAGTAAAGAGAACCACAGAATATATTTGAATGTCTGTGGCTTTAAACTAAACATCTAGTCATTCGAAAATTTGTCCCATTTTATATAGGCATTTTGGATTCTGTAATAAAAAAATAACAGGATATTGACAAGTAATTTCTATAATCTGTCTGCTTTAATTAGTTAACATAATTTAACAGTAAACAACTTCAGTTTAATTACTCTACTGCTACTTCAGTTATTCTTAGCATTCAGATTTCCCAACTACATACATCTAAAAAGTTGAGGGGATGGGGAGATAAAAATACCTGCAAACCAAGTTAACTAAACAAGAAGCATTGTCAGTATTACGCATTCTCCTTCAAAAAAATCTCAGATTAGTTCAATGTTGTAACACTTGTATGTTAGCACTGAAGTGTTAAAATGAGAAGATGACAGATATATACAAGTTGTTTGTCCTCTTTGATATCATTTTTTTTCAAACTTTAGAAAACCAAATGCTGACTTTGTGAATTACTGAAGTGCCAACTTATCCACTGTCCACCAAAATAATGCTAATTGAGCATTTATCTTCCTTGCTTTCCCTACAGTGGAGCACTAATAATCCTTTAGTCTTCTTTAGCACTAATAGTCTCTGCAGAAGCGCGCGTGGCCTCTGGGAAACCAAGTGCCTTGGGAACAAAGTGCCAGGTGAGGCACCACAAGTTTAGCATCTGTGCAAGGAGAAGGCAAGTGGACCTCTGAGTTTTGGAGAAGAAGAGGGAAGACTCCCTGAGTTGTGAAGAGGAGAGGAGAAAGAGAAGGAGAAGTTAAGTGTACTCTTTCTCTTTGTCTTCTAACCTTAAAGCAACCTTAGATCAACATTGAAATTTAGCTTTACCTTTAGCTTAGCTTTACTTAAGCTTTACCTAAGTTAGCACCTAATCTAACCTGAGGGAGGGATTCTAAGGTCCAGCAAGTTGGGGCACAGGAGCTAGGTGAGGGCAATAAAAATAAATACGTAAGTGCATACAGAGGTCTACCAGAGCAAGAGCAGAGTCCTACTTGTGAGTAAGAGCCCAAGGTACAGGCACTTAGAAAAATAAATGAAACAGAGGAGGATAAAGTGGAAAGTAAATTTTTCTACTTGGTTTAAATGAACCCTATACTTAACCCAAGTTAAACATAATCTAAGAACATATTCTAAAGGTTCAGTAAATTAGGACACAGGATCTAGGTGAGAGCAATAAATAAGTAAGTAAGTAAGTAAGTAAGTAAATAAATAAAATAAAGGTGCACACGCAATAAAAGCAGGATTTTAGCAGGGCTAAACAGGATTTAAACCTTAGTGTATAAGTTCTGCCAAGTCAAAAAACTCTTAAACCAGTGCAGTTTAAACTCAAATAAAAAACCAGCTTGAGGTTAAAAGACAGTCCAGCCACACAGAACTGAAGTAGGAGGGTAAGAACATAGGAAGGGCCAGTTCTCACCCAGCCAGGGCAATTTAGCATAGTCATTGTCCTTTAGGTCATAGCAATTGACCTTTAGGAGTTGATAAGAGCCCCATTAGGCAAATCCAAGGACCCCATTCAGGGAAATCTCACCTGGGAAGACCAGCCCCTTTTCAATCAGCAAGGAGGGAGGGAGGAGGAGCTAGCTAGGAGTATAAAGTGCCAGGTAAGGCACCGCGAGTTTAGCATCTGTGCGAATTCAGCAGCAGGGCGAGGAAGCCAGGGCCCCAGATACTCTTCCCTTGAGAAGACGGCTGCTAACCAGTGTAGGTTTTTTAAGTACCCCTAAATGAAAACAAACAAAATAAAAAAAGCTATGCAGTCAGACAGCCAGCAGCAGGGTGGGGGCTATCCAGTGTTTTGCAATGAGTGCCACATGTATGACTATATGCCTCTGGGGCATAAGTCATGGGTGTGTCCTCGGTGCAAGGAGCTCCAGGGACTCAGGGAACGCATCCGCTTCCTTGAAGCCTTGGTGGCCGACCTGGAGAAGCAGGGGCAGGCAGAGAAGGATCGTGGGGAGACTTCCGGGGATGATCAGGCTTCGTCCCAACCTCAGACACGCAGCTCCTCAGCTGCCTGGGTGGGAAGTCTCGGGGCTGGAGGACATCATCCCGGAGAGGAGGGAAACAATCCCCTAGGGGGAACCCCTTCTCCAGGGGACAGGCCCATATCTGAACGCATTCAGGATACTCCTCGGCGGGAGAGGGGGCTTCTTGTAGTGGGGGATTTGATTATTAGAAACGCAGAGAGGGGGGTTTGCAACAGATGTGAGGACCGCATGGCGACTTGCCTGCCTGGCGTGAAGGTTGCAGACATCACTTCTTGTCTAGACAGGCTGGTATGCAGTGCTGGGGTAGCGGTTGTGGTGCATGTTGGCACCAAAGACTTGGGCAAGTGTAGCCGGGAGGTCCTGGAGGCCTAATTTAGGCTATTAGGTAGGAAGCTGAAAGCCAGGACCTCAAAGGTAGCGTTCTCTGAAGTGCTACCTGTTTCATGTGCAGGGCTAGCTAGGCAGGCAGAGATCAGGGGTCTCAATGTGTGCATGAGACGGTGGTGTAGGGAGGAGGGGTTTATATTCGTTAGGCACTGGGGAATGTTTTGGGGCCCGTACAAGAGGGACAGGCTTCACTTGAACCAGAATGGAACCAGACATCTGGCGCATGGCACCAGACTGCTGGCGCTGGTGAAGTGCCAGACATCTGGCAGAATGGAACCAGACTGCTGGCGCATAACATTAACAGACTGCTAGCGGATAACATTAAAAAGGTGGCAGAGCAGCTTTTAAACTGATCCCTGGGGGAAGGCCGACAGGAGCTGAGGGGCATCCAGTTTGGGACTCCTCAACCCTATGGGACGAGGATGGGGAGGTTAGAGAACAACAAGGCAAAGACAGAGTAAGAGAAGAAATTGGGAATGGTACCGTGATGGGATGTGATAAACGGTTTGGCACAATGAGAGGATTCAGGGATAAAAGAGCTAATAAGCAGCCCATCCTGGGGCATTCTGTGTAAAAATGCTTTTGTGCAAATGCCCGAAGTCTCCAAGCAAAGATGGGAGAACTGGAATGTCTGGTGACAAGGGAAAACATTGACATAGTGGGCATAACGGAAACCTGGTGGAATGCGGAGCATCAGTGGGATACTGCAATCCCAGGCTATAAACTCTATAGGAGGGACAGGGAAGGGCGTGTTGGAAGTGGGGTGGCCATTTATGTTAAGGAAGAGATAGAATCCAGCAAAGTAGAGATTGAAGGTGGGTCCAACTCCATAGAATTTTTATGGGTTAAATTACCAGGCCTGAAGAGTGATGTAATACTGGGGGCGTACTATCGTCCTCCAGACCAGAAATCGAAAGGGGACCTTGAAATGAGGAAACGGATCAGGAGGTGACAAGGAGGAACAGGGTTGTAATCACGGGGGACTTCAATTATCCTCATACTGACTGGGTCAATTTGTGTTCTGGTCACGAAAAGGAGACCGGATTCCTTGACATGCTAAATGACTGTGCCTTAGAGCAGCTAGTCATGGAGCCCACCAGAGGACAGGTGACTCTGGATTTAATATTGTGCGGTACTCAGGACCTGGTTAGAGATGTCAATGTTACTGAGCCATTGGGGAACAGTGATCATGCTGCGATCCGTTTCGACATGCACGTTGGGGGAGGAATACTGGGCAAATCTCTCACAAAAACCCTTGACTTCCGACAAGTGGACTTCCCTCAAATGAGGAGGCTGGTTAGAAGGAGGTTGAAAGGGAAGGTAAAAAGAGTTGAGTCTCTACAGAGAGCATGGAGATTGCTCAAATCAACAGTAATAGAGGCCCAGCGGAAGTGCATACCGCAAAGGAAGAAGGCCTCCACTAAGTCCAGGAGGGTGGCTGCATGGCTAACCAGCCAAGTTAGAGAGGCCATAAAGGGCAAGGAAGCTTCCTTCGGTAAATGGAAGTCTTGCCCTAATGAGGAGAATAAAAAGGAACATATACTGTGGCAAAAGAAATGTAAGAAGGTGATACGGGAGGCCAAGAGAAACTATGAGGAACACACGGCCAGCAGCATTAAGGGGAATAATAAAAGCGCCTTCAAATATATTAGAAACAGGAAACCCACCAGATGAAGCAGTTGGCCCTCTGGATGGTGAGGGAGGGAAAGGGGAGATAAAAGGAGACTTAGAGATAGCAGAGAAATTGAATGAGTTCTTTGCATTTGTCTTCACGGCAGAAGACCTCGGGCGGATAGAGCTGCCCGAACGGCCCCTCCTGACCAAGGAATTATGTCAGATAGAGGTTGAAAGAGAAGATGTTTCAGACCTCATTGATAAATTAAAGATCAATAAGTCAGCGGGCCTGGATGGCATCCACCCTAGAGTTATTAAGGAATTGAAGAAGGAAGTTGCTGATCTCTTGACTGAAATATGCAACTTGTCTGGCAACAGTGCCAGAGGATTGGAGGATAGCAAATGTCATACCAATCTTTAAAAAGGGAAAGAGGGGGAACCTGGGAAACGATAGGCCGGTCAGCCTAACCTCTATACCGGGTAAGATGGTGGAATGCCTCATCAAAGATACTCTCAAAACACATAGACGAACAGGCCTTGCTGAGAGAGAATCAGCACGGCTTCTGTAAGGGTAAGTCTTGCCTCACAAACCTTTTAGAATTCTTTGAAAAGGTCAACAGGCATGTGGGAGAACCTGTGGACATTATATATCTGGACTTTCAGAAGGCGTTCCACATGGTCCCTCACCAAAGGCTACTGAAAAAACTTCACAGTCAGGGAAATAGAGGGCAGGTCCTCTCCTGGATTGAGACCTGGTTGAAGACCAGGAAACAGAGAGTGGGTGCCAATGGGCAATTTTCACAATGGAGAGAGGTGAACAGCGGTGTGTCCCAAGGATTTGTCCTAGGACCGGTGCTCTTCAACTTCATAAATGACTTGGAGACAGGGTTGAGCAGTGAGGTGGCTAAGTTTGCAGATGACACCAAACTTTTCTGAGTGGTGAAGACCAGAAGTGATTGTGAGGAGCTCCAGAAGGATCTCTCCAAACTGGGAGACTGGGCAGCAAAATGGCAGATGCGTTTCAATGTAAGTAAGTGTAAAGTCATGCATATTGGAGCAAAGAACTGAAACTTCACATATAGGCTAATGGGTTCTGAGCTGTCTGTGAAAGATCAGGAGAGAGATCTTGGGGTGGTGGTGGTCAGGTCTATGAAAGTGTCGACCCAATGTGCGGCGGCAGTAAAGAAGGCCAATTCCATGCTTGGGATCATTAGAAAAGGTATTGAGAACAAAACAGCTAATATAATGCCATTGTACAAATCTATGGTAAGGCCACACCTGGAGTATTGTGTCCAGTTCTGGTCGCCATATCTCAAAAAGGATATAGTGGAAATGGAGAAGGTGCAAAAGAGAGCAACTAAGATGATTGCTGGGCTGGGGCACCTTCCTTATGAGAAAAGGCTACAGCATTTGGGCCTCTTCAGCCTAGAAAAGAGACGCCTGAGGGGGGACATGATTGAGACATACAAAATTATGCAGGGGATGGACAGAGTGGATAGAGAGATGCTCTTTACACTCTCACATAACAACAGAACCAGGGGACAGCCACTAAAATTGAGTGTTGGGAGAGTTAGGACAGACGAAAGAAAATACGTATTTCTTTACTCAGCGTGTGGTTGGTCTGTGGAACTCCTTGCCACAGGATGTGGTGACGGCATCTGGCCTGGATGCTTTTAAAAGGGGATTGGACAAGTTTCTGGAGGAAAAATTCATTACAGGTTACTAGCCATGATGTGTTTGTGCAACCTCCTGATTTGAGAAATGGGCTATGTCAGATGCAAGGGAAGGCACCAGGATGCAGGTCTCTTGTTATCAGGTGTGCTCCCTGGGGTATTTGGTGGGGCTGCTGTGAGATAGCTGGACTAGATGAGCCTATGGCCTGATCCAGTGGGGCTGTTCTTATGTTCTTTATGCACACAAAAAATTCTTCAGCCACACCAAATGTCTCTTTAGAATAGCTTTAAATCATGCTATCATATTTCAAAGGCAAAGAAAAACTATGGAAACTAAATCAAAGGTATAATTATTTAACGAGTAGACATGCCATCTAAAAGGGCCATAATTGCTCAACTGTGATCACTTGACCACCAGCTTCAAAATGGGACAATAAGAACATTTTGCATTTGCTCTACCAGTTTTTATGGTCCTAGTCTGTAAGGCACTTACATCATGGGAAGGCAGGTGCAGGTTGGACTCAGATATTCAGCCACTAGGGTCCTGAAGCTACCCTGGATGCAGACTTCTGACAAAGCTGTACCTCTCCAATCTTGCCACCTTGGATATATCTGTGTGATACACCATTGACTTTGAACTTTTTGACATTGTTGGGGTCTGAGAATGCATCTGTAAGCCTTGATCATCTCTGAATTTAATAGCCTCTTCCTGGATATACCTGGTTACTTATAGGGTAACTGAACCTATCAATTTTGTTAGGTCTTTAAAAACAGTTGCCCACGTGAGGCTCATGCCATTATTGCAGGTTCATGGGACTTGTCATTTCTTTTATCTTCTCTGTGGACTTGCGCAGGGCTCCATTTTCTCAATCTTCTATCCTTGTTTAACCCATTTTTGCCTGGCCCACAGGTGTACACCTTTGGTCCCTGTTGTGTATATGCAACGCTGGGCAGAAATGGCTTAAACATGTATACAGGACCATAGAGCAAGATCACACAGACAACTTGAGAGAGCCATAGATGACAATCAACAACCTCTCCTTTTCATCTGACCCAGGTTCTGCAATCTCAGGATCTGGTTGCATTGACAGACCAAATATACACAAACTAAATGCAGAAAAGACCATCAACATTACACAACAGGTTCTGCGAGTGAGGATATAGTACAGGTGTGCCCTCTTATCCACAGGGATTCCATTCCAGAACCCCCTGCAGATAGCTGAAACTGCAGATAGCTGAATACTGTCTGTACCAATGGCCTGGAACCTCTGGAGGTGAGAGGAGTCTGGTTCCCATCGCCTCCAGAGGGGTTTTCAAGCTCTGCTGGGCTCAGATTGAGCTACAGAGTTGAAAGCACGTGACTTCTGGTTTCACAAGAAACTGGAAGTGAAGTTTTTAGTGCCGTATAAGGCTTTGGGAGGCCCAGGAAAGCCCTGGAGGGCCTTATCAAGCATTGAAAACGTCACTTCCAGTTTTTCTGTGAAACCAGAAGTCACATGTTTGCAGCTCTATAGCTTAGTCTGAGCATGGCAGGGTCTATGGACAGATGTCCATGGCCTATGCTGAGCTCAGAAACCTCGCTGGAGGGGAGAGCAGTAGAGCTCCCCTTGCCTCCAGAGGCGGGTGCATGCAGGGGGGCCCATAGGGGCCCACAGATAATGGGATCCATGGATATGGGGGTCGACCCCCCTCGTACATAAAAGTTCCTACTATACAGTAATGACAACAGTATTTATATGGATATTATGAATAGATACTGTTCTATTATTAGAAGCATAACATGAAACACTTCTTCCAGTGTATCATTTCAGATGTAAGAAGAGAATAAAAGGGAAAGAGAAATGTTTAGGGCCAGCACTTCAGAAAATGTAAAAAACAGACATTTCATTAAATAAGCAAAGGTAATGTTCAATTGCAATATATTTTATCCACTGGCTTAGGCTGCATTCCTATACACATGTTCCTGGGAGTAAGTCCCATTTAACGCAATAGGAATTATTTCTGAGTACACATGCATAGGCTTGCACTGTTAGACTGCCTTATACCTAAGGCAATGGTTCCCAAACCTTTTAGCACTGGGACCCACTTTTTTAAAAGGGCACTCTAACGGAACCTACCTAACTTTATGGGACAAAAAAAATTTCATTTTACCAGCCACTCAAGCTTCCGCTTTAATCCTTTTAACTATGGGGGGGGGGGGGAAATCAGCCTCTAGAGCATTTGTTGAGCTCTACATTCATTGAATCAGGACATTTATGGTGGTCCAATGTTCCCTTCACCTGGTCTTTGGTATCAGTTGAGGCATGGTCACTTACTCATGAGTAAACACTCATGTGCAGCTCAGTGTCACTTTCCACAGGGCTCAACGCATTTTCCTAATCAGCTTTGCAACCCACCAAAAATTGGTTCTGACCTATAGTTTGCTAACCACTGACCTAAGGCAGGGCTTTTCAAACTGGGGTGTCACAATGCTCCAGCCAGATAGCCCTGGCCACTTTCCCCTTAAGGAGCGGGGGCAGGCAGTGACGGGATCCCCAGGATTGCATTGGTAAGGGGGCTGCAGGGACTGGGATGCACTCACCAGTCCCTGCAGCAGCCTGTCGGGTGTGTGGGGAGTCCTGCGTGAGTGTCTGCAGGGCTCCCTGTAGCTTAAAAAGTGAAAGCACAGCAATCACACTCCACTTCCGGTTTTGCAATCCTGGGGATCGTGTCGCTGCCTCCCCCCACAAGAACTTATTGCAGTTTAAATTCTCCCTGAGAATTTGAAAACAGCTGACCTAAGTTATTACTATACATATGAAGTGGTCAACTCCTGTTCTAGTTTTACTGGATAGAGAGATGACTTGCTCTAGACCAGGGGTGTCCAAAGTTTTTGGCAGGAGGGCCACATCATCTCTCTGACACTGTGTCGGGGGCTGGGGAAAAAAGAATTAATTTACATTTAAAATTTGAATAAATTTACATAAGTTTAAATAAATGAATATATTAAAGATGAACTTATATGAATGAATGAAGATCTTGCAATAGCTCAAGACCTATAAAAGGCCTTGCACAAAGCAAGGCTGGCCTTTCCTTTGCTGCTTCTGCTGCATCACAGACGTGAAACTGCAAGCAGTGGCAGGAGCCCTCATCCCACAGCTCACGCAAGAGGTCAAACAGTTGCCCTCACGCTAAGAGCAGCTGCGTCAGGACAGTGGGGGCTCCAACAAATCTCCGGAGGGCCAAAGGCTCATTGGAGATTGGGGGCTCCCTGAGGGCCGCAAGTGGCCCCAGGGCCAGCGTTTGGGCACCCCTGCTCTAGATCAACCAGAGACTCTATGATTAAGCAGGTCCCCTGGCTCCAGGTCCAGTTTTCTATCCAACTGAATCACGTTGTTACTACATGAAACTCTTAATACCTTAGTTTGCAAGATTTTCTGATACATTTATATTTATATTTGTACTGAATTACACTGGATAATTTCTGGCTAATATCAATCTCTCCTTCTTGGGCAAAGTGATTGAGCAGGTAGTGGTGACCCATCTCCACAGCGTCCTGATGAAACAAATGACCTAGAACTCTTCCAAATCCAGCTTCAAGGCCTGAATTCAGGACACAGACAATCGTTAAAGTCCTGGACTGCTGTCTGGAAGTGGTGGGGAACTGGATGTGGGTCAAAAATCTGAAATTAAATCTGGACAAAACAGAAGTCCTCCTGGTCTGGAAATCCATTATGCAGGAGCTAGATTATCCAGTGGTGAACGTGCCCCTCCACACTCCGGGGGCAAAGGTCTGTGAAGCCACCCCTTACCTTTCATGCGTGTCAGAGCCTCATGCAATATTAGGACCAACTGAGGAAGCCGTCTGAGCCTTTCCCATGGTCTTAAACTGTACTTCTGGAAAACTTAGGGCTTAGGGTTTCCGACTGCATCAGGAGTCTCAGTGAGACTTCCCGCACAGTCCTAGGGTGCACTGCATGAACAGGTGCACAGATTGAGAGTCCTCATAGACCCATACCTACTTCTGGATCACCACGCAGTGATCAAGGGGGGCTTTTCCCAGCTTTGGTCAGTGTGTTAGCTGCAGTCATATATAAGACCTGCATATATAAGTCATATATAAGTCCTGGTCACAGTGGTCCTCGCATTGATGGCATTTTGGTTAGATTGCTGTTATATGTGGGGCTGCCCTTGACAGCTGTCTGGAACCCACAATTCATTCAGAATGTGATAGTTTGTGTAGTTGCTCAGTGGTTTGACTATATGGCTGGTATGGTGGCTGCACTGGCTCCTGAGTCCTTTCTGGATACAAACTGTGCTAGTTTCAACTTTTAAAGTCCTTTCCCAACTTGAGGCCAGAGTATTTAAAGGACTGCCTCCTTCCATACAATCCAGTCCACCCTCTAAGATTAAATGAGAGGGCCCTCTTGCAAGAGACATGCCTATCAGAGGTCAAGGGGTCAACAGCATGAAACAGAGTTCTCTTGGTGGTGGCAGGACGATTGTGGAACTCCCTCCTTGATGATTTAAGAATTGCCCCCTTCATTAGCATCATAAATATTCTTTTAGAGTATCCTTTTAGTTGGTGAATGGGTAAGGATGAAGGTTGTGCATTTTGGGAATCTGCTTTTGATGCTGTTTTTAATTACTGGTTTATCACTTTTTTACATTTTTATATTGTTGCTGTTTTTAAATTGTTGGCAAATTCTTTTAAATCTTTGCACTGTTTTGGGTTATGTTACTGTTGCAAGGCTTTCTGTGGGCGTTTATTTTATATATTTAATTGTGTGTATTGATGCATTTTAATAATGTTGTTAGCCACGTTGAATATCATTCGGAGAAAGGCAAGACAAATTTTTTTAAATAAATAAATGCTGAACCCGAAACTAAATAAGCAAAACTGTTGTTCTGATTGCTAACATGGCAATCTTGGGTCCGTAGTAACCTAATGTCATGTTAAGAACAACTTCATCACAGTTAACCATAATTGCCTTACATTCAATATGGAGTTCAAACTTAGGACATATGAAGAATGTTACCTGTCAGTGTCATTTAACTTTTAACTTGATACACTATGCATATGGAATAAAATACTTTTCTGGAGCACAGTGCTGGAATCACAAATAATTTTTGCAGAACAATTAGTTGGATCACTCCTTTTATTACTGGGAATATTTCACTTTGAATTTAACTCGAGAATAAGAAAATACTGAAATGCAATCACAACTTACTTGGTAACATTTTAATATCCTATGGAAAACATTTATGGAGAGGCAATTATTCTACTGCAAAGGTATGTTAATGAAAGGTGTGTTAATGCCACAGTAATTCATTCTCACAACCTCCAGCTAGATAGTGTTGGATACTGGATTGATTATGATGTTTAAATCAAGATTATAAATGCTAGTTAGTTTTATGTTCTTCAGTACAACAGCAACAAGTGGAAATTGGGCAGCCTCAAGTATAGGTCAATGGGGAAATGTTCCCAGATTCTGTAAATTAATATTCTCCATAAGTTAGAATAATATTGCTTATAACTTTATTCAGAAGTGGCAACTGGAAATACAGTATTATGGCAGTGAAAGTACTGCTAAAAAAGACTTAAGGCCCAATTCTATCCAGACACTGGTACAACATCCACTGTATCCAAAATCCAGCTAGCACAGGTGGGGGAGAACTTGACGCTGAGCCACTTCTGACTGTATTCCAGGATACCCTGCTCTCTTGCATCACCCAGAAAGTGTCCGATAAAGTTTGAGCCATGTGGTGGGTGTGCCCCCCTCAGTGGTGACATTGTGATCTGCACAAAGGTTGGATGGCAGCTCAGTGCTGGCTCCTTATGATCCTAAGGGCTGATGCCCTCCCTGTCTTGCCCCCCTCCCATACCTGGTGTTGGTTTTTCCAGCCTGCCCTTGTAGCCACTCCCTGGGCTTTGCATGGGATTGTCTAACAATGGGCACTGTATCTGTGTGTTCCTTGGGCAGGGATGTCTCAGCGGCAGAAGACTGCACCTGGCATTCCTTTGGTGGGCTTTACATGCATCCATGTGCAGTGGCCTGCCTGTCCTAGAATGGGTGGGCGGGCATATGGAGACATCTCCTTATGGCCACCCTCTAGCATTCTCTTGAGCACTTGATATGTGCCATGGTTGTAAGGCCTTACCTCTTCCCCTGCATCTTCCCGCTAGATATCAGGTATCCTGGCAGCAGAGATCAGGGGGCTCTGACACCTGTGGAAACCTGCCCCCCCGGGTCTTGAGCCATGCAGGGCCCTCTTCCATATAGTCCCTCCCTGCAGCTGGCTGAGGCAGGCAGTTATGGGACAGTTAGGCAGTTATGGGGGCAGGCAGTCCCTCTAAAAGCTAACACAGATATGATGTGAACGTCAAAGTTTTTATTGAACTATATCAGTAACAGAGCAGTATGTGAAAGAGAGACAAACAGATGAGGTTGCCAACTATCTCCACCCAACAGGGCTGTTGTGCCATTGCAACTACTCCAACAGACAAGTAACAGGTGCCAGTGACGTCTTACTGCACTAGCTGGTTCACTATCTGCCACAGTGTTTACACTGCCACAGGGGCAGGGTCAGCAACCCTTGCTGAGTGGCAGCTGGGCCCTCGTTGGTTACTGCAGGTTAGCTAGAGACTTTCCTTGGGATGTGGGACAGCTGCCTGTGTGGAGCACAGAGAAACACAGAGAGAGTAATAATGCACAGACATTAGCATTTTTCACATCACATCTGGCTTGAGATGCTTATAGCAGCGACTCCATGAGCAAAGCCAGGGGGATTCTGTGCTGGGGGCTCTGGCCTCAATGCATTTCTGGGAGGGAGTCCCCCTTTGCTTACCTACATGGGGTGCATTGTCCTTTCCCTGTTGGGGTGGTAAGGTAGAGATTCCAGTTGGGTGTTTGCTTGTGGCAACCTCCTGAGGCAAAACACATGCAAGAAGGATTCTGAGAAGACAAGAGTTCACAAAAGATCTTGCAATACATTTTGTGAGGGATGCAAAGTTGCTTGTGCAAAGCACCCCCTTTGAGTTCCAAGTGTTTCTTCACCATGTTCCTGACACCAAAGTTCCCCTTTGAGACTAGAGAGAGATCTCCATGCCATGCACCCTGTAATCTGACTGCGGCTCTACCTGACAGAGGCTTATATGCTGGGGTAGCTGTGATGTGATTAGTTGCCACATATAGTCTACATCCTATGCTCTGTCATGGATGGTTCAGGGAAGTGAGAGGTACTGTGCTTTTCTTCTCTTTTTCACTTACCCATTGGTTCCTATGGGGTTACTCTAACCCATGCCAGGTCTGTCATTGGTAGTTTTCCTGGCATGGGGTCATGTCCACTGTCTGAAGGGGATTTAGGATCTGGCATCTACTGACTCATCATCCTTTTCATGACCCTCCCATGTCCCATCCCACTCTCCTCCCCATTTTGGCCTCTCTGCCAGTAGGGTTGAGCTGGGGTCTAGTCTGTGTCCAATTTACACCAGAGTGGCACTTTCTTGCCCTTGCACCAATCCCAAAGCACAACTACCACACAACACAAAGTTTTATTTCTTGGATGTTAAAACTTCCAACAAACATTGGAAGTCAAGGTAGAGATGCCAGCAGGTGGGGAGAGCAGCTCATCTGTATAACTCCCAGCAAACTTTGTGGCAGATAGGGGATCTGCCCTATCTTAGGGCAGTTAGAGAGGTGCTCACTGCAAGTTACAAGGAACCTGGTGGCCTGGAACTTGGTGGCCTGAGCTCTTCTCCAACTAATGAAGAGAACTGAAAAATTGAAGATGAAACCACAGCAGTGGTGAAATGCAAGGCAAACATTATGTTTGTCTTTTTGCCTCCTGTCACTGAGGACTATGCATATAGCAAGTACAAACTGGTTGGAAGAGGAGGTTAGAAGACTACAGGAGCAAGTTTCTACCCTTCACCAAATCAAAGCAGCTAGGGGTTTCTGGACATGACACGTGCAGAACTCCGACAGGGACAACAGGAGGAGACCGCTATGAACAAACAGACCTCTACAGAGGAAGATAAGAAAAGAGACTATGGAAAAGAGTGACTAAGGAAAAATCAGAAGGCATTCTGAACTACTGGACCTACACAACCAATTCCAGTGTCTCTCAGACACTAGCAGTTCTGAAGACCCCTTCTGCAGACACCAATAGCTGACAGAACCAGGCAGCATGGGGGAACCTCGACTGGGCAAGAGACAGCGGAGAAAGGCAGTGGTTATTGGGAATTCCCTGATAAGGGGTATGGAAGCTGCTGTGCTGGCCTGATCCGCTTGCTTGTGAGGTGTGCTGTCTACCTGGTGTCAGGATCCGGGATACAATGGAGAGATTGCCAAAGCTGGTCAAACACATGAATTGCTATCCCTTCCTGCTCATTCATGTAGGAACAAATGACACTACTGAGCACAGCTATGAACAGGGCATTTCAGACTACGAGGCTCTGGGTAAGAAAGTGAAGGACCTGGGGATCCAGGTGCTATTTTGGGTTTCTGCCTGTTACCAGGAAGACTTCAGAGGAAAGAATACTGTAGATACTCTCCTATAGGGAGAGAAATTTATGCCAATAAATCAAGCTTAGATCATCTCCTCGCCTTATCTCTGAGGTCAGGTCCAGGTTGTTCAGGAGGAGCTGCAGCAGAGAAAATGACAGGGCAATCAGTTGTCATGGCCACAGGCTCCAGGGATAAGCTCCAGCTCCAGGGCTAAGCTCCAGGACCTTTTAACTGCTCCTGAGACTTCAGCCACACAAGGATGAGGAGTGCTTGAGAAGCCCTCATGTGGAAAGTGGAAGATTTCTGGGCACCTCCCCCTCTGACTCCAGCAGCAGCAATTACAAAACACTTAAGATCAGCTCTGTGTGTAAGAGCCCGTCAGCAGCTTCCACCTTCAGGTTTTGCCAGAGGAGCTTCAGGCTGTTCCATTCCCCCTTCCCTGCTCTGGGGATGCATTTTCTCCTTTCTTTGATTTCCTTCTCCCTGTACTTCCCTGATTTTTAGAAGAGTTTCCAAACAACACAGAGAGACGTTTTTGCTACCTCACTGTTCCTCCCTCCTCCTCAACATTTTTACTTCAATATAGATTTATCTGAGGAGATGCACTGTTGCAAGCACAATAACTTCTTAAAAGTTCTTCTTTTTAAGATCACTTCTTAAAAGCTAGCAGCTAGTGAAGTGGGCTGGGCTTCTCAGCCTGCATTATTTGCATAATACTTGCAAATAGACCGGTTGCTCTTTCCTGGAGCCCTCCCCTTCTCTGTTTTCAGTTCAAGATGCTTTTCTTTTTTTAAAGAACAGAACAAATGCTGTTGGTAAGACTTTCTTTTTGGTTGATTCATCCAATCCAGTGTTTCTTCAGTGAATGGGTAACATCTATGTATAAAGAGACATAATTAAACTCCGGTGTATGCACGCCTGGGGCTTACAGCTGCTGCAGGAAAATCCAGATGTTGGAAGAAAGCATGCATATATGGCTGCCTTTAAATAGCTACATGCATGCATGTCTGAGCAATACTTGTTTACATGCTCAACAGACTTCCAGTTTACATGCTTGTCGCAGAAAATACCATATTCTCTGCAGCAGTCACAATGTATAGAACTGGCTTGATATTTGTCACCTGTACCACAATATAGCTGTCATTTCTACCTAATGAGTTCATAGGTAAGAACAAAATGTTTATTTCTGGTCACTTCTTGCTTCATGACATTGCTTTCGGCCCTCAGCAAGGTGCCATGAGCGCAATTCAGACCCCTGTATGAAATGACTTTGACACCCTGATTTAAATCAAGCAAGCCTCCTTCTCTTTAGCAGACTTTTCTGCACTCTTGTTCCATTTTGCAAATGTCTGGTTTTTAAAGCCCCAGGATGGGATCCTCATTTCCATTTGAAACAAAGTCTGAGGCTATAATTCAGTGTACCATTATTTAAGAATAACACCCATGGAAAACAATGAGTCTACTTCTGAGTAAATCAGGTTGCAATTATGTGTGCACAATTATGTGCACTTGCTCAGTGTTGCTTGTCTCTCCACTGTGCACACTCCCAGTTATGTGTTATGTATATTATATATATGTATGTTATATATATGTGTTATGTACAAGGGTCGCCCAGAAAGTAATGCACCACATTTTTTTTCTCAGCCTACAGTAATGGTACGAATGCGAAACTTTAGATATACATTATTTGAATTTTCAGGAGTGCGCACACAAATTTTTGGTTTCTTCAGACAGATAGCGTAGCTGCAGCAGTGTTTCGAAATGGCGCCTGTAAGTGATGTACGTTACAAGCAGCGTGCCGTCATTGAATTTCTCACTGCAGAGAAAGAAACTGTTGGGAACATTCACAAACATTTGTGTACAGTTTATGGAGAATCTGCAGTCGACAGAAGTACAGTTAGTTGCTGGGCACAGAGGGTGAGGCCATTAGAAGGCGGTTCGGCAGAGCTCCAAGATTTGCAGCGTTCGGGGCGGCCATCCACGGCTGTCACACCTGACAAGACGCAGCTTGCTGAAGTGCTCATTCGCGAGGACCGACGCATAACAACTAGGCAGTTGGCGCTGAAGCTGTCAATCAGGAAGTGTGGATGCAATAATCCGTGCTCTTGATTACTCAAAAGTGTGTGCACGATGGGTTCCGCGCTGTCTTACGGTGGACCACAAATCTCTCAGAAAAAAAATTTCTTCTGAGTTGCTGAAACGTTTTGAAGATGAGGGGGAAGCGTTCTTGTCCAGGATTGTGACAGGTGATGAAACCTGGGTTCACCATTTTGAGCCCGAAACAAAACGACAGTCGATGGAATGGCGTCATCCTCAATCTCCACAGAAGAAAAAATTCAAAGCAACTGCTCCCGCCGGTAAGGTCACGATCACTGTGTTTTGGGACTGTGAGGGCGTCATACTCATTGATGTGATGCCAAGAGGCAGCACCATTAATTCTGAAGCTTATGTGAAGACATTAACCAAACTCAAGAAGCGCTTCCAGCGACTTCGGCACCATAACAACCCGGGTGAATGTTTGATTCAACATGATAACGCTCGGCCTCACACAAGTTTGAGGACTTCGGAACACATCACTAAACAAGGTTGGACTGTGTTACCCCATCCACCCTACAGCCCTGACCTAGCTCCCTCAGACTTCCACTTGTTTGGGCCATTAAAGGATGCCATTCGCGGAAGACATTTTGAGGATGACGAAGAGGTGATTCGCACAGTGCAGAAATGGCTTCGTGACCAGAACAAGGAGTGGTACTGACAGGGCATACATGCCCTTGTGTCTCGCTGGAGGAAGGACACAGAACTGGACGGAGATTACGTGGAAAAATAGGGAGTGTAGAAGAAACATCATTCTTTCTTGTGTGTAAGTTTCATTGTGTTCAATAAATAATTGTTGAAGAAAAAAAATGTGGTGCATTACTTTTTGGGCGATCCTCGTATGTTATATGGGCAGGAGGTCTGGTCTAGAGGGTAGAGCTTCCATTAGACCGAAGATAACATCAGAAGGTCGCCAGTTCGAGGACACTGGCAGCTCCCTGAACAGCTGAGAACGGTGAGACCTTGAAGCAGCTGACAAGCCCAGCTGAGTGATTCCACCTGCTCTTGGTGTGAGCAAGAAGTGTCTTGGCTGCCCTCCATGTGAGAGACAGAGCTGCTTGTCAGCCTGTGTGGGAGAACTGGAGGCCAGAAGTGAGACCAAACCAGGAAGATCCATTCTGAAATGTTGTTGGTTCTTGAAAGAGAGAACCTCTATTATTATTATTAAACTTTATTTATATGCCGCCCTTCTCCCCAAAGGGACCCAGGGCGGCTCACAACATATTAAAAACAGATTAAAAACATAATGTGTTTTTAATATGTTTTTATTTGTGGTTAAATTAACATATACCCATAAAAACCATAGTCAGATAAAAAGTCAGATAAAAAGAGCAAAACGTAGCAAATCAGAGGAATCAGGCCTGTAAAAATACTAAAAAGATACAGAAAAGATGTTTAAAAAGGCCATGCACTCAGAAGGCTTCTCTAAACAAAAATGTCTTCAGGCCTCGCCGAAAAGTCTCAAGAGAGGGAGCCATTCTCAAGTCAAGGTGAAGGGAGTTCCATAATGTTGGTGCCACTACTGAGAAGGCCCTATTTCTTGCCGCTGCCCCATGTACCTCCTTAGGCGGCGGCACTTGTAAAAAGGCCTTCTCTGATGACCTAAGAGAACGAGCCGGATTGTACGGAAGTAGGCGATCTCTGAGATACCCTGGCCCAGAGCAGTATAGGGCTTTAAAGGTCAAAACCAGCACCATGAATTGGGCCCGGAAATGGGCAGCCAATGTAGCCCCCGGAGAAGCGGGCTGACAGAGTCAAACCGCCTAGCTCCAGTGACCACACGGGCCGCCGCATGCTGCACTAATTGCAGTTTCCGAACTATCTTCAGGGGTAGCCCCACATAAAGCGTGTTACAATAATCTAATCTCGATGTCACCGTGGCATGGATCACCGTGGCCAGGTCTGCCCGATCCAAGTACGGCCGCAGCTGGCGCACCAGACGAAGCTGAGCGAAGGCCCCCCTAGCCACAGCCGCCACTTGGGAATCCAGGAGCAGCTGCGAATCCAGGTGGACCCCCAAGCTGCGGACCTGCTCTTTCAGAGGGAGTGCAACCCCATTCAGAGCAAGTCGATAGTCCAGTACCCGCATCGAGGATTTCCAAACCAGGAGAGCCTCTGTCTTATCCGGATTTAATTTCAGCTTATTAGTCCCCATCCAGATCCTCACTGCTTCCAGACAGCGCTCCAGGCCCTCAACCGCCACCCTGGAGTCTGGAGGAAAGGAGAGATAGAGCTGGGTGTCATCAGCATATTGATGACACCCCACTCCAAACCCCCGGATGACCTCTCCCAGCGGTTTCATGTAGATATTAAATAGCATGGGGGACAGAATTGAACCCTGTGGCACCCCGCACCTCAAAGGCCAGGGTGTCGAACAGGCATCTCCAGCACCACCATCTGGGACCTACCCTCCAAGTAGGAGCGGAACCACTGCAAAACAGTGCCTCGAACTCCCAACTCGGCCAATCGGCCCAGAAGGATACCATGGTCAATGGTATCGAACGCCGCCAAGAGGTCCAGCAGGACCAACAGGGACGCACTCCCCCTGTCCAGTCCCCGGCGTAGGTCATCCACCAAGGCGACCAAGGCAGTTTCCGTCCCAAAGCCCGGCCTGAAACCAGATTGAAAAGGATCCAGATAATCCGTTTCATTCAAGACCCTCTGGAGTTGGGCCGCCACCACCCACTCAATTACCTTGCCTAGAAACGGGATGTTGGAGACTGGCCGGTAGTTCAGGAGGGGGCGAACCACCGCCCATTTCAAAGCAAGTGGCAACATCCCCTCCATCAAGGAAGAATTAACCACCCTCCCCGTCCACTCAGCCAGTCCACCCCAGGCAGCTCTTATTAGCCAAGCTGGGCAAGGGTCAAACAGGCAGGCAGAAGGCCTCACACTCCAAAGGAGTCTGTCCACATCCTCAGGCTGTACAAGCTGAAAAGAATCCCACAACACGGGATAAGCAGTTGCCAAGGGGACATCGTCAGACATTGTCAATGTGGCATCCAAGTTGTGACAAATACGATTGATTTTATCTGCAAAGTGTTGCGCAAACCTGTCACAGTGGCTGACTGTGCATTCCTCCTGGTCCACTAGAGGGGCCTGATGAAGGAGGCCCTGCACCACACGGAACAGCTCTGCCGGACGGTTGTCAGCAGACGCAATGGTAGTGTCTGTGATTGTAAAAATCCCCTTGAGGATTGTAAAACCAGTCTATGACTGTAAAAATCCCCTTGAGGGATTTAGAAATGCCTGCCTATGTCAACCACCTTGAATAAAGTCAGAGACATAATCCAATGACCAGAAAGGTGGTATATAAAAATTGAGGAGTTGTTGTTGTTGTTGTTATATTATTATTATGTAGAGCCTGTAGCTTAACACACCAGGCACCTTAAAGAAGGATCTGATTAATGGTTCTACCAGCATGTTGTTTAGAGTGCACCTATTCTGATAGTGTTTACAAAAAGGTTGTGAAGAGGAGAATTAAAAAAGTTAATAAAAATGTACCTTATGATCTTTTACTATGTTTTTTTAATAAATTAGCAACTGTACAGTTCTTGGGTAACAATTACTGGCAGGTTATTTTTCAGGATATTGCCTCAGGTAAAATCAGAAAAAACTATAGTCAGACGCCCCCCTCCCCCCATGTTTAACCCCGGCTTATCTGAGGGTCATAGAAAACTCCATGATTTTTGGCTCAGAACCTGCCCTTGACTTGTCTGTGAGATTGCTCCAGCAGTGTCTTTTCTGGTGGCTGTCTGCTGGTGTTTTTTTTGCATCTTTTTAGATTGTGAGTCCTTTTTGGACACAGAGCCATTAGTTACTTTGTAAACCGCTTTGTGAACTTTTTTTAAAAAGCGGTATATAAATACTGTTAATAATAACAATAACAAATAAATTGTAGGCGAGTATCTACAGCAGTGGTACTCAAACTTTTACAGCCAGTGGCTCCCTTGACCCCCATGGCTGTTGGCCATGATTCCCCATCATGTTCCTGAGGGCTGGAAGTGACATCATTAAACAGGAAGTGGCCAGAAATATTAACTATATTAAATATAATATAATATAAAATATTAAATATATAAACTATATTAATATTAATTATATTAATCATATCATTAATTAAATGCAGATGTTAATATATTATTAATACACAGCAATATACATGCTTTATAAATGATCAGCTGCCAATCACTGTTGGAGACAGGATGCTGGAGTAGGTAGATTTTGTCTGGTCCAGGAGGACTCATTTTTTTAAACTTTGTAAGCATACCAATAGAATTGTTTTATCAAATGAACTTTGTGAACAACCAGTCTGACCAACATTACACACACACACACCCCTGTGGACCCCAATCCAACTACGTAGTCATTTCTCCCATTCTCCTTGGATAGGATTGAATCTTTTATTAATTTAATGAAATTAAATTTTTCCAGCAGCTGGTGGGGATAACAAAAATAGACCATGAAAATATATCAGAACTGATATATTTGGTTAGGAAGCTGATTTGTCTCCTATACTAGGAGATGCACAGCTCAAGCTTATGCATGTCTACTCAGAAGTAAGTCCCATTAGAGTCACTGGGGCTTACTCCCAGGAAAGTGTGGACAGGATTGGGCTGGCAATCACTTCATCAATGAATGATAAGTATTCCCTTCAAATAGCAAGATTCATCACTTTAAAAATACAGCCTTTCCTCTTCAAGAAGATTAATAAATCACCTTAAAAACAGTACCCTTTTTCTGCTCCTGGCCAAGTAAAGTGTGTGCTTGTCTCTCCCTCTCCCCCCCCCCCACTTTGCCAACTGCATGAAACCACTTTAAGACCCCTGGTGACTGGTAAAATAGGAAGCGTTTTATTTGGGGAGGGGGAGGAAAGTGGGAAGGTTTGGAGATCGAAAGGGGGGAGTGGAAGAGGGAGGGGTTGAAAAGAGAGATTTCATTTTGATGAGAAGCAATCCCAGGCTGGGAACTAGGAACCAACCAGACAAGGATCAGCGAGGGTTAAGGACTGCAAGCTGAGCATGCTCGGAAGAGGGTGGGGCGGCAGCAGCCACTCTCGCAGCTGAGCAACTCCCATTTCTTCTGCTTAAAAAAAAGCACAGAAGACAGGCTCGTATTCTGCCCAGGGGTGTGACTGTATCGCTGCGAGAGGACATCCTGTGCCTCCCCTTTCAGTTCCTGGCGCTTCCCTAAACAGCCGCGCCGCACAGTTTGAATAACACTGATCTACAGTAATATTCTGGGCGAACAACTGGCTATATTGATGGTGTTGTCAGGAGAGATCTGGCTTCTGGGACCACAGACTGTTTTCTAGATGAAAGGTTGCTGGCAGAAGACAGACTGTACCTCACAAGGACAGGAATGAATGTTCTCAGTGGAAGTATGGTGAATCTGATTAGGAGGGTTTTAAACCGAAGGTTGGGCCGGGGGAGGGGGGCTGGTTGGAGACATAAGCCTGAAGTTTAATTCACAGGCAAGTCCTTCAGATGGGAACCCTCAGGACAACGCTCTACCTAGGAAGCATTGGTTAGTTAAGCGTTGCTTAATTAACTAAAGCATAACTAACTAAAGAAGGGGGGGAAGTGCATATATAAAAATGTGCAGAGTATGGGAAATAAACAGGATGAGCTTGAACATCTATCAGTGAAGTTAAATTTGACTTTATAGGAATAACCAAAATCTGATAGAATGACTCATTATTGGAATGAGCAAATGGAAGGCTATTGTTTGTTCAGGAAGAACAGATTTGGTAAGAGGGGTGGCATTATATTTTAAAAATGTATACACTTGCTCAGAAATCCAACAAAATGGTCTAGAATAGCAACGTGAAGAGCATCTGGGTAAAAAACAACACACACAATGTTGTGGAAGGCATCCACTATAGAATGCCAGGCCTAGAGGAAGATACGGATGCTTTCTTGAAACAACCTACAAACATTACAAGAAAACATGAGGTAGCTGTAATGGGGGTCTGTAACTATCCTGATATCAGTTGGGAGACAGGCAGCCCAATCCTTACGAAATCCCTGCGCAGCAATGCAGCAGCGCTGGTGTTGGGTACACTGCATCCCTTGGGGGATTTCTCGCTGCTGCAGGTCTCCTTGGGTGAAGGGGACCCTTACTCCTTGTAATACCCACAGCTGCAATGGGTCAAACTCAGACCTGAGCCAGCAATATCATTGGTGCAAGACCGCATTGATCGGTGCAGGCAGATTAGGTCCAGGAAGAGGGTTTGGATGATGTTATGGTCTCTTTCAACATTATAATTCTATTATTAAGTTATTGACTAGTAAGTTTAGCTGAATTTCATCAGGGCAGGTAGATATTAAAATCTCCCTTTATATCAGATGCTTGTGTCAAATCATTTCTTTGCTAGCAAAAGATGTGAGTTGTTAACTACCAAATGGCTAAATGACAATGGCTGTTACTAATCGCTTATTGAATAATGAAACTGACACAACTGATAAAAGGTTTCAATCCAGGGAAAAAATGATTTATAGTATTTCACTCTACTGGCACTGTTATTTGTATGACGAATGATTGAACAGACACCAGTTAATCTCCTTGCACCTCAAACTCAGATGTGGCAGTTTCTGCCAGAGCATCCAAATAATCAAGAACAGCTAACAATACAGCTATGATGTTGTGAGGGGTTGAATACTGGTATTTTATCAAGGCTGATCCCGAGATCAATTTACGCAATGGATTTTTGGGTGGAGGGAGGGAGAATGTGGAAAGAAATAGGGAGGAATATCATAAAAAACTATAAGCTGCAGTTTGCAGCATGTTAGTTAAGACCATGCTCCTTGTACCACAAAAATGAAATCATCAATACTATCAGGGCATTAATGATTTTAGAAAGCTTGGTACAGTTTATAGATTTCCTTGATGGCAAAATCCGAACTGCGGCATCATACTGATCTGTCAAGGTTGTTATTTTGTAGTGCAATACTATATTTCATGACTGTGTGCCATAAAACCCATTTTCCAACCGAAAGTGGATGTAGCTACCTTTGAAATATTGAAATTTGAATACCTTTGAAATACCTTTGAAATATTATGAAATTATAATGAATGGAGTCCCATATTTATAAGAAGACCACCAACAACAGCCACCTGGTTGATACTACATGCCTCAAACATTGTCAAAGTCACTTCTTCACAAGGAAAAAAGAACTGTGTTAAAACGTGCACTTGCATTTTTCATAAATCGTCTCAAACTCTTAAAATCTCTAGATTTCCTTCTTGGGGGGGGGGAAGCTTTTATGAGTTTCAAAAAAGCCTGGTGTGATTTTGAAAGTATCAGAAAAATGCTATGCCCCCACCCCCTACACACAGAGGGCTAAATCACAATGAGCTGCATTCTAAGTTGTTCTGTTCACACAAGAGGCAAGGATGAACATGCACAGGAGGATCTACCAACCCTCAGAGGTCAATTTGGGGGTGTGTGTGTGCACAGAACTGCAGAAAGAATCGTGGTCTGGCAAAAAAAACCCTCTCTGCCTCATGAGTGGAAGGCACTTCCATTCATAAAAGTACTTAGGATGTAACTAAAAAAATGGATAGAATACAATTTAGGGTACAAATCACTGAGGTCAGAATACAATTTAGGGTACAAATCCTATCCAAGTTTCCAGCAACAATGCAGCCCCAATGCACCAATTTGTTCCCTTACTTTGAGGAGACTACCATGACCCCCACCCCCAATGCAGCGCATGCCCCATTGGCATGGCTGAATCAGCACTTGAAAGCTGGATAGGACTGGGCCCCCGATATGTTTTTTTCTCCACAATTGCTTAAATATCCCTGGAAATAAAGGGCAGCAGGTACTAATACCAAGCTGACTTGGGCAAATGGGTGGCTGAAGAAAAGCAAACAGCCCACTTGCTGAACAAACCTCTATGGTGGATTTGGGGCTGAAGTGGGAGGAATTTGGGTCCTGAAGTCCACCAAGGGAGAAACATGTTGCTTTCATAGCAAGAACTCAGTGGGCTCTCTGGGGCATTTAACAGGTCACTGTGAGATACAGGAAGCTCGACAAGATGGGCCTTTGGCCTGATCCAGCGTGGCTGAACTTAGAAATATCCCCTTTTCTCCCCCCCCCCAAATTTCTTCATTGCTCCCTATTTGTATACAATAGAAAATAACATTGCATTGTCCACCACTATGTCACTGGCAAAGAAAACTAGGCTACCTGGTGGAGGGATATGCTTCCCTCAATAAGACTATTCCAAATGGCATTTTTTTTACTTTCACTCATGTAAGGGAGTAGCACACAGCTGTCTTTTGGTATTTAAAAATTAAATATCACTATATAACCACAAAGGAAACATTTAATAAATGCACAATAAGTAGTCCTCTAACAAGTTAAAAACCATTTTGTTGTTCAATATTTGTTTCACATATCAAATTCAGGGGCCTTGAATTTCAGGGGCCTTGAATTTCACATATCAAATTCAGGGGCCTATGTGAAATTCATATCAAATTTCACATATCAAATATCAGATATGTGATATTTGTTTCACATATCAAACAGAGGCCATTTCATTATAAATCTTACTACAAGTTGAGACTCATTATTCCCGAGGCTTCCCTTCCAAGAACTCACGTGGGTTGGCAAAAAACGCATTATAGCAAATCAATTTAAAAAACAAAGTCTCTTTGCACTAGTGCAGGGGTGCCCAAACCCCGGCCCTGGGGCCACTTGTGGCCCTCGAGGATTCCCAATGAGGCCCTCAGGGAGCCCCCAGTCTCCAATGAGCCTCAGGCCTTTCGGACACATGCTGGAACCCGCATTGGCCAGACGCAACTGCTCTCAGCATGAGGGCGACTGTTTGACCTCTCACGTGAGCTGTGGGATGAGGGCTCCCTCCACTCCTTGCTGTTTCACGTCTATGATGTAGTAGTGGCAACAAAGGAAAGGCCAGCCTTGATTTGTGCAAGGCCTTTTATAGGCCTTGATCTATTGCAAGACCTTCATTCATATATTAGTTCATCTTTAATATATTCATTTATGTAAACTTATGTAAATTTATTCAAATTTTAAATGTAAATTAATTCTTTTTTCCCCGGTCCCCGACACAGTGCCAGAGAGATGATGTGGCCCTCCTGCCAAAAACTTTGGACACCCCTGCTCTAGTGATTTAAAAACAGCCTTGCTAACCTTTGTAATGCACACAGAAAATCGGACTCTCTCCAGGAGCTTAGGCTTCACTAGGAGGCAGCAATTCCTCCCTTCACCAGGAGCCCCAGCAAGGGGGAAAGAATGCAGAAGGTGATAATTGCTGCCAGTTAGCCTTCTTTCACATGCTCAGGGGGAAGGGAGGAGTGAAGCCTGCAGATTGATGGATTGTCAGCTGGCTGCCCTCTCTGGCATTATTAAAGGACTGTTTTCCTTTAATTTAAAGGGTACCTCTCATCACCTTGAGAAGGAAAAATCTGCAGATAGTTATACCTGTAATCACTTGCATGAGTGTCTTTCTGCAACAGTAAAAAGCAGTTTTTTAAACTGTGATTTTAAAGGAGTGCATTTTTCCCCTTCTCCAGGGATCAGCACATTCCTTCTCATTTGCAGGGGCCATTCGTGTTGAGTCAAATCCGTGTATAAAAAATCCGTGTATAACAAGGCTGGACCTGTATTAAATATAGGGGTGCAATTGGAGCCCACCTGGTGGCAGACTACACAAACAATGCTGCTGCTGAGGAAAGGAGTGGGAAAGGACAGGTCACTTACCTGTAAATACAGTTCTTCGAGGGCAGACATAGGAAGTGGAGTTCTGGGAACATGCAGAGCCAACCTCAGAATCTTTGTTGAGCTTTCTAGTGCTAGCTTTTGACTGGAGGAAACTCTGTAGACTATATGTGCTTCAAGGGTGGGAGGAATGCTGAAGACTTCAGTTCCTTTGAAGACCTTGCCTTAAAGTCAATTAGAAGCATTTGAAGCAACATCCAACAGTTGGAGTCAGACATGAAGAAGGGACAGTCCTGAGGACTGTGGGCCTTCCAAAGAACTTATCGTTACAGGTAAGCAATTTGTCCTCATCATTTGTAGTCTCTGTGAAGCCACATGTAGTAGAGATGAGTTAACTTCCCTCTTACATGCATGTGAGCGCAGGATGATCAAGAGAAGATGTTCAGTAGAACAGTATGTCTAAATGGGTCCTCAGTTCTCAACCTCATTACCCAGGCATAGCGTTTGATAAAGACTGATGGTGTAGACCAGGGTGCAGCTCTGCAGTGCTCCAGAAGAGGCATCTCTTTCAAGTTTGTGGCTCAGGATGAAACTGCTCAGGCACAATGTGCCTTCAGAGGCTGGTGGCTCTCGCTCAGTCCACAGGTAAGGCAGGGAAATAAGTAGGTGGCCAGTGGGAAGCAGAAGATACTACGTAACAGGAAGGAAGGAAGGGATACACTAAGCATCTAAAGACAGCAGCAGAAGAAAACCTGCAGTTGACACCTAAGTGCCCATTACAGTTGAACAGAGTGGAGTGCTACATAGATGCTATATTCAGCTGAGCCTTATGCAAGCATGCGCCTTAAAACAAGGTATTCCAGTAACGGCTGTTAGAAACAATCTTTAAGGTGGGCAGGTCTAAGTCCACTACAGCTTCAGGTTTGAAAGCCTTGTTCCTAAGTTGCTATAAGGCTAGGGATAAATGCCACAATGGAACTGGAGGCTTGAAAGGTAGATGCAGGCTAGTGATGCATGCCCTTGAATAACCTTCTGAACCAGAGGGTGTGGGAAAAACAGGTGCATTATCTATTACTGGATGGAAGGCAGAGATGGAAGCAAATGAATTCCTGGAGATGAGTCAGCCAAGCCCAGGGACTTAAGGTGGATACTGCAGTGCATAACGTCCCAGATAGGGGCATCACTTGGTTGTTACAGGTAAGCACAGAAGTGTTTTCACTTTGCTAAATAAGTCTCATAGCTTAAAAATTGTCTCAAGTGGGCTAAAATGTTTATTTTCCCCTGAATACAAACCAAGTTGGGGTCCTCAATGCCATCAGGTTTAGCGTTTCAAGAGTGGTGTGGGATTCAGCCTCAATTCTGAGAGAGGAGGTTGAACAGGGAGAAGTGATTTGGAACTGTGGCATCCTGTTTTTTTTCCCTTTCCCTTAGAGCACCCAGTGGAGTAAGCAGCTGGAGAAGGCAATGAATGAATGGGTGAAGGATTCATTTGCTCACTGCCCCTCCAAGAGGTGCCCAAGGGTGTTGCCCTACATGATCATTTCAAGTTGCTTCATGGTTGAAGCACCCATGGTGTTGAAGCTTTGTTTGCAGACAACTGTATTACCTTCCACTCAACTGAGGGTATCTACCAAGTTGTTGGATACACCACCCAGATAAACAAGTGTAGGGGTGATGTAGTGTTGAACAAGTCCAAAGTCAAGAAAAGGAGCAAGGCTTTTTGATGCCATTACATCACGTTTGTTTATTGTAGAACATGGTTGTTGAATTGGGTCCCTTTGGGGAGAAGGGCGGCATATAAATTAAGTTTAATAATAATAATTGTCCATTCGAATCTATACTACCCTTCAAAGATGGAAGGAAGGAACTTAATGCTTAAGACAGCTAACAGCTCTAGAAAGTTTTCCTCTCACTGTGACAAAGCCCCATTGATAGAGGAAGCCACATTGAGTTCCTATCTTCACGATAGTATGGTTCTGGATGATGAGTTGGATCAGAAGGGATCAGAACACCCTTGAAGAGATTGGCTTGACAGCCCACTAGTGCAGGAAATGTAGGACTTGTCCAAACTAGGGGTTTGTGTTGACAACGTACTTGTAACCTGACTACCAACAGGAACCATCTTTGCAGAGATATCATGTTTAGATGGGCCAATGAGACAGCTGCTGTAGTAGATACCATGTGACTTCAAAGACATTGGGTTTGATGTGAAAGTTGGGACAACAATCTTTGGAAACTTATGATGAGACATTATGGCCTGACCCCTCAATTCTGGGAGACAGGCAAAACAGTTCGTAGATTCCAGTAGGACTCCTATGAAATATGCTGAATCAGTTCTTATGGTTGATAAATGGCCTAGGAATCAAACTAATAGCCAGGTCTTTGATCAGTTATTGCTTGGATTATTCCACTCTAAGTCAATAATCCAGGTAAGGGAAAAACATTAACTCTCAATAACAAATAAATGTCACGACCGCAGCTACACACTTTGTGAACACTCTTAGTGTCACAGAAATGTCAATGGCAAGCACTCAATACTGAAAGTGCTCAGCACCTATATCTCTCATGTTGTTGACATATCACTATGTGAACATAAGTCTATTGTTCTGAACCAGGCTTGTAGAGGAGTGCCATGATGACCAGCATCAATTCCTATGGAATTTCTTAATCTGGATAGAAGTGCTGACATCCTATAGATCTAGAACAAAATGCAGAACAACGTCTGTTCAGAACTGTGAAGTGTTTTAGGTGAAAATAGCTGAGATAGATATTAAGATGGAATTAAAATGCTCATTCTCAGAAACCTGGTAAATTCCACTGGAATCATTTTCTTTTGGAATTGCACCAAATCCATGGTAGATTCCAAAGTTTTGATACTGTTCATGGGATGACCAGTAGGCATCTGGAGATGAATAGGTGCCAACACTGTAGTTTAGCTTAGAAGCTCAACTACAAGCATGAAGAAGGTAGGTGTAAAGAGGTTAGGTGCCAAGGATTCAGATTGTCTGAAAAATGAAGAATGGAGAGTGAAATATGCTAGGCTCAAAGAAGGTCTAGGTGTCAAAGAGTACATTTGGGGGGCTTTGGCCTTAACTGTAGCTTGAGATCAGAATTTTTACTATCTGTAAATTAAGTGCCTACACTAAGAGATAAAATAAAAACTGAGGTTAAAATGACTTTGTTCTGGAAAAGTGGAGAAAAAGACAACACAGAAGCAATTCTTTCATAATCTGTGGAGGAAGTTGTTGAAAAGGAGCTTAGGTATTCGGTGTTCTTCCTGCCCTTTCCCTCATTCAAGAACAGAAGGAGGACACTTCCAAGTTTGACTCTGTGCATGTGTAGAATTCCACAGTGTGTGACTACAGAGAGATCACAAAGGAGAACCAAGTGATGCAAGCCTGACTCAGGGCAAATCTGCTTTCCTTTCTCAGGACACTTCCAAGTTTGACTCTGTGCATGTGTAGAATTCCACAGTGTGTGACTACAGAGAGATCACAAAGGAGAACCAAGTGATGCAAGCCTGACTCAGGGCAAATCTGCTTTCTTTTCTCAGACAAACAGCCTCCAAACAGAGTTGCCTCTGCAGTTGACAGATGAAAGGAGGGAGACTGGTAGTGGCTTTTCAGTTCCAGCAGCAGATCCAGAGAAGCTGATGCACTTGACCATCTACGCAACTCTGTGACTGATGTAAAGCCCATTCATCTCTGTGTCACACAGCGTATACAAAATTAATGATATAGATTTGCAATAAGTAAGATGCATGATTTTATCTGGTGTGTCTTCTGGGGCATTTGGCTATGAGATACAGGAAGCTGGACTAGATGGGTCTATGGCCTGATCCAGCAGGGCTGTTCTTATGTTCTTGTGATTTTCCACAAGCAAGATCTCTCTCTCTCTCTCTCTCTCTCTCTCTCTCTCTCTCTCTCTCTCTGAGTTGGGAGGAAATTGTCTCAGCAGCTGGCTCTAGCTTCTGGAGCTGGAGAAGGGATAGATGGTGATCCTACATTGCACTGGAGTTCAGCAAGGTCCTCCAAAGTCCACTTTAATGAGGACTTTGGAGGCACCTCTTCTCCAGCACCTCTTCTCCAGCTCCAAACCTAGAAATGGGAGTGGGAAGTAATGAATTGATCCCTAACCTTACATGGAAGTGCATACAAGGTCAGGAGGACTAAGGGTGCGATCCTATGTCCTGGGATTATGGCAGTACAGTAATCCTATGTATTTGGGAATAAGACAATGAACACAATGGGACTTACTTACTTTCAACCAAAACAACAACAACAACAACAGTATTTATATACCGCTTTTCACCAAAAAGTTCACAAAGCGGTTTACAGAGAAAATCAAATATCTAATGGCTCCCTGTCCCAAAAGGGCTCACAATCTAAAAAGATGCAAAGGAATACCAGCAGACAGCCACTAGAACAGACAGTGCTGGGGTGAGGTGGGCCAGTTACTCTCTCCCTGCTAAATAAAAGAGGAGCACCCACTTGAAAAAGTGCCTCTTACCCAGTTAGCAGGGGTTAAAAGTGCATTGACTGTGCTGAATGAGAGGAGTAGGATCCTGGCAATCAAGGTCAGGCAATTGCAGTGACCTATTATTTGAGCCTTCAGAGGAATAAAGGCCTACTTTGGAAATGGCTACAAGACATCCAGTCTCTATTATCTGGACCCCTAAATAGTTCTACCTGTGCAAGCCAAATTAGTGTGTTATTCAAGGAGTACACAGGAGAACTGCAGTTTGAGTTGAGTCAAGCAAGAGAGCCAAATTATATGCTAAATGTTCCAAATAATCTTATGGCTAATACAACATATTATGGCTCCTTCCAGCATAACCACTAGTAATACAAATTTATTTCCATATTCCACATAATTTTTACCATTGGAAACTTGATTTTGCAATGTTGTACAGAGCCAGAAATGAATCTTCTAAATAATGCTGTTCATCATGGATTTTTCCATATTGGATATGTCCACTGTTCCTCAGCTTCCAAGAGAATGGCATCTATTCTATTGTGATTGTGATTCTGATTGTGAACCACTTCTAGTCCTTCTGGAGAGCTGAGTTGCTGTTGCTCAGCAGCAGTTGCTGCTGCTACTGCTGTTAATAATAATAATAATAATAATAATAATAATAATAATAATAATAATAATAATAAAGTACAGTTGTGCGTTGCTTAGTGGCAGGGATGTGGACCAGTGCCCCTGTGGCCGAGTGAGGCTTGACGTTATGTGAAGCCTCCGAAGGCAAGGGGAGCGTAGGTTTTCTGAGCCTCACAGAGGCAGCGTGCATATGTGCACTGCCTCTATGAGGCTCAGAATGCCCGTTTCGTTCAAAAACATGCAACTTCTGGTTTCCTGGGAGACTCATAGACGCAGCACGCAAAGTGCGCTGCCTCTGTGAGACTCAGGAAAGCCTCATGAGGTGAGGGGAGTGTAGCTTTCCTTGGCTTTGGTGGCTGGGGGCGTGAAAAGGGGCCAGCAGCAGCTATCGCATATGTGGGTTGTTACTGGTTGGAAAGTCGCTAAGCGACACTCACCTGTACAAATTCCATGTTCCACTAATCTTCCATTCTATCAAAGAAACTGTACAGAAATAATACTTCAGTTCAATCAAATAATTCTGAATATATTTACATGGCAATACTGGTAAACAAATAAGGTGATTTTGTGCTAATTATACAAATTTTTGCGCACCTTTATCCTCATTTTCTTCTCTACACCCACAACAGTATATTCCAGCATAAAATAGCTATGCAGATCACAGATTATTTTTAAGTGCAGATTGCTCTAGTAAAGTACGTGAAGATGCCAAGTGAGTTGCTCCTTCCCATGTGTCATTTTTTTGCCAAATGACATATGGTGAACACACTTAAAAAAAATAGTGCTGTCTTCTGTAAGCCCTATTGCCATGTCATTTTAGAAAGATAAGAGCCAAGTTCTTAACAAGGAATTGAATTTTGCCTTGATTTGCTAAACTAAGAACATCATATTTATATGAAGATGCCTCATAAGAACATCAAAAGAATTCTAAAGCTGTCATTTCCCTATAGTTTCCTGTTACAGGATTAGAAAATGACAAGGTCACCTGCATACCAGTCAATAAGTTCAGTAATTTGAAAGTTGTAGTGCATTAGTTTCTTAAACCTAGAGACTAATACGCTAATGTTCAACATGCGTGTTTGGCAGTAACTGAAAAGAAATATCTTAAATATTATTAAACATTGCGTCATTAAATATAAATTAGATGGATACAAGAGAAGTCTAAAAAATTGACTAGGAGTTCAGATACTCTAAATGGCTAATATGTCCATTTTTCACCTGAAGCCCTCTCCAATGCAGTTTTGCTATTAAGCAAAACCTAAAGAAAGGTAATCAATTCCAACTAAAAAGCACTTATCCTGGAATGACTATGCGTAAGGCACTTCAAACCGCTGGCTGGCTGCCAAAATCCAGACAACTGCTATCAATGTTTCTGACTATCACAAGAGCACAAGGGGCCATGCATAATTGACTAGAAGATGGGCTAAAACTGTGCCCAATCAGTATGTGATCAAAAACGCGTGGAATATTCAGCGCCACTTGATTACATGGAGGTACGTCCTTTCACTCTCCTCATGAAATCTCTTCAAGGTCCAGAGTACTGTAATAAGATCATTACTGTCAAGCGGTACGAATCGCAGGCAATGAGTCTTGGGATAGGAAGTCATACTTCACAAGCTTCTCTGGTCTTTTTTTTTTTATTTTACTGCGTATTGAGGCAGCAAGGCGATGAGGTGACAGATAATGATCATATCAATGTGTGGCAACTAGAAAGGCACTTTTAAGAAAAAACAGAAATCAGCTTAAGAGAAACTCAATCTCTTTTTGCTTGCTTTCTTAAAAATTAAACAGAATTCAATTGTGCTCACTATTTTTATCAACGTAGCCTTGCCATTCAATTAATCATTTTATACGTTTTGCTATAATATGAAAACCTCATAGGCAAAAGGCCAATTTTCTACTTACAAAGAATTTTCTATTACTTTGTAGAGGGGAGAACACTAAGCTGAGTGGCTTGCTGAAGTTGTATTTTCACCTACTTAAGCCATTTCTGCCCAATATACGCAACAGGGACCAAATGTGTACACCTGTGGGTCAGGCAGAAATGGGTTAATTTATTCGCATAAATGCTGAACTTAGCAAATGGCACATAAGCAAGACGGATAGTGCGAATGGCAGAAGGACAAGTTATTAAAACAAATATAAAACCAGCTATCTAAATGCCCCAAAACATGACAGGAAGCACAGACTGAATAGAAGGTATTGCTGCTGGCTGGATCAGATATCTAGCCAGCCAATTTAAAGAAACTGTTATTAGAATATTAACAATGCACTGGTTTCGCAGAACACTGAATATTTGTGAGTATCAAACAAAGTGACATGAATTTTCAAAGGAGAGTTTCATAGTACCTTCCTCTTTACAACGGCAACATCAAACACAGAGGTGCTTTTCATTTCCCAAGAAGCTCTTCTCTCAACAAAGGTTGTGACTCTCCCAATCAGAAAAAGCAAGCAATTTGCATGCAAATATGCCCAGTCATTCTGTTTTGTTATTTGTCCTGTATTTAAGGCACAGTAATATATAGCTGCTTTCTAGTTACTCAAAAGGTGAAAAATTGCACTATTTTTTAAGTTTGCTGCAATGGAAAAGCTTTGATCAAGCATGTTACTAACTAATCACGGCCCAGACAAAAAATATATTGTGAAGCCACTTTTCATTAGAAGGAGCCTGTTGCAAAATCACAGTAGAAATCAGGACCAGGTAAAGCTGTGTATTCACTACGCAGCAGAGAATTTGTTACCTGATGTGAAATGAGGAAACTCTGAAGCAAAGTTTCTCTCTCCCTCTCCTTCTTCGTTGATAAAACATTAATCCTCTCTTTACAGAAAATACCTGGAAACATGGGCAATGTTCCAATGATAGTTGGATCTCCACGCAAATTAAAGCAGCATGCACCTAACAAAGCAAATCAGGTGAATGCCAAGGCTGTGGACAGTGCGAAGCAGCAGATACTACAGGGCCAGAGAAAAGGGAGAGATGCACTGAAGTCAGGAGCGGAGGAAAACCTGCTGCTGACACCTCAGTGGCCATCACAGCTCTACAGGTGGGAGTGCTGCATAGATCCTAGATTCAGCTGAGCTTCAACATGCTGCTGACATACAGTTAACCTGCAACACCTTGAAGTTTGCACTGACTGGTTATGTACAGAGATCAAAGAACATCGTAAGACTTGCACTTGGAAGGAACTGCTGTTGTGCGCATGCTAATATTTCACCCATTTCCCCCACAAAACAGCCCTTGTCCCAAATTCTCAAACTCTTCTGAAATTCAGAATAGTTGTCTTATGGCAGCCAGTGAGAAAATAAAAAATCAATTAAGTCCATACTACTGTTAAGAATATTTATATACCTCCTTTCAACAGCAACAACAAAAGTTCACCAAGCAGTGTATATAGGTAAATGAAAAGATGGTTCCAGAGGACTTGCAATCCAAAAGACAACTGAAATAAATACCAACAGCAGTTACTGGAAAAGATGCTCTTCTGTAGCCCTGCAGCAAGGATATTAGAAATATTCAGATGCAACTTATATTCTAAACCTCTAATAAGCAAGCAGAACAATATTCAAAAAGGAAAAAAACCCTAATGTGAACTCTTAGTAACAGAGTTACTACCAGAGTAACAGAACCTGGCGACCCCCTCATTTGCCACCCAATGACCCAGAAGTAATTGCGGTGACATCACTGTCACCGCAGTTACTACTGCACCTCCTCCTCCTTTCCCCCTTTGAAAAAAGGGGTGAAGGAGGAAATGACTCCCAGGCTCTTAGTACTGGCATAAAAGACTGCATTGGAGCTGTACATGCTGCTTTTAGTGGTGCCCAGGAAGCGGTGCTTGCCACCTGGGCGCCGCTTCCAGCAGTGCCAAAAAGCTCTGATGGAGCCTTTTGCACTGCTTAGCAGTGGCGTGTAAAGCTCCATTGGAGCTAGAAGTGGCGCGCCTCCTCCAAAATTGCTATCTGGCTATTCTGAGAGTTGCCCTCCTTCTTTAAAAGGGAGGAGGGCAGTCTTCAGATGTGGTCAGGAATTGCACCAACAGTGGCTGTAGGAGTGCAGCCACTGTCAGCGCAGTTCCCTGCTGATCTGAGGACGGTCCTTTAAAGAAAGGGGAGGAGAAGAGGGCGGTTTTAAGATTCACATGGAACTGTGGCTGTGCTCCTGCAGCAGATTGCAGCACCACCACCCCCAAGCCTGTCGCCTAGGCATTTGCCCCGTTGCCTTCACTGGGTATGCAACTGATTCCCTTTAAAGTTAAGAGGGAATCATCAATCGACTTTGCAAACATGTTCTTATGTTTTCTTACAATAAGCTTCTGTATACTTAATGCAACACCAGCAAGTTCCCAGTGTGCAGTGCACCCACTGATTTCTCACATACCAGCAAGTTAATCTTTATTTTGCAACATTCTTCTTCTGAATTTCCACTTATGTAAGTATGCCCAATATAAATCCATTCATCACTGTATTTGTCCTTCCAAGAAGCTACTTTTCTGCTGGCCACCTGACACTCTTCCTTCCAACTGGGAAGGCGTAACTTGTAGCCTCTCCTGACCCTGAAGTTAACAAGAGTTGAAAGACCACAAGAAAGCTTTCAACTTGTTTAGTCTGCAATGAAGCGGCTTAAAACAATATACGAGTTTCTCCTCCCTTGTCTTCTACTTCTCAGTATCAACATAACGGCCTTTTAACAGCAATCCTTTTATGTCAGAAAGGCTATGACAACTGAGGCTGAAGGTTTCCAAACTAGTGACCTTTATGCCTTGCTTAAAAGTGAATGTCTGTGAATTCTGTGTAGATTTTATTAATTTTTGCCCTCCTTTTTTCTGAGGTGCACTGTGACACTTCACTATTATGTCTCCTACAAGACAATGAATGAACTAACCAATGCTCAGTGAAAACTGTTTTGATATTGTAAAGGCAGCAACCTTTGGGAGAGCTAAAGTACACCTTCAACTTCCTTTAGTTTGGGCATTAATTGATCACTGCTACAACTGAATAACTGACGACACTTCTGTGTAAAGATAGAAGAGGCACAAGACTACTATGTGCTACTCTTACAAAATGTACTCTTACTCTACTTCTGCTACTCTTACAAAATGTAGACAATTACTTCACAGAATACTAACTGGTTGATTCATTCAACAGTCCATCCACCGCAACACAGATTTTTTGCTCATGGACAGGTCCAGTTACAAAGAACACCAAATCCAGATGTAACAAACTAACACAGAGACATTGTGGCACTGACAAAAAAGTAAAACCAGAACCAGCAAAGTGAAAAATCCAACACAGGAAAGAAATAAAGGATTGCATCTTTATACATACACTATCTATTTTATAAAATGATATGAACAAATGAAATTGACAGAAAAGAAATTCAAATATACAGGAAAATGCCATTAGCTTTCTGCAATCAAGATGCTCTTGTTGCCCTGGTTCTGCTTTTCTCTTACTTTTGGCTTGCATATGATTCAACTGTAGTCACAGATACAGGTGCAACCTATTTATCCACTGATTTTTTTTATCTTTGTCTTTTTATCTTTGTCTCAATGCGAATCTGGTGGGAGGAATTGTAAGTCGAAGACACCTTTGCCTCCTTTGCCCTGCGCTGGCATATCAATCAGTTTCAAAGCAGCCCAAAACATTGCAAAAAGGCTCCGCCTGGCCCAGGCAGGGAATAGCCCTGGAGCCCTGGAAGAGGTTCCCCTTGCGAAGGAAAGTAAGACTCCTGGAGCCCCTGAGCCAGCAAAGAGGCTGAAGAGGGGTGGAAAACCTCTGTAGCCAGCACATGTGCAGCAAAGTGGAGCACTCACTCACACACACAGGGGCAGGTGCGGCAGTAACAGAGGGGATTGCTTAAAAAAACCCAGGGAGTGTTTGCCCAATCCCCCCCTTCAGACTGAGATGATGCAGGTTCTCTGTGCTCCAGCCTACACAAACAAAACAGCCCAGCAAGCAAGTCTTCCCAGCAAGCCAAAGCATTAGATTTAGGCTACAATCCGATCCACACTTTCCTGGGAGTAAGCCCCATTGACTAGAATGGGACTTACTTCTGAGTAGGCAGGCATAGGACTGGGAGGCTAAAATCCTCTCTACACTTTCCTGGGAGTAAGCCCCATTGACTACAATGGGGCTTACTTCTGAGTAGAAATGCATGGGACTGGACTCTTAAAAGCTGAGCATCCCACCTCTGAAAGAAGCGGGGACAGCTGGCAACAGGGAGGGCTGAGTACTGAGCAGAGGAGTCAGGAGGGTGAGGTGATTGAGAACAGCTGCCTTAGTTTCCTTCCAGCCCCAAGTGTCAGGCTGCAGTATATTTGCTTAACTCTATGCAATTTAGCACAATTTGTTTTTTCTTAATCTCGATGGGTCACAGAACAGAACTCACGAGTATTAAATAGGCTCCACCTGTACTGCACTTCTATTACCTCAAACCTAAATTTGGCAGTGGTTCAAGGCAGCTATTAATATCAGTTAATTGGTAGCAGCAACCTCAGACAATTCCATTTATAATTTGGTTCTATATTGAGAATCTCCCCCCCAAGCGGAGTAGAAGGGGGCACAATCCACCATTGCTCACCCAGTTTTCTCTGTCTTGGCAAGATGCTCTGCATGGTAGCTGTAGTGGGCTTTAGTTCTGAAGCTCAAAAGTATTTGTTGTAAGGATGAGCAATGAATCAAACATGAGACTAAACCATTAAAGTCACTTGCCATGATATGATTTGTTGTCACTGGACTGTAACTTCTTATTGGTAAAATGAGAAGGGTTTCTATTCATCCAACATGGGATGGACATGAACATGTTAAGAACCTACAACTTGCATGTAATTGACATTCCATATCACAACTTTAAATCACAGAAATGATACAGTTCATAGGGTAGTAGTAGTAACTAAACATTCTAGAGTGCAAAAAAGAGCCAAGATTCCTGCTGAAGCACCATAAGCCATCACAGTGCCAACATAATAAATAGTGAGAGAGGTAGGATGGAAAGTCATGACTTTGTCGGAAAGCCTCTTCTTGATTCTCTGCACAATGGCGTCACTAGGGTTTGCATCACCTGGTGCTGGAGGCCAGCGTGTCACTAGGCAGGGCAATGCCCTGGATGGTGGGCATGGTGATGTTGGTTTTTTGGCTATACCTTTTGACAGAACAGATATTTCAAACACAGTTTGTTTCATTGCATTCTGTATGAAATTACACATCAATTGATAGATAACATGATTTCTACAAACCGCGATTTTAGCCATTTTGGTCACTACCAGTGTCACCACCCCCCAAGTCACACCCCACCTTACTAACACCTTATTGGTTCCATGCTGTGTCATAATATCTCACTGGCTCTTCAAATAATCAGTCTCACTGGTATGTGTTGAATTAAGGAAATGTACTTTTTGTTACATAAGACAGCTGCATTTTTGTTTTCTGGTTTTTTTGGCCATAACTTTTGATAGAATGGAGATATCTCACTCTGTCTTACTGTATTCTACTGTAAATTACACCTTGAATGATGGTATTTTTCCTACAAACCGCGATTTTAGTTATTTCGGTCACTAGTGGTGTCACCCCCCCATGCATGTCACCCAGTGTGGCCTGCAACCACCCCCACATCCTCTAGCAAAGTCATTGCTTCTGCATGATTAGCTAAGCACATTAACACACCTGAGTTAGGCACTGAGGTGCAATATTAATTCAAACTATGGCAATACCCACCACCAAGGTGAGGGAAAAGAAGTCCCATGGGCTGCTGGATGACCATGAGTCACTGGTACCCCTCCCCTACTGATGCAAGGACTGATTGCTTCCTCTTCTTCTTTTTGTTAAACATACATTACTTTTAACATTAACAACTTTTTTGTGCTGCTTTTTTACTGTGTTGGGGAGACAAGAGTAGTTTTTTTACAGTAATAAATGCAAGCATTAAGTCAGCTTGAGCACAGTGAAGAGGTGAAATATAAAGATAAAACAATTCTGAAGCCTCATATTCTGTACAGGTTAATGCGACAGTCATGTGGATGGATAGGCCTTCGACCCAATCAAGTAAAGAAGGGCTTCGTCACAGAAAAGGCTGTCGCCATTGTTGAATGAAGAGAGAAGCTTTACCTTCATGTCCTACTAGAAAGTATCATTTGCCAGTCCCTCCTTGAGGACTGCAGCTATGAAAAGGCAATGTTATAACTCACTTGCTGAAGTCTCTGCTGATGGAGCTCAGGAATAGTTTGAGCACCAGCAATTGCATTCTTCAGAAGCAACAAACAGCAGTGGATAAGTTATATAGTAGATCTGACCCCATCCAAATAATAATGAAGCATGATATCTCTTGACTAATTTGTAGAATGAAATCTACTTGCAGATTAGAGAAGAAGAAGAAGAAGGCAACTCACAAAACAATTTCAAAACCAAAATTACTGTGCAGGAAAAACAAAAACAAAAACATGAGCCAGATAAAGATTTCTGGCAAAAACATCATGAGAAGCTTGACACCTAGGCTGAATTCCTGCTAACAGTTGCATCAGGATAAGTTGTACTGACTTCAGTGAAATTCATTCATGGGGAAGGGGGGTTAAGATGGTCCTAGCCTATAGCCTGAGGATTTTTATTTTTTATTTTTTTTTACAAAAGAGTAACAAAAGCAGTCAATTGCATTCAGGAATGGGTCAATCTGTGGAGAGCAGCAGGGGAGATTTATTTTTTATTTCCCCAGGACATGATAACAAGCAAGCAGGGGGAAAAAGAACCACACAAAACAAAACACATCTGAAGCCAAGATAAAGGACACCATGAGATATTTGGAATCTGTCAACACAATGAGAGTTTGCACCTCAAGTCAACATAAAACAGATACCTTCAGCAGTGCCTGAGATACCATCAGCTTTAAAATTGCTAGTGCTCTTCTTCCTGCGATGCTTTTTCCTGTTAGCATGAGGGGATGGAGGAGGGTCCAACTTAGGACTTGTGGTACTAGATATACTTGGGCTGGAACACACAGAATCTCCCAAACCAGTATCTGTTAATAAGAAAAAAAGGGAGAAAATATAAGATGTGGTATATTGCTACTGTCTCAACAAAAGTCAGCAACCAGGCACTACTTAACAAAGGATTTGGTAACAAAACACTAAAATATATCCAAGTTCTTCACTCATTTATTAAGACGTGTGGCTACTTCATGCAGTAATCAGAAGTACACGTTCCGAACCTGAGTGCTTCTGAGACCTGCTACTTCACATTTGTATAATACTTTCTGAGCATACAAATAACTTCATGTGTATGATTTCAATGTAATCCTTACAATGCAAGTATTATCCCCATATTGTGGCTGGTAGACTGAAGCTGAGAAGCGAGTGGCTTGCTTGAGACTACCTGATAAATTCATGGCAGAGGTAAGATTTGAACCAGAGAAATCATGATTCACAACTCTTAGTCACAACCAGAGTTGGGAACTCGAGTCAGTGACTTGAATCGTGAAAATGTGTGAATTTGGATGACTCATTCTTGAGAGTCACATGTGTTTAAGACTCTGAAAAAACACTCAATTCAGGGACCCCCCCCCTGACTTGGCAGTCCTCCCCAACATGTTCAGGCTTGAGCCTGCCCGTGTCTGGGTGTGCTTGCTTACTTACTGTTTCTGTGGTGTGTAAAACCTTGTGGGGCCAGCAATCTGACCGGGTGAGCAGCAGGAAAGTTCCAGCCAGGAGGCAGGAAAGAGTTAAAGATTTCCTCTTGCAAGGAATGGGGGAGGCGGGACTGGGCTCCCTTTTCCTGATAGGAATAGATGATCAAAGATAGGCATTCTGATATTTTCATTGGCTGAGGGATGGCTGGAGGAGGAGCCAAGGGGGTTCTTGCCTTATGATTGGCAAGCCCAAAGAGGGGGAGGAGGCAGGGAGGGAGTTCATAGTGATCACGCTTTGCACCACAAGGCTGGTGGGGAGGGGGAAGCCTCATTGAATGACCGGCTGTAGCGGGACTACTTCTGAGTAGAGCTGCTAAGGATTGGGTTGCCCTGGTAAGCCTTGTAACTGCTGCGTATGACCCTCCTCCCTCTTGCAGCTTCTGTCCCTGCTCTCTTGCAGTCTCTCCCCTCCCCTCCCATCATCTTTACAGATGGGATGGGGCAGTAAGGGAGTAGTTAAAGAGAACTCCAACACACACGCACACACATACACACACCCCAGCAGCAGCACTGTTTTCCCCACGGCTGGCTTATTAAAGAGGGGGGCAATTCAACTTGAGTCCTTTAGAGCCTCTAAATGGTGATTTGGCAACTCGGAAAGTACCCCCATTATGACTCTTTTTTGAGTTGAGTCGCAGGGAGTAGTGACTCTAGACTCAACTCAAGCCCTGCTTGACTTTCCCATCCCTGGTCAAAACTCTAGATAAGTTCAAGATTTACATGAACTCTATAGGCTGCCCCAGAAAAGTACCATGTATCAATGCCACTCTCAGATCACTAGTTCTCCAATAATGTCTGGCTTCTTCTGGTAGAAATAATGAAATTACAACCACTATGAACTGGGTTGTGGCTAATGGCTGAAGCTGTCAGCATCTTTCTGAGCAGCTTGGCTTCTCATAGGGCCATACCCTTCAAGCTTAACAAGAGTGACTCCTTTCTCTCATTGCAGGTTCCAAGGATCCCTCTCAGGGTTGGGCTGGCGGCTGGACCCAGCAGACCTAATGGTGGTAAGTTGATCCTCTTGCTGGATGATTCCCTTTGGGTCAGGTGCCAGTGCATGCTGACTGGCCCCACTTCCACAGTCCATCCAGGGGTGGGATTTGGGCACTGACTATCCTGGGATGGGCTTGGGCTAACCCTGCTGGCTGGAGTGCTGGTGGCTGGAGGACCCCTGCAGAGCTGGTCATGGCTGTGCTGGGTGCGCTGCTTGGGGTAGGGGTTTCTGGTGCACCCTTTCTGGGTCTGGAGAAAGCCTCCTTTTCAGGGTGGGACTGTTCTCTGCACCCTTTCAGGGCCAAGGAAAGGCAAGGGAAGGGCTGCCACAGAGGGTGATGCAGCTACGCCATTCCTGCAGCTGCCACTAACACAGAAGTGACCAACCCCATTGGCAGCTTGGTCCATTTGAAGCCGGTGGCTGCTATGGCCAGTCCTGCCCCATCTGGTCCCCGTCCTCATGCAAGAATGGGGCTGGCTCTGTGAGCCAGTTGCTCCCCACAGTGCTCCTTGACCAGCCACGCTCTGCGGTTTCTGGACTGGCTGGTGCACCATGGTAGGTTGACATTATCATATGGCCACTTGGATCCAGTGCAGCACTGCACTGGGGGCCACTGATGAACTACATGAGTAGAATGGAAGATCCATGTAACGTATGTGATCAGCACTCGCACATACTGCCACTGAGACATGTCTAAAACTACAGAAGGACATCTTCAAGAGAAAGTGCATCTAAGAGTGACAATAAAAAATATAATAAAATCACTATACATCAGATCAATAATGAACAAGGAACTAGTACCCATCTTGGAGAATACTAAGGAACCATTTCATTGTGGCATTCAGTTCTATGTAAGCTGGCAGGGGGAAAAATGGTCCTATAGCAACAAAATGAAATTAGGCAATTGCAGCCAAACACAGTGGAAGGAAAGAGTTGAAAAGCCATGCAGATTTCAACAATTATCATTAGTGAAGCTGTTTCAGGCTAGATTTTATACTAGCCGATCAGGCTAATTTAATCAGTGAGTCTCAAAACCTTGACACACACAAGATTCTATAGAGGGAAAGGATCCTGCAGCAGGAAGAGTCAGAGACATGTTCTTCCTAACAGTAGGAGTTTAGTGCCTCAGCAAACAAAACTGCTATGGTACCCACAGAAGCTGGCGATATTGAATTTTCCCACTGTAGTTCATGCTGGAATGGTACACTGTGTGCATGCATGCATATGCCCATGCTTGGAATGTATACACATACGCTGGTGGGGTGAGGGATGGGCAGCAGAATTAGTGTGAGTTCAAGTTCGCCATGAACCACCCCTAGTCAGGATGGTGTTTTTCTTTAAAGAAGTTTGCAATTGCTACAGTAAAAAGAGTATTTTAACAGACCAGCCAACAGAAGCTATAGCTCCAAAATACTAACCAATCTTTTTGATAAGTCGTCAACTCACATTAATAATATTGTCAAAGTCAGGTTTTTTTTTCTCTTTTGCTCCATTACACTAATACGTTCTGCTAACCTTTGTTTCTACTTTCTGTTTGATTAGAACTCACCCTAGCTAGGCCTTCTGCACATTAAGGGAGTCTGCAATAAGGACAAAGAACCTTCCACTTTTGTGAGGAAAAGGATCTAGAACGTCAAAGAATTTTTTCAGTCTGTCAGCATTCATTCTACAAGTATGGACATGAACAACTGCTCTATACCACACTGAAGTCCTTAATTTCCCCCAAAGAGACAGAGGATTGATTTTTAAAGGCATACTCAGTTTTTCAAAAAGACAATTGGTATTGATAACATTGCACTATGTCACCTTTTGACATTTCTGCTCTAAGTACAATTTAACGGATGCACTTACACATAGTTTATGGAACTACACTGTTGGATACTATGAACTGAAATTATGCAGAAAGCAGCAGTAAATGTTTCTACTGAACACAGAGAACTCTTCCTGGTATTAAACTAACACAGGAGTGTTCTCATATAGGCACTTGCTATTTTCTCCTTCTGTTATCCCTTTGTTAACCTCATATTTTCTCAACAACTGCAGGCTCACATAGAGGAATCTGTTTAAGGCAAAACAGTTCTTGCATCCTACAGCACCAACACAAAACATCTGTAGTGTAAAGGCCAGCCTGAAAAATGAACTTGCTGCAGTAAGCCTTTATGATGTACAACGCTTTTCTGATAATAGCGTGCTGTGCCTGGGTCAAACAGCTCTCAAGTGAAGAGAGCCTGAGGAATTCACTTCCCTCTTCATCTGGAAAAACGAAATGTGAATCTGGGATGCAGAACTGTGTGTTCATTGTTTCTCTATTAGTACCCTGTATTTGAGTTTCCAGTATTCACTGACTACAGGAGGCTTCGCATTTGTCTGCTTTAAAATGCAGGCCACCAAAGTGTCGTAGGCTTACATGGCGTGTTTTCCCATTTCTGACTACTCCACTTGCTTGACAAGGTATTCTTCAAACTGAAAAGGAGCCTCTTGAAAACTGCAAATGAGCTCTAGCTTCAACCTACTGCATGCAATTTCATACTCCTGACTGAATACAAATAACACTTTTTATTTGGTATCAATTACCACGTAGGAGAACAGATGACCACTGCTGCTACTATTAAATATAAAAAGGCATACCAAATTAAAACGAAGCAAGCGCCTCATTATTCCACAACCTAACCAGCTTTGACAGAAGCACTAGAACTCATAAGATGCGTTTCACTGAGCTGGGATGGGCTGTTCCTCAGCCATCCAGTATATTCAATGTCAGCCATTAGTTCTTCCCAATCGGGCATCAATGTTTGATGCACACCCTCAAAAATATATAACACTAGTATAATAATAATAATAACAATCTGTGAAATATCTGAGCTTCAATTCTTGAAGTATGAGTCAAAGAAGCAGTTTCACTTTTCACTCGAGAGGCTGACAAGCATGACTAGAGGGGGAATAAAATAACATTCAGTTCGCATAAATATCAAACAGGCTTCTTGAGACTGATGGGCCAGGAATGTATTCTTAGCCATCATTCTGGCAGACAGGCCCAAGGACACTCATAACTTATTTTACAATCATTTAGTTTCAGCTCAAGTGGAAAACGTGACAACTTATCTCTGCTGACAAGATGCCATATCAAACCTTACAATTAACTTTCCTATGATTATCTGCCCAGCCCATCATTAGCTCGGCAGCTTCTAATGGCAGCTACAGGCAGCTTTTCTGATGATGGTCATCAGTTTTAGAATTTATAGCTATAGTGTGTGTGTGTGTGTGTGTGTGTGTGTGTGTGTGTGTGTGAGTGTGTGTGTGTGTGAGAGAGAGAGAGAGAGAGAGAGAGAGAGAGAGACTGACTGAACAGGAGTTTATTTTCCTAAAACCAAAACAAAATTAACATACACGTAAGTCACTTCGGCGAAACACACCAACAATTGTCCCTTTTACCAAACTCACCTTCTGCCCTTGTCAGTAGGAAATTAATGTGGAGGGAGGACGAGGGTGGATAGGGCAAGGAAGGCGATGGGATTGGTGGCAGCAGTACACATTGATATTCTAAACCCTTCCCAGGCTCGATCATGTGACTTAGATCTATGCAAACTTGCACCAGCTTTATAGCTTTATAGATGGCACAGGTTCCAGTAGATTCCGTGGGCTGGTGAGGGCTTACTACAGAGCAAAAGAACAAATGTTCTTTTACCCTGACAAGGCTTCCAGAGGCTGAAATTCCCCCATGAGATACAGCGGGCACCATGAGGAAAAAAACTGAAGCCCCACAAGGAGTGGGGTGGAATTGGGCTGTTAGAATATGAGTTAGTTCATTCAAACAATGTCATCAGCCCCCCTGTCAACACAACTACAACATTCCAGATAGATGGTTATCTAGCCTCTGCTTAAAGATTTCCACCGATGGAAGGTCTACTACCTGAGGCAGACTTTTCCACTACCAAACAGCTTGTACTATCAGAAATTTCTTCTTAATGTTTAAATCAAAATCTCACTTAATTTAAAACCATTTGTCCTGGTCCTACACTCTGGAGCAATAAAAAACCACTCCACTCAACCTTCCACACAAAACAGTCCCTCAGCCATTTACAGACTGTTATGATGTCACCTCTTAACCATGCCTTCTGCTTAACTCCTTCAACCTTTTCTCATAGGGCATGGTCTTTAGCACCCTCAACATTCTAGTTGCCCTTCCCTGGATTCGCTCCAATTTGTCAATAACCCTCTTAATTGTGGCAGACAGAGTTGAACCAGGTGGGGTATGACTAAAGCAGAATACATACCATTACTTTTCTTGATCTCAGTACTATACTCCTACTGATGCAGCCTAGAATCATATTAGCCTTCCTTGTCACCACACCACATTTCCAGCACATATGAATACTTAGCTTATCAACCAAAAAGCCTACACTTTTTTCACACTCAAGTAAGTATCCCCAAGTCTCTTGTCACTTTCCTCCCCTTTACCCAAATACCTTCATCTGAGTTTTCTTTTGGTCTTCATGGATTGTGGCCAAATTAATAAAATTTTCTTAAATTGTAGTGCTATATCCCTGTCCTTTCTGTTTTTCTGGTCCTTTCTGAATATGTTATACCCCTCATTGCATTGCACTCGTGCATCTCATCCCACCAAGTGTCCATAAAGGCATCCTCACTTTCCAATAACAGCAGTTCTGGTTCATCTTGTTTATTCCCCATAGCTTGTGCGTTGGTATAGCAAGATCTAAAGCCAAAAGTAGAACTCCCATTCTGCTTCTCTATTTTGCCCCTTGCAATGGTGTTTTTCATCACCTGCATTCCCTCTTCTCAGCATTCAGTATCACACTGAACATTGAATCATCTTTCTCTCCCATGAGGCTTAAGTTTAAAGCCCTCTCAGTCTTTCTGAATACCGTTTTTTCCCTGATTGCCATGAAGTGCAGCCCATCTCAACAGAAGATGCTCCTCCTGGAAGCACAGACCGTGATCAAAGAAACCAAATCCTTCTTGCCAACACCAGCTGTCCAGTCACTTCTAGTATTCTTTGTTTCCTTTGCAAATCACAATCTTCCTCCAGAAGCACTAATGAAATACAACCTGCATGTGAAATACTTTCACCTTAGAATCAGTGTTGGAAGGGAGCCACAAGGTCATTTAGTTCAACCCCCTGGCTGTAGCAAGAAATCCCCCTAGAGCAGGGGTCTCTAAACTTTTCAGTGGAAGGACTGCATCAAATATCTGGCGTGGTGTAGAGGTCCGGGAAAAAAAATTAAATATAAAATTTAAATAAACACAACTTAGATGAAATGAATGAATGAATGGGCTCAAATGCCCAGGATTTCTCCAAGCACCAACACAGCCCAAGAAATAAAGCACACACACTTAAATGGACCCCCATTCCCCCACCCCACAAGCACAACTCTGGTTGTGTTTGGTCAACTGGCCCAGAGGCTCTCGGGATCAGAGGCTGGCCGCAGGCCGGAAAGAAGCTCTCCGCAGGCCGCATCTGGCTCCCAGGCCAGGGTTTGGAGACCCCTGTCCTAGAGCATCTCCAGCAAAAAATCTCAAGTGAGGGAGACTCTACCACCTCACTTGGTAACTGGTTTCAGAGTTAAACAGTTCTTACTTTTAAAAACTTCCTGCTGATATCCAGTTGGAATCTTCTTTCCTACAGTTTGAATCCATTTGTTCTAGTTCTACTTTCAGAGACAGTTGAGAATTATTCCTTTCTTCCATATGATAGCCCTTCCGCTAATTTAACATCATATCCCCTCTCAGTCTTCTCTCCTCCAGGATGAACATACCAAGTTCCCTCTACCTTTCCTTGTAGGGCTTGTGCTCCAGTCCTCTGATCATCCTTGTTGCTCTTCTCTGAACATGCTCCAGTCTGGCTGCATAGTTCCTAAAGTTTGGTGTCCGGAATTGGACACAGTACTCCAGGTGAAGTCTGACCAACACAGAATAAAGTAGAAACACTACTTCTCATAACTTGGAATCTACAGTTCCAGTAATGGAGGCTAAAATTGTGTTAGCCTTCTTTGCAGGCGCATCACACGGCTTGCTCATGTTCATCTTGTGATCGACTACATTTCCAAGATCCCTCTCACATGCTGTGCTGCCAAACCAAGTATCTCCTGTCTTTGTGCAGAACCTTGGATGTGTCAGAACCTGGGGCATTCCATTCCAAACCATCCTCCAGGCTGATGCACAGCTATTGATGAGCACTCTTTATATACTGTTGTTCAACTAGATGCGAATCTACCTGTATCATATAGCCTATATTTTACCAACTTGCTAATTACAATGAAGAGGGGAAACCTGTCAAATGCCTTACTGAAGTGAAGATACATTCGTTTTCTTCCTTCTCTTGGCTGGTGCTTGGGGAGCAGGTTGTCTCCTCAACCAATACACTGCTGGAAGTGCTGGGATCTGTGTGTCATTCACGACATGCTTCCATTTTTTGTGATATTTCTTGCCTCTTCTATGGTCAATCGCTGGTTCCTTAGATCTTCCTCAATGTGTTTGAGCCATGTTTTCGTAGGTTCTGCCCACTGAATCCTCCAGCAGGGACACTGCTCTCACCAGAGGAGCTTGGGTGCCAAGTGTTTATTCTGCAGATACGGCCAAATCATTACAGTCTACATTTTTGGATTAGTTCTTCGACTGATGGTTGATGATTACACCTTATCTGAATTGTCTCGTTATGATGGTGATCACAAAGAGAGACAACCAGAATCGCATTTGAAAGACCTTGAGTTTGTTCATGTCCGATTTATAAATTACATCCACAGTATACCCACTGTCCAGTAAACTAGTAACCTGATCAAAAAAGGAGATGAGATTTGTCTGGCAAGATTTATTTGTTGACAAATCCATGTTGGCTTTTATTAATCAGAGTTGTTATCCAGATGTGTGTAGACTGTGTGTTTTATAATATGTTTATGAGTCTGGAATTTTCCTGCTCTTCCTTTCCCTTTTTAAAGATTGGGACTACATTAGCCCTTTTCCGGTCTATAGGTACTTCCCCCGTCTTCCAGGATTTCTCAAAGATAATTGACAATGGCTCTGCAAGTATATCCACAAGTTCTCTTAGTACTATAGAATGCAGTTCTTCCAGTTGAAATGACTTGAATTAATTTAGTTCAGTTAAGTGGTTCTTAACTACAGTTGTGCGTCGCTTAGCAATGTTCCGACCAGCAACAGCCCGCATACGCAATGGCGTGGCTCCCCTCACCTTTCGGAGGCTTTGCATAATGTTAATCCTCTCTTAAGGATGGGGGTGCTGGTTTGCATCCCTTTCATTAAGCGATGCATGACTGTAGTTCCCTACCAATCTCCTTCTGAGAGAAGATGAACACAAAGTAGCGCAATCTCCAATCTCCAAACACCAATTGGCCATCCTTTTTGAGCATCAAACCCACCCTTTCATTTCTCTTCCTTAGGGAATACTTAAATATGCCCCTTTTGTTGCTCTTGCAATCTCTGGCCAGCCTCATCTCATATTGAGCTTACCCTTACTGGACCTTACCCTACAACTCCGGGCTACCTGTTCATACTCCTCCTGGTGAGCAGTCCCATCATCCATTTCCTATATATGTCTTTTTCAATCTTCAAGAAGCCACTAATATCATTGTGCAGCCATACTGGTTTTTTGAGGTATCTCCTTCTGAGCACTGTCTCTTTTAATAAAGTACCTTCAAAACTGACAATTAGTACCCTGTTTTCTCCCAAATGCCTTCAAAAAGCACATGCAGGATACTGACAATGGTGACCACAAACATTTTTTGATCAATCAGATGTATAGCATAAAAGTTTCCCAGCCACAGAATAGTAATATGAAAAAATAAATGTCAGTACTTCAATGTCAGTAAGTGTACTGAATTCAATACTTCAATGTCAGTAAGTGTAAAGTCATGCACATTGGGGCAAAAAATCAAAACTTTAGATATAGGCTGATGGGTTCTGAGCTGATGATCAGCTGAGCTGAGCTGACAGGCTGATGGGTTCTGAGCTGTCTGTGACAGATCAGGAGAGAGATCTTGGGGTGGTGGTGGACAGGTCAATGAAAGTGTCGACCCAATGTGTGGTGGCAGTGAAGAAGGCCAATTCTATGCTTGGGATCATTAGGAAGGGTATTGAGAACAAAACGGCTAATATTATAATGCCGTTGTACAAATCTATGGTAAGGCCACACCTGGAGTATTGTGTCCCGTTCTGGTCGCCGCATCGCAAAAAAGACATAGTGGAAATGGAAAAGGTGCAAAAGAGAGCGACTAAGAACCCCTGCTAATTGGGTAAGAGGCACTTTTTCAAGTGGGTGCTCCTTTTTTTAGCAGGGGGAGAGTAACTGGCCCACCTCACCCCAGCACTGTCTGTTTTAGTGGCTGTCTGCTGGTATTCTTTTTGCATCTTTTTAGATTGTGAGCCCTTTTGGGACAGGGAGCCATTTAGTTATTTGATTTTTCTCTGTAAACCACTTTGTGAACATTTAGTTGAAAAGCGGTATATAAATACTGTTGTTATTATTATTATTATTATTATTACGGGGCTGGGGCACCTTCCTTATGAGGAAAGGCTACAGCGTTTGGGCCTCTTCAGCCTAGAAAAGAGACGCCTGAGGGGGGACATGATTGAGACATACAAAATTATGCAGGGGATGGACAGAGTGGATAGGGAGATGCTCTTTACACTCTCACATAATACCAGAACCAGGGGACATCCACTAAAATTGAGTGTTGGGCGGGTTAGGACAGACAAAAGAAAATATTTCTTTACTCAGCGTGTGGTTGGTCTGTGGAACTCCTTGCCACAGGATGTGGTGCTGGCGTCTAGCCTAGATGCCTTTAAAAGGGGATTGGACAAGTTTCTGGAGGAAAAATCCATTACGGGGTACAAGCCATGATGTGTATGCGCAACCTCCTGATTTTAGAAATGGGTTATGTCAGAATGCCAGATGCAAGGGAGGGCACCAGGATGAGGTCTCTTGTTATCTGGTGTGCTCCCTGGGGCATTTGGTGGGCCGCTGTGAGATACAGGAAGCTGGACTAGATGGGCCTATGGCCTGATCCAGTGGGGCTGTTCTTATGTAAAAGAGCTCAAACAAGCAGCCTTAAATGTACAAACAGATTTTTATTACCATGCCTAATGAATAGCTACTGGTTTAATGTTAGTAAAGAAAAAAAGACAATTGCTAGAGTAAAGCAGCGCTAAAGTTTTTTTAAGTTTTATTATTTTAAGCTAGATATCAGTACTGCTTTAATGTCATTTTTATGAGCACCAAATAGAGGGGTCAAAAAGACTATGGCTTCAAACAGTGCACAAAAGTATGTACTCTCCTCCACTCAAATCTCCATTTATTTGGATCTTATCCTTTACCATTTTAGATATAATGTTGTAGGAGGGCTGGCACTAGTTTCTTTTCAGTTTTCTGGTTCTTGTGCAAGCCTGTGCAAGATTTACCAAACAATTCCTGCTAGAGATTCAGATATGGGCTATGTTATTTCCTTTACCAACATAGATTGTGGGTGGCATAGCCATGATTATCAAGTATCAATTGGAACAAATTATAGGATCTGGTAACTTGACAAGAGATATTTTTCCATTGGCACAAAGCCCCTGTCTGCGATTAGCCTGTGGATTAATCATCAATAGGTTATGAAAAGACCCTTATCAGATGTCGTAAACAGGCTCCTTGCTCCTTGAACTGTCTACAATAAGAGTAGCTTTGAAGTGGTGCATTCCACATGTAAGGTATACACGGTGACCTTGCATCTCAAAGTCCTGTGATTAAGACTAGAAAGAGAACAAACCTGTAGGCCCTAAGTTAACAGCAACTGTGTTCAAAGATGGCAACTAGCTACAAGAGCTAGTGATGAGCTCTTTTTATTATTAGTTTATTATTATGTTGCTTTAAATTTTTTACTGTTTTTGATTTTTAATTGTGACAATTGCTACCTTGAAGGTAGCACCCATGTGGAAACTGAGAGGTAGAATATAAAACAAAGTATTACAGCAAGACCTATTTGTAACAGAGACCAAGATTTAAAGGAAGTTAAGAGATTTCTGAGGGAAAAAAACCTGCAACAGCACTTTATAGAAGATGAACATACATCTTTAAATTGACAGTGGTACCACAGATAATACCATTCTCATTAAAGATGGAGAGTAATCTTTGACTTTTGATCAAACATGCAGAAATTGAAACAGATGGCATTTTATAATATTTTGCATCTATTATAATTCAGCTGTAGGACCTACATAGGAAACCTTGTAAGACATCTTTCTTGTTTTAAAATTAAAGTTGAATATAATTCTTTGTGAATTTTATATATATATATATATATATATATAACAGTGCTGTAGGTTTTGGTGCTGGTAGGCTTCCCCTACACGTGCTGGTAGGGGTAGGCTTCCCCTACAAGTTCAGAACTTTGATGATCTCTCTTGGAGTGGATACGACCTTGAAAGCCAGGTACAAAGAATCAATCACTAGTAGCTCATGTCTTAAGAAGAAAAATTTCATTGGTAAGAATAGCATATTCTTCCCTCAAGAAGAGCAAGCACACTACTGCGTATAGTGTTTTATTGCATATATTGTAATAATCAACTTGGGTCACTACTAACACCACATAATAAAATTATGGAGTGTGAGAACAGCAACTCTCTTTAGCACCGTCAGAGCATTTGGTACCTTTTTTACTTACAACTTCATGTACAGATGGGTACTGCTTTGAAGCATGGTTTTGAGGGCAAACACAAGAGAGTAAAAATCAAGAATAAATTAACAGTGATTTGTAAAAGGGGGTTCTCCTTAAAATGTTGGACCAATTCAAAGAAAGAGGCACACTGCTAGTGTTGATATGCTGACACAGGTGTGTGAATGGAGTTTCCTAGCTGCCTGTTTCTAAGAGAATGCTAAGAGTGTTTGCATGAGCATCTACACTGAGATGACAGGGTAGAGGAAGCAAGCCAGGGAATTGCATTAACTTATCTGAGGGTCATAGAAAATTCCATTATTTTTAGCTCAAAACATGCCCTCAACTTATACTTGAGTATCTGTGGTATTTCTTCAAAACAGTGGCCTTCAGGCACTTCATTTTGAAATGATATAACCTGTTTAAAATATCAATACATGCAATTTATCTTTATGAATGATGAGCTACAAAGGTCTTGACTTCTCTTTGTATCTTACTCAGTTTTTCTACAATACAACACTCTTCCAAAAATGCAAAAGCTACTGTATCCAAGACACTGGCTAGTCTTCTTTCTAACTCATAAGAATCTTATGGGCAGTTTTTATATAGTTTCTTCTTTCACATGTTGCATATCATACTGTTCTGAAGAGGTTTAACATGTGGTAACTACAGAGAAGGGGCACTTGAGGTGGGTGGTGCACTGTGAATTCTCAGAGAGGGGTGATGGTGATGTGAGACAGAAGCACCATCTTAAATCCTTCTGACACTGTTATTGGGGCACAGCACTGGATGTGACCATGTGGAAGCAGCAACCAAGCAACTCAGGTTATATATTCCTACCTCTTATAATCATAATGATAAATGTATATATGATTTAAGGTAACACATTAAGCTGATGTGTACTGAATGTTAAATACAAGCATATAATAATAACTTGCATGTTAATAAATATCACCCATTTCAGGGAGTATCACAAAAAACAAATAATCAGGAGGGATTCTTGGATGGATTACAATGCTAAATACCAATGAGATGTTGCACAAATGATCACACTGAAGCAAAAACAATGGTAATAAATGAATCTCCAGAGGCTAAGTGACCCTGCAATCGTACATGAGTGTGAAGTTAGAGATAAGCTTCACAGTAAATGATTCAGAGGAGTGCATGCTTCCACATCAGATACAACATGAGCTATCAGCCAATAGTTATTGCAGAGGTAATTGTTCCAAATCTATCAATAACACCGAGCTGCTTCATCACTGACAGAGAATTCAAGTTCTTTCATAGGGACTTATGAGGCCATGTCCACGGTCTCTCTGCCACCATTAGGGTGATAAACAGTTTAAACTACACCAAGGTCTGACATGCAGATCAATTGTGCCCCCATAAAGAATCTACACAAGAGATTCTTGGACAGGGATTTACTATCTCCAGTTTTTATTCACTTGCTGCTAAAATTACTTCTGTCAAACACTCTGAAGAGATAAGTAAAACAGAAAAAGGGTATTTTTTCATGCAGTATTGAAACAGTTTAAACAGGAAATTCAGAACTCAACATGCTATTGCGTTATACTATGTTGAACAGCACATGGTATTTAAAAAGTGATCCAGTTGTGCCATTTTCTCACTATCAAGCACACAGCAATTTGAGACAGCCAACAAAACTGTCTAGATATTCTCTAAGGACAGTCACACACTACATGTTACCAGTGCCAAATTGTATTAGACATTTAATTTTAAACCTCAAGTACTTAAATGTAAAACCTTACAACTGTAATAGTCATAAAGCAGTGGGACATTCCATTTCATAGAATAGATTTTTCCCCTTTTAATTTAACCAGCACCTCCTGTTTTGTAGCTCTACCCTCTACAAAGTAATTTATCTAATTAGGGAATGTTCACAGTTGTTTAAAAGACAAAAGCTGTAGGGAACCAAAGGTTTGGATAGGAAGACTTTGAAAACTTATTCAGAGCCACACAAAGTATTAATTTAATGTGAAAAAGGTCCAAAGAAAAAATGAATCCCAATATATTATTTTGTCTACAATAAAACCATGTGACAATGAGCATGCACATTCTGCAGTACATTGGCATTTGAATCCAAAGAGCCACGTTGCTTCTTCCTCATCCCTGCTGCTTTCACAGTATTATCTTTTTTATGACTCTAAAATTCAAAACCTTTTATTGGAGGTTGGGGGGACAAACTGAAATTAAAAAGGCTTTTTTTCAATGTCTAAACTGCCATCATAATGGGCAGAAACACAAGCGCAGGAAAATACTACAGCAGGTCCCAATTTTTTATAAACAGCAGCAACTAAATAGGTTTTGTCATACAGACTTGGGCAACAGAATAATCGATGAATGTTGCGATATATTGCTTTTAACCTTCCCACCCTGTAAAGCAATCCTAAGAAACGAGAATTTTATGAAGGACCAAAGATTTCTCAGTATTACTTGTCATTGGACGATAAGACAAATACACAAAATTAAAAGTATAACTTGTATGATACAGTATCAGGACATATTTCCACTTACTGCATACAAAGCAATCCTAGGCAGAAATCCTATGTACACTTAGTTGGGAGTAAGTCTCACTCCATTCAATGGAACTTTCTTCCAATAATCCATTACACATGTAGTTATCCACTGAATAATCTTATTTAATCTACTTATTTATCTGTCAAGGATGCATATACAATTCTTGGGCTCTAGATTCAGTCATCCAGAACAATCACAATGACTGAGTTCGCTAGTGTGAACAGAAATCAAAATCTGTCTACGTGGGTGGGGCAGAAATGCCCTTTTTTACTTTGAATTATGCTATTAATGGGACAGAGTGAAAACTCTTGTGCAGGCTCAATTTGAGCCCAAACACCTTGCTGAACTGGCATGCAAATTCTGTGCCTCCCCTAAACTGACACTTGCATGTACTCTGCTACCACCTCCTTATCCACAACTGGCTACTTAGGAAAGCAGAACAAAACTACAAGCATGCATACACAGAAAACATTAATCGGGTATAGCTGAGAGAGAAGGAGTATAGATACTTTTTCAAGTGGGTGCGCCTCTTTTATTTAGCAGGGGGAGAGTAACTGGCCCTCCTCACCCCAGCAGTGTCTTTTCTAGTGGCTGTCTGCTGGTGTTCATTTGCATCTTTTAGATTGTGAGCCCTTCTGGGACAGGGAGCCATTAGTTTGATTTTCTCTGTAAACCACTTTGTAAACTTTTGTTGAAAAGCGGTATATAAGTACTGTTTATACTGTTCCTAGTTAGCAAAAAATAAAACGCGTTGAAAGATGAACAGTATTTGCTCAGATATGCTTTAAAAAATAGATATCTTTTTCAAGATCCTTAAAACAGGGTGGTGATCCAGAGGCTGCGTCTCAGTCTTCCATGGTGTGATGCAGGAAAGAACGCAGCACACAGACAATGCACCTAAGTGTCTCACATACCCTTGGGCACCTTCCAACAAAATAAAAAGAGCAGTTTCTGCCAGAGCTGGGAACTCGAGTCAGTGACTTGTTGTGAAAATGTGTGATTCTGGGTGACTCATGAGGTATACGCATGAATCTGGAGATGCTCCTTTTCTGTTTTCATGGCTTGAAAAGCCTCACGGGGTCAGCATTCTGACAGGTTAGCAGCAGGAAAGTTCCAACTGGGAAGCAGGAAAAGGTTAAAGTGAGCAGGAGGGGGGAGGCAGGACTGGGTTCTCTTTTTTTGTCTCTTGACAGACACTCCCACCCCTCCCAACATCAAGGGAGTGTTCAAAGAAAACTCCAACACATACACAGAACCCAGCAGCAGTCCCATTTTTTCCACTGCAGGCTTATTAAAGGGGGGGTGCAACTCGACTTTTAGAGTCATTAAAGGGTGACACAGAGACTCATAAAATGACCCTGTTAGGACTCTTTCGAATAGAGTCGTGGAGGGGCAGAGACTCGGCAACTTGACTCGAGTCAAGTCACATCGGATCAATCCCTGGTTCCTGCAACTTGCAATTCAAGTTACTGGGATCCCTCAGCCTGGAAGCTGATTGCTATCAGAGCGATTTGGGAAGCCACTGACTTTGCCAAACCAGTCTTCTTTGCAGACATATTTGTCCTTTGTAGCATTAGCAGTGAGAATGCTCTGAGAGGGACAATAGCTCTTTGCTTTGGTCAGAAAGAAACAGGAAAGAAGTAACTTGTAAAAATAATATGTTTATTAAGAAGGGAAAAAATAAAAAGGAGGGTAGGATAAGGTCAAATGAATAAGAGGTGGCACTTAAATTTTAGAAGCAAACTGAAAAGAATAAACAAAACGAGCCCTGCCTAGAGTTGTTCATTTAGTTCCAGTTCCTCTGTGCCAACAAGTTACCACACACACTGATTCAAACCAGTCAGTTAATTACAGGGGATGTTATGGACAACAACAACAACAACTAGGTATTTATATACCGACTTTCTGGTCATCGGATTACTCCTCTGACTTTTTTCAAGGAGGTTTCCATAGGCAGGCATTTCTAAATCCCTCAAGAGGATTTTTACAATCATAGAGGTTCTCTCTTTCAAGAACCAACAACATTTCAGAATGGATCTTCCTGGTTTGGTCTCACTTCTGGCCTCCAGTTCTCCCACACAGGCTGACAAGCAGCTCCATCTCTCACATGGAGGACAGCCAAGACGCTTCTTGCTCACACCAAGAGCAGGTGGAATCACTCAGCTCAGCTTGTCAGCTGCTTCAAGGTCTCACCGTTCTCAGCCGTTCAGGGAGCTGCCTGTGTCCTTGAACTGGCGACCTTCTGATGTTATCTTCGGGCTAACGGAGGCTCTACCCTCTAGACCAGACCTCCTGCCCTGGATCCAAAATGAATCAAGATTTTGCCTGATTGATTAATCTAAAGCAGGGGTGTCTAAACTTTTTGGCAGGAGGGCCACATCATCTCTCTGACACTGTGTCAGGGGCCAGGAAAAAAAGAATTAATTTACATTTCAAATTTGAATAAATGTACATAAATGATTAGAAATGGAACTTATATGAATGAATGAAGGTCTTGCAATAGCTCAAGACCTATAAAAGGCCTTGCAAAATGCAAGGCTAGTTTTTCCTTTGCTGCCACTGTTGCATCATAGACGTGAAAAAGCAAGGGAGCCCTTGTCGCATAGCTCAGGCAAGAGGTTGAACAGTTGACCGTCATGCTGAGAGCAACTGTGTCAGGCCAGCGTGGGCTCCAGCGTGGGCTCACTGGAGACTGGGGGCTCCCTGAGGGCTGGACTCGGAGTCCTCAAGGGCTGCAAGAGGCCCAAGGGCCAGGGTTTGGGCACCCCTGATCTAAAGGTAGGAAACTAGGAGTCACTCCCTTGCACATCCTCTTAGTCATTAGGTGGATGGTTTTAACCAACAGCCAAAAGTTAGTGGGATACTGGTCATTTTCTACCCTGGACTTTGTTTCCAGGGTGAAATTCTCTGGCATTTCCAATACAGAATCACAGAATTGGAAAGTATCCACAAGGTCATCTAGTCCAACCCCCTGCCTGTACCAGGAAATCAGAGCATCTGCAGCAGGTGCCTGTAGAGCCTCTACTGCAGGCAATTTGTTCTACTGTTGAACTGCCTCACCATCAAGAATTTCTTCCTGATGTCCAGCATCTCCTCTCTCTTGCAGTTTGTACCCACTGAGTCGAATTTTACTCTCACAGAGAGTTAAGAACAAATTTGCTCTTTCTTCCATATGATATACATTTTAGCTAAGCTGCACCTGTGTACATGCTGGTTACAGAGGTCAGGACGGCAATTACGACACATCCCAGCTAGCACTGAAGGGTCCCCATTCAACACACCTGACTTTGGAAAAACTAGATAAGGACCATATCAGTAGAAGAATAGCTTTGCATGAACTAAGTCCTGGACTCTCCAATTAAAAAGACTTCAAATAGCACAGCTTGGGAAAAACCCTGACCAGGGATCTTGAACAGCCACCACCAATCAGTTGACAATACTGGGCCCCTCACACCAATAATCTGACTCAGTTAAGGCAGCAGTATGTTCCATTGGAGAATGGAACAAGAGTGACAAGAGCTTGGTGAACTGAGAATACAGATGGCACCCACTCCAGATCTCTGAACTATTTCTCCCAATGGTTTCATTTAGATGCTAAACAGCAGGAGGGCAGAATAGAGCCTTGTGGAATAGCACAGCACAAGTGCCATGAAAATAAACTATAGTCCCTCAACTGTAATTTATTTACCAGATAAGAAGAACAGTGTTCACAAGATAGGCAATCCAAAACTTCATGGTTGATGATACTGAATGTTGCTAAAGGATTTCAGAGAATTAACAAGGATGCAAGACTCTTCTCTATCTCCGGGTATCTACCAGCATGACCAGGGTTGCTCTTGTTTCAAAGATGGATTAGAAATCAGACTGAAGTAGATCCAGAAATTCAAAACATATAATCCATGAAAGTCTCAAAAGGGAGCTTTGCCACCAAACAGCATTTGGAAAACTGTGGGAGGGGGATGGGATGACAGCATTTGGGGAAAAAATAACTGGGGTCAATAGAGAGGAGTACAGGGGGGCCCTTACATTTGCTGATTCACTTATCCACAGATCAGGTCTGCGCCCCTTCCTGTGTGCCCCCATGGCAGTGAAAGAAGCTCTTCTCTCCTTGACTCCAGAGGGTCTTCTGATCCCAGCAGAGGCTGCGCACGTTCATCTGCAGAGTCAGCCAGGCTCAGACGGACTCTCAGATTAAAAAACAAATGACCAAGTTTTTAAAAAAAAACAGAAGTGATTGGACAGAAGGTCTGGTCTAGAGGGTAAGGCCATCATTAAGCCAGAAGACAACATCTGAAGGTTGCCAGTTCAAGGTGCAGTGAGACTTTGAAGCTGACAAGTTGAGCTCTTGAGTGGGAGACAAGAAGCCAGCTGCAGCTGTTTCTCAGTGTGGGAGGCGACATGGCTAGAATGAAGACCAGACGGAAAAGATCCACCTGGAAAGTAGTGTGTTCCTGAAAGTCAGAACTTCTTTGTTTATTGTAAAAAAAACCCCTCGGGGTTTAGAGAAAGCCTGCCCATGTAAAACCCGCCTTGAATAAAGCCAAAGGAGCAATCCAACGGCCAGAAAGGCAGTATATAAATACCAGTATTAATATTATCTTCATTATTATGTTTTAATGCCCTATAAGGCAGTGGGAGGCCCAGGGAAGCCCTAGAGGGGCATTCACCCACCTAATCATACATTCACATACCAGTACAGAAGCCTCTGGAGACGTTTGTAACTCCCTGGTCATTAGATTAATGCAACTATCACCAGACTAGACTACAGGTAGTTTTCTAAATAGCACCGGTGTTGTTTCATAAATTTGTTATCTAAATAAATAAAAGTTCTCCAACAATCTCTTACCGCTACTGATGCCTGAATTTGCAACCACTGTCACTTCACTCCACTGGTCAGCACTGGAGACTGAATAGGAACGCTGATGCATCCCATCCGGTCTACTGTTGAAGGAAACAAGGCTGATGCCACTTGTCATCTGGGACACAGATGTACTAGTAGTGACGTTCCCTGGAAATAAAAGGATTCAAAATTATTAAAAATAAAACACAGGTTTACATTCAGGAAAGAAAGTTTACAACTCTACAGCTTACTGCTTGCCAGTTCATCCTCTCTTAGTACATTAGTACTACATTTTTAGTACATTTCCCCATTTGTTATAGCCAATTCCCAATTACATGATAACAACATATATTTAGCTGCAATTCAAAAAAGTCATGTTTAAAAGGAGAATGGATGATACTGCTGGAGAACATGGAGCAGCAGAACTACCGCTCAAAGTAATTCACAGCAATTACGAATGATGAAAGCAGCCAGCTTTTAATAGCTATCACCTGATAATTCCACTGGACTCTTGCAGGAAGTTGGTTAGTGAAGGTCATTACATGATTGGGCCCTATACTCTTCATCAAAGATCAGCAAGCAGCATCTTGAAGATTACTGGTTAACAGTGAGTAACAAAAGGAACATGAGCCTACTATGTAATCCTATGGTTCAAAAAGTGGTCAACTTCGCAGGTTGGCCCAGCAAAAGCAAAGTAGAAGCCAAATCAATAGGGTCCTGAGCAAACTGCACAAAATCAGATGAAAGGGCAGATGCAACTCAATGGGTGTTCTCCTCCAACATACACACAGTTGACCTGAAACATTAAAATGAAGTACAGAAATCCTAATTTGCCTTGCCCAGGCTAAAATTTGAGTTAGTCTTATGCATTATGCAAGCCTTTATGCAAATAACTGATACTTCTACCCAAATTAGAGAGGTTAGAAACTTCATTATAATTACACCCAAGCAATCAGATACTAGCGCTTGCTGTTTGTACCCTCAATTCACCCCAAAGTGCTTGCAAAGTACTCCTCTAGGAAGTTAGCTCCCATCTCATCTCTAGCAAGATTTCTTTATTTTTTTACATGACTCATACATATTTATGCAACACTTATTTCTTTGGTCCTGAAGTTCTCTACCAGGAACATAACAGAGCGGTCAGCCAGAGCATGAATTCAGCTACTTAATGGGATTCTGCATCTCATGAGAGAAATCTTATTGTGAAGTGGTTCTTGTAAAGGCTTCATGTCAAAGTCTTACATGCAAGGGCTAGCAGCACTTCAGCATCTGTCTCACTTTTCCAGTTTATTAGAATTAACATAAAATACACGGTCAACTACCTGGTTTATTCAGGGTTCTGAAAGAGTGCCTCTGCGAATGCATCATATACGCATCATCTGGTTGCTTTAGTTGATTAGCAGGGGGTAGTTAAATTACTATGCTAATCCGTGTATTCTCAGCACTGCTTCCTTGATATGGATATGTGTATCTGCTTACTGAGAAGCCTTGATTAGTTCAAGCTTCCATGTGTCAAAAGCTCCAGATTCTTTCCAAAGAATAATTTTAGCTATACTCACATCCCTAAAGTGTAGGAGCCGATTTGAAAATGTACTTACCTCTACCATATGCTATTTTTCTTTAATAATTTGCATTTCAAAGTTACTATTGCATTTATATATGAATGTCTATCAGTATGTTGCCAGAAAAGGGCTCAAATGAGCAAGAATGATGCTGGTTTCCTATTGAACAAAAATGTTTTTCATCTTCTAAAGTATCGCCACAAAGAACAAGAAAACTCTCTACTGACAGGGAGCTACTACATTTACAATAGTACTCATCTGATAGCATAAGATACTTTATTATAGAAAAAGTTTCCAAAACATTTATCTAGAAGGGAAAACCACAAAGGAACTGGAATCAACATTACAATCCAAAAACATTTAATTTCTAGTTTTACAAAAAGAAAGTAGAGTGTTATTAGGAAGAGACAAATGGTGATGTATGAACATACGTATATTAGGAGTAGAATTTAATTTATTAACAACAAAGAACAAAATTATTTCAGGTTTTACTTCAAAAGTTCTAGTGGCAACAGCCTCCCTGGTTACATTGTTGTTTTGAGAGCTGGCTACTCAAGCTTTAGGAAACCCATCTCAGTAATTCCACTGCACAATCCTGGATTATCTCACTCAGAAGTTTCATGTAGACTTTAAATACTTCAGGGGAGGCAAAATAAAGCCACGAGGAACACCTTAGAGCAGTTCTCTAACTTTTCAGTCTCTGGAGCCCTTTAGACTCCTAAAAGGAATCTTTGGGGAGACCTGCTGGTAGGTGTCCAGTGTCAGGGAGCCTCAGAGTGCTAGTACATGTACAGAGTGGTGCAGCGCTGAGCCACAGCAAATACGAGCAATGAGCTGTAACAGGAGGTGAAGGAGGCCATGAACAGGTGAGGTGGATGAGCAAACCAGGCAGGTGGCAGTTGGTGGCCAAATACAGTTGGTGTGTACAAGGAGCCCCTGAGGGGGTTTCAGAGAGCATCAGGGTCCCTAGGAGCACACTTTGAGAAACACTGCCTTCAAATAACTGGCATGGGAGACAGCAACAGCAACATCTCATCCCTCCCACCTGGCACTACCTCTGGCAAGAAGAATCAGAACTACTGAAGTACAGTGCCCCCAATCCCCAACCTTAATATTGGCTACAGAAGAATGCCACGACCATCAGCAACTGCAGAGGAATTCAGAATGACTACCAGGGTTAAACTTACCACCCTCCTTCCTCCAAGTTATCCATTAAAGGCCTAATCCTATCCCTCCCCCCCCCCATCAACACAGTGATGCCAAAATTCTGGGTGTGGGAGGAGTCATGAAGTTCTCTTCTGGGTAAAGGAACATTCATTCTGTTACTTTGAAGCCTCTGTGAGGCATAGTTAAATTGCTAAACATTAAATAGTTAAACATGGCATAGTTAAATTGCTGATGCAGGTTCACATGGACCCAGGCTGCAGGATCGGTTTCCCTTCTTAGAGCAGTTTGCCCCCCCCCCGCCACATCACTACCTCCTTCCCACCCATCCTGCCTCCCCTGCATTGGCAAGTCTGCTGTGATCCTCTGACACACAGGGGAAGGATCTGGCCTTTGTCCACCACCATTAAAGCACAACAGCTAAGACAAGCAAAGTTGTTTCCATGACAGAACCTGGACAGAAAACTGAATTGAGATAATATTAGCGAATATCAAATATTAAAATCCACAATCCAAAGTATGGTTATACTCTAGTAAGTAAGAACCAATCAAAGTAACTAACTGAAAGTATTAAAAAAAACAACCCAACAGTGAGTTTTCAAGTTCTACAGAACTCTTCATGAGGACAGAGGAGAGGGGACTGAAGAGTCTGCAGTTTGTAAACTGAAATCTGAGGTGTTGCACTAGATCAGGGGTGTCCAGACTTTTAGACAGGAGGGCCACATCATCTCTCTGACACTGTGTCGGGGGCTGAGAAAAAGAGAATTAATTTATATTTCAAATTTTAATATATGTACATAAATATATTAGAGATGGAACTTATATGAATGAATGAAGGTCTTGCAATAGCTCAAGGCCCATAAAAGGCCTTGCACAAAGCAAAGTTAGCCTTTTCTTTGCTGCTGCTGCTGCATCACAGACATGAAACAGCAAGCAGTGGAGGGAGACCTCATCCCACAGCTTACACAAGAGGTCAAACTGTTGCCCTCACACTGAGAGTAGTTGCATTGGGCCAGCATGGGCTCCAGCAAGTCTCCAGAGGGCCAGAGCTCACTGGAAACAGGGGGCTCCCTGTGGGCCGGACTGGGAGTCCCCGAGGGCTGCAAGTGGCCCCTGGGCCAGGGTTTGGGCACCCCTGCACTAGACTAAAAATTAATTGAAGCCAAACTAGGTTGTGTTGGAGAGCATTCCACTTAAAGGTACATCTGCTGGCAAAAGCTCATCCTCCTAAGTTTCAAAGTCTTCTCTGACAGTCCATATTGGGATTCAGGGCTTGGAACTAGTGCTCCGTCAGTGTTAACTGGTAGTTGTAAATTTTCACTCCAGGAGTGCGCAGAGTTGCATGCAGCTGGAGCACCAGCAGGAAGGCCAGAGCCTTTCCCGCTATACTTTCCGGGTTTCCACATGGATACTGCTATAAGTTTATTTTGCACTGTAATATTTAACAAACGTATTTTACCATTTTTGGCACAAGCTCCAGCATAAAGTGTGTTAGGAGTTCTCCCTCCATCCTGCATTCACTTTAGACAAAACACTGGAATTTTTCTTTGGAATTACATAATAACTAAAATCAGAAACAATAAATATACATGTCTTGCTAAAACTCTAACATTTTAAGAGTTTTACACACTCTAATAGACATATATACATATAAATATTTAAGTTATAATATGTACAAAAGTCTTTTCTCCTTCCCTAAGGGGAAAGATAATAATCAAACTATGGTTACTGTACAACACGTAATATAATTCTACTCTCTACAGCCACTGTGAATCACTGTGACTTCCTTGGATAAAGGTCATACCAAAATGGAACATTCTGCTGCTTTCTAGGTTTGTGACAGTGTTGTTACTGAAAATCCTTTCTCAGAGTTAGGGTCAGTAAAAACTTCTTCAGAAAGAGGACCTCACAGTTACTACTTCAGTGTTGCGTCCAGAGCCAATCCCTACAAGGGCTCTAAAAGTAAAACTTGTTCCAGATGGACAGATTAGATTAGTTTCTATACATTTAGGATCTTACAAACTTCCAGAACCCCTTACCCCTCTGGATCCACTTCTTCCTCTCATTCCACCACTCTTAGCCTCCCCATCAAGTAGATCTCAGAAAGCAGATGGATAGCCCAATCCTATGCTTCCTGGTGCCTGGAGGAACAGCGGCACCAAAATAGCTACCACTGTATTCTGCTAGTCGTAAATGTGCTTTATGGCATGCTTACAATGTCTAGCACTGGTGCTACAGCCCACAGAACTGGGCCCTAACACACTATTTCACAAGACCATTTCACACAAGACTAAAAACATTCATTCAATTTGCAATAAGCAAACTATTTCATTTTATACTCTTCCTTGTGGTACTCATGAGACAGCTTGAAACACCAAGCTCCAATTAGCTATTGGTTTCCCATCTGTTACCTCTACCAGCTGGGTATGACGCCTTGTAGTGGAATATGGTCTGATACCACACTCTTTAAAAGATTCCAGCACCAGTTAGATGTGTGGATCCAACATGTCAGTTTCAGAATGGTGGCTGCAGGTTGTCTGCGAGTTGCTATCTTTTCTTTAGATAAGTTTTAGAGCTGTACACATTTCTCTTTCACGTTCCCCCCCACCCAACAAGCTTTCAGACAAGGAACAACATATTTAATTTTCTTAGCCTTTCCCAGCCTTCCAGTCCATGCTTACAGGATCCATGCTTACAGGATCATTTTGCAGTAGATTAGGACTAGATTAGGCTTCCTCAGAACTGCACATTACACTTCCAAGAAAGCAACACAAATGTTTCTAGGGTAATGTGAGATGCTATCTACATTTTTCCTCTCTGGATTATGACCTGCATATAGTTGTGTCTAATTAAGGTAGCAACTAGCAGAACCTACTCAGAATAACATATATATGACATATGACACATAATAGTCTTGTTAAGAATCACTAACAGCAACTGGAATAGCTAGACAGTTTTCTCTTTTGGTTAAGTGATTGATAAAGCTTACTAAACAGGGTTTGGGGGAAAATAAATTCCTGGCTGATTTTCTGTCATGTATTCCATTTTAAGACACTTCCAAATATTCCACCCAACATTTCTACCCCAACTGCATGATGTACGTAGCTGATTAACTGGATTAAATAACCATAAATGGAGAGGAAGAAAATAAAAGAAAAAACTAAGAAATCTCACTTGCTCCCCTTCCTGACTATCTGACTATCCTGAAATTTGACTATCCCCAAGAGCAGGGGTGCTCACACTTTTTTGGCTCGAGAGCTACTTTGAAACCCAGCAAGGCCCGGAGATCTACCAGAGTTTTTTTACAATGTTCGCGCCATCATAACATATAACATTTATGTGTACAATGTATGTTGGTGTACCTTGCATAACCGCATGAGCCAATATTGCACAACACAACATAATTAACTATAAACATTTTTTGTAATTACTTGAGTTTACTTTGATGACTTGCACTGAAGTGAATCAGCCAAGGATGCATAGCCCGGACAGTAGCTGCTGACAGCCAGCTTCAAGCACACTTCCAAATGTTCATCAGTCATGGTGGAACATTACTTGGACTTAAAGATCTTCATGTAGGAAAAGGCTGACTCACATAAATAAGTGGAGCCCTTCCTACCTCAGGTGCTCTTATATCCCTGAGGGCCCTATTGCCTTCAAGTGGCTGCAGCTGTGCAGCACACTCTGCTGGATGCCCAGGCCTTACCCTTAAAGGGGCCACTGCTGACACCACAGCCTACCTCCTCACCAGATCTTCCTTGATTCCAATACAAGTGGGGAGGGGGAGCAGATCTCTATACAGACCAGTGCAAAAACAAGGGAAAGGTGTGGGGGAGGGAAGATCTCTATACAGACATCACAGCAAGACCAGTGCAAAACCCCTTGCACACAGAACCAACAGATGGAAGTGGGGGGGGCAGATCTCCATACATACCAGTGCAAAAACAGGGGAAAGGTAAGTCATCCCCAGGAGAGTCAACGGGGCTCACTCCCAGGGATGCGTGGACAGGAGAGAAGCCTGCCAGCGGCTCCTCTCCAGGTCTACTCACTAGTCACCCCAGTAGAGTCAAAGGGGCTCACTCCCAGGGCAGGGCTCACTCTCAGGGATGCTTCACTCCCAGGGATGCGTGGGCGGGAGAGAAGCCTGCTATCTACTCATTTTGCCTGGCGATCGACTGGTAGATCGGGATCGACTTATTGAGCACCCCTGCCCAAGACGATACTGTACTGATGGTGAAACTCTCCCACTAACCTGGGGGGAAAAAAATCTTTCCCAAGGTCAAAATATCATGTCATAGAATTTGTAACAAACATTATTCAAGATGAATAATTTTATTAAAAGAAATGCTTAGCCATATGAAAGCAGCAGCGCACAGTACAAGACCACCAGACGATGCACATGCAAATTAAACATCATGACATTCAGTAGAGAGTTTGATGATTAAAGGACAAAAGTGGCTCTAAGCTTCCAACACAGGAATGAATATTGAACAGGCTATGGATTCATATCACCAAGTTGATCAATTCTTTAAAAGCTGGATGACATTTTATTTTTAGTAAATGTCTTTATTGCTGAAATTGGCTAATAACTAAGCTTGGTACTAATATGTCAGTTTTGCAGTTTTTTCTTGCCTTCTGACAAGAAGTGGTGGAAATATGGAACATATACCTGTATTCTAGCACTGGTAAGATTGAACGCAGTACAGTTGACTGATTATGATTTAGTGAAGCATTTTGGAGGGCTTCAAATAAGCTGGTCACTAAAATAAAAAATAAGAAACTATTTGTACTATCCAGGACTACTTATAGGAACATCACTAAGCTACAAAGCCGCAAAAATACTTGCAAGTTACGGCAGACTCTAGTTAAATTGTTTTTAGAAAATTTAAAACAAAAATGAAAAGAAACTTCAGACAGAGACAGACAAAGATTTTGGTCTTACACTACTATCATTATTATTATTATTTTATTTTAAAGCTATTATCCTTGTAACAGCAGCCTAGTAAATGCATGTCTGCAGTGTGAGCAGTTTTGATAAACAGCCTCTGCGGGCCACACAACGGGGATAATGTATCCTTAAGTACTGCCAATGAGCTGCCATTCTGCACAGCCAATTACTTCTGTGCGTCTGTCACTCAAAGGAAAAATGACTGAACCCATTAGATCAAACCTTTGTCACTGTTCCTAATGCACTCTTAGGCCTCATTAATCTGAGGGAGCAGCAACACAGCCGCCGGTGCCTCATTGCCTCCCCCACAACAGGACCACGTGAAGCCTCTCATCTCTCCCCCAAGTGCACCACGTTAATCAAGCTCTCCTTATTACCCCAGTCCCTGTCACGGCGGAGAGCGCTCTCTCTCTTAAATGCTCTCATTATGGCCCATCTTTAGAGCTGGCTGAGTGGAAAAAAAGAGAGCGAGAAACAGAAGAGGAAAAAGCAAGTCCGATCACATTAATATTCATGACAATAATTAGTATTCTAGGTCACTGAATATTCATGCTATTAGTTTGGATTTTTATGGGTTTGCTGGATGTCCTGATTGCTGGAGTGTGGAGGAAAACAGCATGGTGGGGACTTTAGATGTCAATGGCAGTTCAATACTGAAAATACGTTTGTGAATCTCCCCCACCTTTTATGGGGGGGGGGTAGTTAAATCAGCTCCTTCAGCTCTCATGATGGCTGTAGTATTTGAAAAATCACTAGAGTTCTCCGGAGTGTGTGCGTGGGGAGAAGAATGAGAGAGCCTGATTTTCCTGAAAACGTTTTAACATCCAAATGGTTGCTATAACAAAATATAACTGCGAGAGTCCAACATAATAACTTCAGTATGATGGGATGAATCCCTAATCTTAGATAAAAGGCATATTCAGAGATGAGATACATAAATCAGACTATCATCAACAAGAAAGATCTAGATGGTAAGGGCCCTGCTGATACCTACATTCAGCTAGCAGAATGCTCCAGACAACTTAGGAACACTCACCTTGGTGATGGTCTCTTCCATTCAACCACAAGCTATACACCAGAAGGACAGACTAATTTTGAAGACAAAGAGTACTTATTACACCAATCTCAATCCTGGCATACTGGGATTATACAATACCCAATGACTGCCAGTACTGTAGCATGTGCACAACTTTGTTGACTTGGAACAAAAAAACCACACCACTCCCTCCCCCCTCCATGCTAGCCCTTTTCTTTCAGTTAAAATCACCTATATGAACGGGGGGGGGGGGGGAAACGGGACAAGCCACTGATTGCAGAGATGACTCTTATTTACTCTCAATCTGGGAGAGTAATAGCAGCCCAGAAAACCGCTTGCAACAGTACTACAGTAAAATGTCTCACTGAAATACTGCCTAAGAATATAAGCTATAGGCACACATTTGCCCTGAACTCGCAACAACATAGTTGCCTAAATTAACTACTCATAAAAGGCAGCCGAGACACCCTTGCAGTGCAAGTCACAATGTGTGGGGGGAGAATTATGGTAAATCAGTAACAATACTCTTAGTCCCTCACCAGCTAGCTCCACATGATAAAGGACAAACAGACTCACAATCTGTGAACATTCTGGCCCCTCCCCTCCAGAAGAGTTTGGGGCACTTTCGAAAATCACCTGCAGTTCACCTGAACTGCTCCATCTACATGCTGATAAACCTGTTTTAAATCAACACATTTTCCATGCAATTACAGAAAGTGCCCTGAACACTTCTGGGAGAGAGGGGAGGATCAGGGCATGCACATGACATGACTATGCACATTCCTTTACCATATGAGACTGGATGGGCATGAATTGTCTGAACTGACCATCTGTCATTTCATAAAGAAATGGGGTAGAGGAGGAAAGACATGATTAGAGGAGTAGAGGGTAGAGGAGGAAAGACAAGATAGGTCACAAACCTATCACTGTTCCTACCCAGCTGAAGGGAGAAAGCAACAGGATGCCTTCTTTGGGTAACTAGAGCAGACAACAGGGTTGCAACAACATTTCCCCTTCCTTTGAAGGAGAGATTGAAAATCTGTTCTGGGAATTCTCCCCCAACCCACAAGAATCCAGCCTCTTTTCACTAACTTTTTTGCTGTTCTTTGTGTTTTATGATGTTCTAAGACCAGGTCTCCACATATCCATCTCCCAGCTCCCTGGGAAAATTAAGACCTCTCTGCTCGATACTACACAACAGAATCCTACAAGGCAGGGGAATGGCAAGGACATTTTCTTCTAATTTCATGCAGAGCTTTGGATTAAACAGAAGCTTCTGGGAAAGCTTCTTCAGCAGAAGCAACTCTCCACACAAGGCTCAGTATATCTTGTTCATCAGCTGGTTGCTGCTGGCCAGACCATACTAGAGATCTGCATTGCTTCTGCCTATTCCAAGGCTCATTCTCTCTCACTCTCATGCACAGAGAGAAACAGAGAGAGCACATGCATGTGGGGATGTTCAACTGCTGGTATACCTGGCAGGTGAAGAGACAGAGTATGGCCTGACTTAGCCTCTTAAGGAGCGAGGAAAGAGGTATACCCAGGCTGAGCAAACAGCAGCCTCACCATTGATGGGATGGATCCCCCTCCTGGCCAAAGGGGTGAATGAGGGGGAAGAAGCTGTCCAAACCTGCAGTGCCAAACAAAGAAGCAGAAGCAAGATGATACAAAACATTCAGTTTTGAGACAACAAAAATGTCTTCATCAGACTTCACAAGATTCATGACTTATGACAGAGAAAGCAAATCTTGGATGCTCTGGTTAAAATCATCCTTGGACAAGATCCTGTTTTCAGTGGGGGAAGGGGGAAGAGGCTGACTTTCCTCCATGCAGAGAAAACTAGAGGTGGCTATTTTCAAGGTGCATGGTGCTTTCACAACCCAGCTTTGGATATCTGTGACTAGACAATTGCCACAGGGGACAAAAGGGTTTGTTTTTGTTTTTTTAAATTTCCCAGAGATCACTATGGGTCTGGAGTCTGGGAAGCCTGCGGCCTCCTTTGCAGGCCTCCCTCACAACTACTTTTGCAATGAAAACCAGAAGTGGGTTGGGAGCACAGTTTAGAGACACAGGGAGGCCTGCAGAGGGGGCTGCGGGCTCCATGGACCATCCGGAGAGCCATAGTAACCTCCCAGGAATTCTAAAAACCCCTTTTGTCCCTGATGGCGGTGCAATTGTGGCAATCATGTTGGATTGCCACAAGGACAAAACACGATGTTTTCCCCACAAGGACTTACAGTGGCCCAAACTCTCTTTGAGCATTTGGGAACTGCTGCCTTTAGGGGACTATAGGCAGGGGGAAGGGTTTAGTGAGGACTAGCAAGCCAAGCCCCCCCCCCCCCGATGTCTGTTCAAAACAGCCAATTCCAGATGGTGGCAGAAACTGGAGACCATCCCCAGATAGATCCCTAGCTCCTGCTGGTCACAGCAGGATTTAAAATAGGCTATTTTTTTAGCTAGAGGCATGCTTCCTATGGTCTGTGCTTTCTGGAGCATTTCAAAACTATTCTGGTTTTGAAATACTTGTCTGATACTTGACAATACTTGACAATACTTGTCTGATGACCTCTTTCTTCACATGATCAGAAAGTGAACATGCACATTCTGTTGCTCTGCCATCGTTCCGGGGCTTCACCACCTAACCATGTGTACATGCACACATGCAAACAGCACCTTCATATGCAACTTAAATACTAGCTTAAGCTAGTAGTTAAATCGTACATGGAGGAGCAGTTCAAATTTCCCTCTCCATGATTAGGCGCTAGTGTCCTGACATGGTAGGAAGGGGGACCAAGTTGTGCATGCTTGCATGTTAATTGTATGAAAAGAGGGCCAGTTTGACAAGTAACATCTAAACCAATCCATTGTTTAAAATATATTGTTGTTTAAAACAACAAATATATGCTCGCTGTGATATGTGTGCAAATTGATTCAAAGTACAGGCGTGCCCCCTTAACCAGTATCCATGGTTTCAGTTTTCTGCAGTTCACAAACCTCCCCCATCAAACAAATTACTTTCCTGCATCTGGCTGCAGCCTCCAGGTGGCTGTCTTCTGTGTTGCTGTGTGCAAATCCTACCAGGAAGTGCTAGGAGGCAGGGATTGGCTGAATCAAGGCTGAAACCAACCAGGGGCTGTGACACACGTGCTTGCATGTGTACTTAAGGGCTGGGGGATGTAGTTAAAGGAACAGTGTCACGAACAGTTCAAGTCAGGAAGTTGTTGCTGCAGCTTGGGGGACAATGCTTAATCTCCTAAAACTCTGCTGAGCCTGTGAACCTAATCTGTTGAAGAAAGGTGGGGAGAAGCCCTCTATGCAGCAACTGACTTGGCTGCTTTTTTAGTGTGCTCCAAGAGCAAAGAGCTCCAAAAAAGCAGCCGAGTCAGTCGCTGCTTATCCAGAAGTAATTGGTAGTGACGTCATCATGTCACCACCAATTATTCTGTGTCTGCATGCTTGGGAGAGCGACACTAGGAGTCACTGCCCTGGGTACCAGATGAGACAAGTAAGCCTCTAATAAGGTGTATACTGGAATATGCAGAACATGATCATTCAGAACGTACACTCCTGCCTCAAGTCTTGATATAGTGAATAGCAGGTAGTGAACAAATTTATTTAAATTTAATAAAGAAATGAACTTTAGATATGCTAGAGGAGAATACAAGTTCTCTCTCTCTCTACTTTTCTTGGGTAATACAACAATCTGTTCCGATGACAGTAGCCAAGTCAAGTAGATCTATTGTTGATTTACTAATCAGCAATAACGTATTATTTACTTATGTAGCACTAACAATATGTATGACAATTTACAGCATGACAACAAGAAGTCAGGCCCAGAGGAGCCAACTATCTAAAAACTTAAGAAATAAAAACATCCGTGAACATCATAAGTCTTCATGAAATGTCATTTGAATAGCAAATGGGTTTAGTTTATGAAAAACATTGTCAATTTTAAGAGCCTTTACATACACTGATGCATTATAGTTCACTCTTTCTCACCAATAAGTTGCTAAAACTTCTCTGATATTCTGATAATGGACACAGTATAAATAATGATCCAATGTTTCTGCCTCATTTGACCTACAAATACATAGCTCTCTCACATCTTGCACATAATACTCTATCCCTAGAATACCAAACTTGGGTTTTGAGTGCTGATTGGATTATACCCCAAAACAGAACCACCCAAAAGGAAGAATGGAGGTTTCTGGGTACTCACTGCACTCCAGAGGTTTGCAAAAGTTGGAATCTTTCCAACACAAAACCACCAAAGGCAGGTTGACTCAAGAGAAAACAGAGAGAATCTGGATTCATAGAGAAGCTTCACAGTGCACTGAAACACTACAAAAATGCTCAGAAATGGTGCTGGGCCAGTTACGAAAAATGAGTTTAATTTTCACCATGAGTAGCACAAGTATGCAAAGGAGCCCAGCATCTGCCAGCAGCACTTAAATTGTTTGAGGCAAAGGTGATGGCCCAATTATTGTATGGAGCGCAGTTGGGACCTTTTCCCAACATCACAATAATGGAGTGTGTCCAGTCTAAGTTTATTAGCGCCACCTTTAGTGTATCCAGTACTGTCTCGAACACTTTTTTACGTCTGGAATCAGGCCTGATTAGCATAGAGGCCCATGTCTGGATAGCCATTTGCTTTTACTGGTTAAGACTGCACCTATACCCATTAGGGACTGCTCCCCTAATCCTCCAAGATGAGTATAAATCCAGGTGGATTAAAGGGCTGGAACGAAAACTGTCCTCTCTGGGATTTTCCATACCATTTGTTTGACATGGGACTGGCTCAGGCGGGAATTAGGATTAAGCAGCAGATCTTTGACATAGAGCGCCAGGAAGACGTTAATAATGTCAGAAAGTTTCGTATCAAGGAGGAGCTCAGATATATAGCTGTCCCAGCTCCCTACCTTTTCCAGTTGGAAATCTCAAGTCACAGAAGGGCGTTTACATTGGGGCGGTGTGACAGTTTGCCCTCAGCTGTAGTGGAAGGATGCTTTCAGAAGGTCCCATTTTTGGAGTGACTGTGTCCTTGTGGGGCAAACCAACCAGAAACCACCTGTCATGTTTTGCTGGATTGCATTTTTTATAAGGCTATACGGTTATCCCTTATCTCCCCACTGTTAGAAGAGCTCACCAAATGCCCAGGTCAAGATTATAGTCACTCTCTTCTATCAGATGCAAATCCAGAGGTAACACGGGGTGGCCAAATTCTTAGCCGCTGCAGTTAGCATCAGGAGGAAGAGATGGAATGTGGCATTCCAGGTTGCTCATAGAGGAGTATTTATATTCTGAATAAGTTTTTAATTCAATATGGACTAGAAGACTTTCAGAAGTACCTTCCTCAGTTACTGTACTCAGTTCAATCCACAATACCTAGACCAAACTTACTCTTATCTGGTTGGTTGGCAACATTCAGTCTCGAAAGACTATGGTACAAGCCTACAGCACCCAGTATTCCCAGGCAGTCTCCCATCCAAGTACTAACCAGGCCTGACCCTGCTTAGCTTCCAAGATCAGACAAGATCAGGCATGTGCAGGGTAGCAGTTGCTGCACTCTTATCTAGACTTAGATCTAGACTTAGATCTATTAATTGTTAGTATTTTATGTTGTCAAGAGCCTATGTTAGGATGCTGTGATGGGTTGTATGTATGTTCAGTTGTATACTATGAATGTATTGTTATTTTTATGCTGGTTGGTGACTGTAATAAAACTGAACTGAACTGGAGTAGCACAATGTATTTCACATGCACTGTGTGACTG